>NW_023270763.1:11197149-11237203 GCF_011800145.1 Mirounga leonina | reverse complement strand
TTCTGCATGGAGCACTGGGTGTTGTGCACAAACAATGAATCATGGAACACTTCATCTAAAACTAATGATGTAATGTATGGGGATTAACATAAGAATAAAATTAAAAAAAAAAAAAAACACATAGGGAAGCTTCCGTGAGGCTCATGGGGAATCCCATCAGAGGAGTCTCACGTGTCCCAGGAATGGGCCTGCCTTAGCATCCTGTTGCACTCAATCACTGTCTGGGGGCGTGACCTCTGTGCTAACATGGCGGTAGATTCCAGAGCATGACACATAGGGCCAGTGGTCCATTTGCTCCCTATAGTCCAAATGCAAATTTTCATGTCCATCCATGGTTGACAGAACAATGACCCTCTAAAGACATCCATGTCCTCATCCCTCGAACCTGGGAATATGTTACCTTAAATGGCAAAAAAAAGGATCTTGCAGATGTAATTAAGAGATAGGGAGATTATCCTGGGTTATCCAGGTGGGCCCAGAGTCCCAGGTTTATCATAAGTGTTCTTATAAGGGGGAGGTAAGAAGGTCAGGGTCAGAAGAGGCCATATGATGATAGACACATAGGGTGGAGTGATGTGGGGCCATGAGCCAAGGGAACGAGGCAGCCTCCAGACCCTGGAAAAATCAAGGATAGTGTTCTCCCCTAGAGCTTCCAGAAGGATTGTAGGTCTGTCAACACTTTGATTTTAGCCTAAAGAGACTGATTTTGGGATTCTGGCTTCCATAACTATAAATTAATTAATCTGTGCTGTTTTAAGCCACAGAGTTCGTGGTAATTTGTGACAGCACCAGTAGGAAGCTCATACATGGCCATAAGGTTTCTTGCCAGAAAGCTAGACTTCCTTCCTGGGGGGTCTCCTACCCGACGTCCCAAGAGGCAAAGGCTGGAGCTTCAAACTCTCTGCAGCCTCAGGCTCTGGAGCTCACACAAAGTCACATCCACCGTGTTTTACGGGCCGATGCTAGTCACCAGGCCATATTCAAGGAGACAGAGAAAGTGCCTTCCCTTTGGGTGAAGCATCAGGAGCTCGCCTTGTGAAGGGGAAGACTCTGTGGCCCCCAAACAATCCACCACAGGTGGCTTCCGACAGGTGACAGGCGATGGGGCAGGTTAGGCTCAGGAGAATAAAGCTCCTGGGCATAAAGGTTTACAGAGGTTTGCAATAATGATGCTCAGGCCTGACTGCAAGACAGAATCCTTTGGGGCATCATCCAGTGTTCTGCTAGGAAAAGAGAAACCACTGCCTATGTTTCTATGTAAAGTCCCTGCTAAAATGAAGTTAGGGGCTTAACCGCTGGAAGGGCTGCGGGAGCCATGTATGATGAAGAAGACCGCTTCAGGAAATTTGCAAGGCGAGCAGTCACCAATGATCTTGGCGGCTGGCAAAACCACACTAGGTGATTCTTAGGAAGACACATTCTTAGCAAAACCTGGGTCTGCTGTTTTCTAATGCCCATGCACCTGCCCGCAACTGCAGCTTAGAGTAAGGCCTTCCCTTCTCTCCTGTCTTCCCGGCCAAAGATGAGTGCCCGTCTCATCTTCAGGAGGGAACAGGGGCCCTGCTGGCAAGGGGTCTAGGAAGGGGTACAAGGATTGTTTAAAGGGTGGAGATGATGCAGAATGTGGATGAACCCCTGGGGAGTTTTACAGAACGTGCCCAGGCCCCACCCAGGCCAATTAAACCAAAACTTCTGGGGAGGGAGCCTCAGCTCCAGTACTTTAAGTGGCTCCCCGTGATCACAGCTTTATACCTTATATGTTCTGAAGCCTATCTGCAGGTGCGATCACATGTAATACATGTGACTTGTCCATTTCCACTCTTTCGAAATGACTCCCCCAAGGTCATGCGGAAGGCCTGGCCCTGCTCCTTTAAGACAGATGGACTCCACTTCATCATACCTGGGACTGCCCCCCAGGCACCCCAACATTGCTCAAGACCTGTCTTGAATCCTGAGCACCCGCCCCACCTTGGACTCCACATCCTGATTCACTTCTGATGTCCCTGCTCCTGGCTTCACATGGCATCTCTCGGCTGGGACCAGCTGGGACCAGGACCACTGATCTCGCTGATGGACCATGCCCCTGAGCTCTGATTGCCTTGGCCCGTGGACCATCTTTACTTCTAGACACTCAAGAAATGAGCAAGCAAGCACTGCAGCAAGATTTTCTGCAATCCTTCTGTGGTCATCTCCCCTGGGAGTCTCTCTGATTGTTTCTCTGTGTCGGTCTTTGGCTCACCCCTGTAAATGCAGTGCTCTGCTTCTCACATTAGCCAGAGTGACTCTTTAAAAGATCACTCTGCTCACAATCCCGTAATGACCCCTCATTTTGCTTACAGCAAAAGCAAACTTGTATAGTGGTCTACAAGACCCTACAGAGTGTGCTGGACCCTGGTCCCTATAACTTCTCTGCCTCATCTCTTCATCCCTCCCCATGCTTCCTCCAGCTGCACTGCCTTCCTGTTGTCCCTCAACATGCCAGACATGCACCAGCCACAGGGCCTTTGCACTGGCTATTCCCTCTGCCTAGAGGGCTTTCCCTGGTACTTGCATAGCTAACTTCCTGCCTGCCTTTAAGTCTTCGCTCAGATTTCACCTTCTCATTAGTGCTATCCTGATTTAAAATTGCAATCCCCCCAGAACTCTCTTACCTCTAGTCTACCTGCCTCCTAGCACTTATTCCCTCCCGGCTTACTATCTACATCACATAATATCTTTACTGTTTATTGTTACATTAGAATGTAAGCTTTGCAAGATAGGGGCGGGCTCTTGCTGAGTTTTGTTCACTGACATATCCCAAGTGCCTAGACCGGGGCCCATACTTAGCAGACATAAAATATACATTTGTTGGAATACCTGATTCCAGTGTGACCCCTTGGAGTCTACATTGAACTTGCCTACCAAGCAATCACCCCAGTGAAATTGTATCTGACTGGTGGTAATTGGCAGAGCAGGATCCTTCCCTTTCCTCGGGGTCTCTGAGAAGACAATATTACCTAGAGGCAGGTGGAGTGATGGGCCCCCCAGGGGCAGGCAGCATGCCGAAAGATGTCCAAGAAGGCAGACAATTAACATTAGGTAGTTCTGGCTATGGCCAGTAGATTCCAGAAGTGGTAATGCCTCAGCTTTGGGGACCAAGGCAGGACCATCTCCTCTGGGAAAACCTTGGACTTATAAGCGAAGCAAGACCACTGCTTCAATGGGCCCAAAGTCCTCCTTAAGAGATAGAGTATATGTCCACTGGGTCTCAACAACAAGGACAAGAATAAGCCAGAAGCTTCTGCCCTCCCCTCCATCAAGAGTCTCTGATGAGCCGCCAGTTCCTGGTTAGCCTCTGCAGAGCTCAGCCGAGGCTCAGCCTCTGAAGGCCCTTGGTTCCCCCAGCACTTTGGTACTCTGGCTGGGGCACCTGCCCTAGAGTCATGTGGAAACCCCCTTCTCCCTCTTCTTTCCCCTGCTAAGGTGATATCCATGACTATCTCCTGCCATGACATGCAGCGTCGATGCCTCATTTCCTTTATCTCCAACCCGGACCTGCTTATCTGTCCTCTTCGTTCTCCAGGATCCTGGAGAGAGGGGCTGACCTAAATGACACAAACCCCTAGATCTTTTATCCCATCCTCACATGTGAAGTTGGTTCCTTTTAACGTATCTACATCTGTTGTCTATTCTCTCCCCCGAAGAGTCCCCATTTAGCTGGTCTTTCCTTCTACAGCCCACTGCTCTATCTGGACATTTACTGGTTTCCTTTCCAGAACCTTCTTCAGCCATACTTTGGCTTGTGAAGAATATTCCCAGTATCTCCTGTGTGCACATCTTGGGGAGACCTCTCTGGGGTGGGATGAAATTGGGTGGAACTTGGTCTCCTTTGTCATGGAATATTGGCCTGGAATCAGTGGCCGTGGATGCATCTCAGGACCAATGGGTACCAAGTTCTGTGTGGGCTGAAGATGGCCAGGAGGACCTGAGGGCCTGCCTGCAGTCAGCTATGGGCGAAACGAGGCAATCTCCAGGAGACAACTCACATTTTGCTTAATTGTCCCACCACATTTCTCCTGGTTACATTTTCCTTGCTCTTAATCTGGGAAGCTCAGAGTGGAAGAGTGTGGCTGGCCTGAGAGTCGGTTCACAGAAGAAGTAGCAGTGAAGCAACATGCCAAAGGCATCCAGCCCGTGAGGGCAGCCACAGTCTTAGCACAGAAGCCCTTCCTTGGCTGGAGAAAGAGAAGAACACGTGGAGGCACAGAGTTCACGTCTCACTGGAGTTAGAAGTTCCAGAATTTCTTAAGTCAAACAGAGAAAGACATGTATCATATGACCTCACTGATATGAGGAATTCTTAATCGCAGGAAACAAACTGAGGGTTGCTGGAGTGGGGGGTGGGGTGGGAGGGAAGGGGTGACTGGGCGATAGACACTGGGGAGGGTATGTGCTATGGTGAGCGCTGTGAATTGTGCAAGACTGTTGAATCTCAGATCTGTACCTCTGAAACAAATAATGCAATATATGTTAAGGAAAAAAAAAAAGAAGAAGGTAGCAGGAGGGGAAGAATGAAGGGGGGAAGATCGGAGGGGTAGACGAACCATGAGAGACGATGGACTCTGAAAAACAAACAGGGTTCTAGAGGGGAGGGGGGGTGGGAGGATGGGTTAGCCTGGTGATGGGTATTGAGGAGGGCACATTCTGCATGGAGCACTGGGTGTTATGCACAAACAATGAATCATGGAACACTACATCTAAAACTAATGATGTAACGTACGGGGATTAAATAAGAATAAAAAAAAAATTAAAAAAAAAAAGAAGTTCCAGAATTTCTACACAGGAGGGCATCAGGCCTGAGTACCTCATGAGGTGGTTGATGCTGAGTTTACAGAGTCTTCCCATATAATTGAGACAATGACAGATGTCCACTTCAAAGCCTGGGGGACAGGGCTTCCTCTGGGAAGGACTGCTCGATGCATTTCCTATGAAGCATCCGATCCACCTTCTACTGGTATCAGATTGTCTTTGAACCTCAGCTCCAATAGCAGGTCTTTCCCTGTACCTGACGTTGCTTCTTGCTCCCTTATCCATTTCCCCAGAAGTCCCAAAATCAGGCCTTGCCTGACCCCCCAACTCTGCTAGATTCTGTCTCCCTGCCCGAATCCTACACAGAAGGGTTTTGAGATTGATACCCAGGTTCCTGCCTCGACTTTGCTGATCGCGGCTGTCTTAGAAGCTGTGTCCATCCCCCCATCCATCCATGGAGGCATTTAATGAGCACTTACAACGTGCCAAGTACTGGGAACACAGGTGCGACCTCCTAGTACCCTATACTCATTGACGGAGACTCATCAGCCTGCCTTCCTAGTCCCTTCTTGCCAACCGGCAAAACCCATCCCGCCTACGTGTTCTCCCGACCTGCATCTGTGTGGCTTCAGGTTCCTTGTGATTCCGAGTGTGACACTGAGGTGGACACAGCTTTTCTTTCTTTGTGCACCAATTATCACCGTCTATTGCACCACACGCCCTGCTGGGGACACTCTTTCCCCAGTATCTGCCACACCATCCTCTCCGTGAGGCCTTCCCTGATGGCACATTTCAAATGTCAAACACCTCTCCCCCCCTCACCCCCACCCCGCGCCCTGACCCGTTCCCTACTGTACCGCTCTCCATGGCAACTGTCACCGTGGCATATTCTACAGATCATACCAACTAGTTGTTCTGCTGGAACATCCGTCCTATCATAGCAGGGTTATGTCTGTTTTATTTGGCTCTGTGTCCCCGTCATCTAGAAGTGGGGCTGTCCAAGGAGGTGCCCAGAGGACTGTTACTGAGTAAAGCCTGAAGGAAAATCTACAGTCTGTTATGCACTGCCCCGGGAACTCTGTCTCTATTATTTGATGCCATTTTTTTCTCCACCCCATTGTTAGCCTTCACTTGAGAGAGGCAGAGTGGTCCTCTAACGTATGTGAGGTCACTCAACTTGTGAATGATGGACATCCCAGAGAGAAGTGGACATCCCATACCTGCCTCCTGATTTACTGTATCCCTGGGGACCACGTGGGGCCTTGTTATGAAGATGAAGAGAGAGGGAAGAAGGGAGGGAGGCCAGAGGGAGGACGTGACTATGCACACATGAACTCTGCTGTATCCAAGTGGAATATTCTGGGTTCTGGGGCTACACAAACATCGTGACTGCCTTTGTTGTTCTGTTTGTCCACTGACTTGACCGACATCTTTGTACAGCTCCTACAAAGTGCATCCTACAATGCGCCTACATGGTGGGGGCAGGAGGGGAATCTTCATGGATTGGATTGATTTCTCCCTGGGAGTCAACACGTCACCAGCATCCCCATTCTGGTGGCTTCTCAGAGCCGTAAATAGATAAAAGATGTGCAAGACACACAGCAATTGCTAGTCCTCCCGAGGGGAGAAGGAGAAAGCTCTACCCAGCAGATCGCCCCCCTTTAAAATCCTTCTTAAGGAAATGCATGATTTATGAGGCATTTAGAACACAGCGCCGAGCCCCTGTGTGTTCTAAATGAGTTCTCCACGGAAGCGGCTGTGGTCAGAAGCCGAGACAAGGGGCCTCGGATCAGCTCTTCTTGTTTCTAAAAGAGGGATGGAAAACCAATCTTAGGACAAAAGATGGCCTGGAGAATACAGACTGCTTTGAGAGAAGTATGGTTTCACCTTCCAGTAGCAGAGTTTGTTGCCTCCAATTTGGTGTGGGATGGCCATGCTGAAACTTAGCAGCCTGCTTAGGAGCTCAGTGTTAAAAGTGTAAGGTTCACCAACTGAAGGGCTTTTTGAGTTTGTGGACCAAAGCCAACACCCTATGAGCATTATGTCGAGAGCTCCTGCAGACCCACTGTGCGCTGCTTTGAAATCCAGCTCATCTGGGGGCGACAGAGCTGCAAGATGGTCCCTTCTGGGAGTACACGGCTGGTGACTTTTTTATAGTAACTCTTTGTGGCTGCTAACCAGCCACGTGGCCGAAGGGACGTCCCTTAGCCTCTTCTCCTGGGTTTCCCGTCTGTAAATTTACAGTGCCGGACACGTTAGGTCCTCAGGACTGTTCCACTGAAACATTCTCATCCTTGGGACGCTGTGGTGGAAATAGTACATTATTTTGACTTCTCAGTAATCCCTCCTGCCCCTCCTGCCTGTTCATCCTGAGCGAGAAGTCTCTGCCTTCTCTAACTTGCCCAAGACGTTAGCTTGGCCGAGTCTTCGATGTGTCCGAGGATGATGAATCCATGTAAGGCCACTTGATCAATTTCCACAGTGACTTGCAGGATCTCTCCAGGTCTTGGGGCTGGTCATTTATGGGAAAAAAGCAAAGCTGCACAAGAATAGAGGCTGTAACAGATCATTAGGACACAGTTACCAAACCGCCTTCTATTTCTTTCTCTTTTTTTTTTTAAGATTTTTTTATTTATTTGATACAGAGAGAGAGAGAGAACACAAGCAGGGGGGGAACGGCAGGCAGGGGAGAAGCAGGCTTCCCGCTGAGCAAGGAGCCCGATGCGGGGCTCGATCCCAGGACCCCGGGATCACGACCCGAGCCGAAGGCAGACGCTCAACTGACTGAGCCACCCAGGCACCCTGCCTTCTATTTCTTGAGATATAAGTGCATCCGAAGACTGAGCTGCAGGTAGCGGTGCAGAATGAGTGAAAGTGAACTGCACTGGGTATTGAGGTGGAGCTTTGGGTCAGCGTGCTGGGGGCTCTGAAGGGTGAGCGGCACTGCCATTGGTGTTCCATGCCCTTCCTCAGAACCCAAGAAACTGCTGCGGGAGTCCCGACGAGCTAATTGAGTTTGTTGGCCTTGAAAATGCATCAGTGGAGGTAATGTGATGATGTCATGCTGTGTTCCTGTCCTCTGGATTCCCTTCCTGCCATTACCGAGGCCTTATTGATGACACTGGAAACAAAAACAAAAACAGAAAACAGGACAAGGCCGGGGCAGAGCCCGGCTGAGCTGTCCTTTGTCTTCACGTGCATCCGAGATGCAGGGGTTCACGTCAAGAAGGGCGGCCCCGGGAGGCAGGTGAGTGTGCCCCCCGCCCCCATGGGGGTCCAGGAGGGTCTGCTGGCCGTGGCTCTGTGGAGGACAGGAACACACACGCAGTGGTATGTCGGTCACCACGGACACTGGCTGGGGATGACACCCGGAGGAAGAAAGCAGCAGACCAAGAAAATGCTGGAGGCACAACCACCCATTATAAGTAGAATCAGAATGGGACAAGACAAGGTCAAATTAACCCAGCAGATGTGGGAGTCACTTTGGAAGAGACCAGAAAGAGGGAGCCCCTCGACCCCAAAGTTGAAGGAAGAGGAGGCTGCCCCGGGAGGGTGGCGGACTTGGTTCAGGCCGAGTAGGAACCACGCAGGAAATGCACGTGGGCTGTGGGAGAAGGAGCACAGACCCAGCCAGCCAGTCATCCGAAAATCGCTGAGCCCCGCCGAGCCAGGGGCTGGGCTGCAGGGAGCCTGGCCCAACACCTGCCCTCAAGGGATTTGCCTTCTAGTGGTGAAACACACCTAAGGGTGATAAAGACAGACATACAGACCAACGGAAAAGAACAGAAAGCCCAGAAATCAACCCTCATGGTGGTCAAATGGTTTTCAACATGGGTGCCAAGATTATTCAACGGGGAAACGTGTGTGTAACTCACGGTGCTGGGAAAACTGAATGTCCACAAGCCAAAGAAGGATGTTGAACCCTTGCCTAACATCATATATAAAACTTCATTCAACCTGGATCGAAGGCTTAAATGTAAGAGCTAAAGCTATAAAGCTCTTAGACAAAAACACAGGGGAATGAGATCTTCCGGGTACAGAAGTGAGAGAGCCCGTTGGGTACACACTGGTGCAGCAGAGAAGATTGGATAGAGACGCGTGACAGAGATTATATTATGTTAACACAGTGTCCGGGCCAGGCAGCCCTCAGATGCCCAGGCATTCCCTGCAGTTGGCTGGGAAGGGTTCAAGGACCAGGAAGAAACTTCTAGAAGAGTTCAAATACGGGAAACATCGGTTACTTATTGCTGAAATCCTCTGGGACTGACCTGCCAGCCTAGGTCCACATCCCAGCTCTTCTCCTTTGTTGTCAAGAGATCCGAGATTGAAACCAAGCTCTGGCACTTCTGAGCTGTCCATCTTTTTGAAAATCCCTCAATGGCCGTGAACCTTGGTGCCTCGTACCCTACTAAAGTCTACTTGAAGACAAAGGAGATAATGGGACAAGGTGCGTGTTACTTCCGTCTGTTTGTATCCCAAAGGCCTCTGCTAAAATGCACAATGGAGTATAAATGTTTGTTACAAATTTTATCCTTCCGTCGCCACATGCAGAGAACAGAGCATCGACATTGGCCCCTGAGACACCTCTCATCTGGCTGTTTTGCTCCTCAACTCCTGCACCCCAATTAACCGCCTCCTCTCTTGCAGCAGACCTGCTGAGGTCGCTATGTTGTGTAGCAGTTCCTGAGCAAGTAAATGATGGTGGCATTCGTAGTCTCTCTCTCTCTCTCTCACACACACATGCACATGCACACGCACCCCCCCCCCCAAAGAACGGGATTATTGCAATATTTTTGCAAACCCACTTCACAGCGGGAACTGTCCGTATTGTCTGAGTCTTTCCTTGACAAAATGGGAGAGGAAAATCATTGCATCGGCCTGCGAGAGCAGAGCATAAACACGGTGAGGATGAAAGTCCTGTTTGTGGAGAGCCGGGGAAAGCGCTCCCCGGCTAATGGAAGAGAAATTTCTGTGAAAGGCAAAAAATAAAAGGCAGCGTGAAACAAAAGCAAGATGAATCACTTCCACTCTGAAAGTAACACAGTGAAACAATGGTGCTAAATGAGATACAATCCCTGACAAAGATCTTCTCTGTTCTCCAAGGGCTTTTATTGTGCGGCGTGCACCAAGAGTTATGTTTTATCTTCCCAAAAAGAGTCCGCGTACTTTATTTTAAGCGTGGTACCTCTCTTTGCCTCGCCTCCCCGCTTGCTGAGATTTAAGTCCGCTATTGTAGTGCTCTATCTCTGATCAGCCTCAGAGATCTGAAAAGCCCTGAGTTTGCAAGAATAAAAAAAGGCCTTCGGGTTTGACAGTGATAGATCCTGCCCGTCCCTTCGAGATGACATTCCCGCACTCTGAAGACCACAGATCCTCCCGATAACAATCTGCATCTCCTGCTTGCCTGGTGCCTTTGTGTGAGGAGGTCAGGGCACCCGCGGGGGGTGGCGGGGGGAGGAATCGCCCAGCCAACTCGAGCTACTTTTCCCTGAGTGTTGCGGGGGCAGCTCCAGATCAGATGCAACAAGTTTTTGGGGGGTGAAAGGGAATATAGAGATACAGTCCTTGGACTCAAGGACGCCATACGGAAAACTGGGTTTGGAATGGCAAAAACGATCCTTTAAACTTAAACCTACATCCCTACTCAGCTACCTTCAAGAAGTGTGCCTTTGCCTCGGTCAACCTCGATCTCCCCATCTGTAAAATGGGATAGCAGGAGCGTCCGTCGCAAGAACTGTTGGTTGGAAGTGAGATCGTGCATGCGAGATCCCGCGTGCCTCGCTGTTGCAAAGGGCCGGGAAGGTACCACATGTGGTTATGACTTTCACAGACTGTGAGATTTTTATGCCCTCAGCATTACTTGGCACACTTAGTGATTAATGCCTTTTTATCTTTAATGAATGAACAATTAGAACACAATTAGGCAAAGAGAATTGCATTACTCTTCTGATTGAAAACCGGTACCCAAAGGAGGAAGTCCAAACTTAGCGTGGCTCCCTGTCTGGCCCCAAGCTGGCCTGTGCCACGGCAAGCTCTGGAAAGCCGCCCCACTTACGCATGCCCGCTGGGCTACTCAGTGCACCTGCACTTGCCTTGCATCCGTAGGGCTTGGTGATGTGTGGGTGGGTTGGAGGGCTCCGGTCTGCCCTTCACAGCCCAGCCAAGTGCTATGCTCCCTATGAGGCCTCCCCTGAACTGCCCCAAAGCAGTGGCAGTTTCTCCCTCCTCTGGGCTCACATCACATTTCACAGCAGTGGTTCTCAAAGTGTGGTCCCTAGAGCACCTGCGACGGCAGAGAACTTGCTAGAAATGCAAATTCCTGGGCTACTGAATCAGAAACTCCTGGGGTGGGGCCCAGTATCCTGCGGTTGAATGAGCCCTCCAGATGCTTCTGCTGTTAGCTCAAATCAGGGAACAGTCACTGCACAAACCTCTACTGTGACAGGTCTCAGGCTGTGTCAAAATCACTTGCCTACACATGTGACCGTCCTCCAAGAGTTAGCGCTTAGCCACACTAGTTGTCTTTTCTGTGTCTTAATTTCCCTCATCTGTAAAAATGGGCATAATTATATTACCTTGCAGGAATGCTTAAAAATCAGAAATAATCAGGGGCACCTGGGTGGCTCAGTCGGTGAAGCACTAGACTCTTGATTTTGGCTCAGGTCCTTATCTCAGGGTCATGAGATCGAGCTCCATGTTGGGGGGGCTCTGTGCTGGGTGTGGAGCCTGCTTAAGATTCTCTTTCCCTCTCCCTCTGTCCCTGGGAGAGTGTTAATGCCAGGGGCGTATGGTCAGACCTGCCTTTTAGGAAGATCACGTGCCTGGCTTGTAAAGGATGGGCTGTCTCTACAGTGTTGGGCCCACTTCCTCTTTGCTCCCATAGCAACTACATATCGCCCCTTCTGTCTCCACAAGCTTCTTAGGGGGTGGGAAGGGGATTGTAATGATTTGCATATTTGTCCTTCCCTCCTACCAGGGAAGGGTGAGTTCCTTGAGGTCATAGAGTCAATCTTACTCAGTCCTCTGTCCAAGCAGTTGTCAACTAGAAAACACTCATGATGACATTAGTTAGCAAGATTGTAGGCAGGGGAATAAACAAGAAACAATTTCAGTAATCCAGGCAAGAAGTGACAACGGTCTGAGCTAGGGTGGCATTGGGAAAGGGTGGGACGTGGGAGACATGCCAAATACACTGAAGTGGTCAACTATAAAGGACTTTGCGACAGAAGAGGGGCGAGATGCGGGGAGGAAGGGATTAGGAATTGGAATGACTTAGGCAAAGTAGCGGGTGACAGGTGGGCCCTTTGCAAATAAAGGAGGAGAATCATGTTTGGAGAAGCACAGCTCAAGTCCTGCTTTGGACACGAAGTAGCAATGTCTAGAAATGAGTTGGATTTGCAGGTATATGCTCAGACACAAGCCTCAGCTAAGTTGTCTAATGAGTCCCAAACCCACAGAGGAATGGAAGGAGACAAGGAAAGACACGAAATTGCCCATATTCTATCTAATATTAGGCATTACCTACCTTTCTGACTTTTGCTGTCTGGAGGATTAGAAAGTGGTATCACAGTATTGTTCCAATTTTCGTTTATTTGATTCCTGGTGAGCTGGATGAGCATTTTTTCATAGACTTGCTGCCTACAAGGGCTTCCTCTTCTGTGAATTGCCTTGGGATGGCTTTGGTCCATTTTTCTATTGGCTTTCCTTATCTTTGTTTGTTGGTTTGATGGATTTCTTTGTATATTGTAGAAATTATTCCCTTGACTGTTTTAGGCTTTGGAAATATCTTCCCCCAGTCTGCCATCTATTAAGTTTTTATTTGAAATTCCTAGCCCATGCAAGGGGAAGGAATACATTAACTGAGCCCCAGAAATAGCATAGAAGACACATAATTCGAAGTAAGATAACGAGTTGGATACTGGACATGTTGACTGAGGAGGGGGAGGATCTTGATAGGCTAATCTGGAAGGGGGAGACATGCCCCTAGGCATGCTCGAGAGGGCACATTGTCAGCAAAACCCAAGTGTGGTGGTGGGTGGGATGAGAGGTATTAGGGAGCAGGAGTTACATGAATGAGGTGTTCATGGTAACAGAAAACTGGGAGTGGGGGCAGGGGTGGGTCACACCACAGCTCATGGAACAGCAAACATTGCCAGTCCTTGGCCTTCATCTGGCAGTGACGGACATCAAGCAGAGGAGAGATGCCCTGTAGTGAGCTGAGTCTGGAAATGGCATGGAGGGGTTTAGAGCAGGGATGGGCTGGAGCCAGGAGATCAAAAGGAAACTTGGCAATAGGATAGTGTGATAGTGTGATGTGCCAACTAGGCTGCAGTATCCAGTTCTGTAATCGTCTAGGTGTTGCTGTAAGGGTATCTGGTCCATGTGGTTAGCATCTACAATAAGGTGACTTTAAGTAAAGGGGATTACCTTAGATACCATGGGTGGGCCTCATCTAATCAGTTGAAGGCCTTAGAGCAAAACTGAGGTTTCCTGGAGAAGAAAAAATTCTGCTTCAAGACTGTTAACATAGAAATCCTACCTGTTGGGGCGCCTGGATGGCTCAGTCGGGTAAGTGTCAACTCCTGATTTTGGCTCAGGGTCATGAGATGGAACCCCATGTCAGGCTCCACGCTGGGTATGGAGCCTGCTTAAGATTCTTTCTCTCTCCCTCTCCTTCTGCCCCTTCCCCCCACTTGGGTTTGCGTCCCCCCTCTCTCTCTCTAAAAAAAAACGAAAGAAAGAAATCCTGCCTGAGTTCTCAACCTGTCCTACAGATTGCGAACTTGCCAGCCCTCACAATTGCATTATATTTGCAATATATTATATTTTTGCAATATATATTGCAATATACAAATGCAATAAATTACATATTTATTATAACTATATAAATGAATATATCTCCTATTGTTTCTATTGTTCTGGAGAACCCTGAATGATTGATACTAGAGGTAAGTTACTGATTGAAACATTTTGTATCTGCCTGCCCTTAGTTTAAACCAAACTAACCAAGCAAACAAACAAAAAGAACACCCACTTCAATACATGCATATTTATTTATTTATAAATTACTTGCATGGACCCAAGTATCAATATACTACGTATTTTACAAAACACAAAAACAGAAGACTTTTGGAGAACGAACTATAAAAAGGCCTGGAAATCAAAGTTTTCCCATTTTCTTCCTGCATCCACACAGGCACATCCTCATTTGTCCCTGGGAACCAGCTGGACATGGGAAGGGATGGCAGGATTCAACCACACTGTCCTGAGGACAGAGCTCGCATACTTTGAGACAAGGGACTAGACCAGTTAATAACTATCCATTCAGCATTAACTTATCTGTATTTAAAACCAAAAGGTTTCTGGACCATATAGCTTTTCAATGAGTTTTTGCAATTCTCCTCAAAATTGTTAGGGGATGCATACAATCAAAATTCTGGACATCTGAAAATAACCAGACTGTTTGACTTTTTAAGCCAAATGCCAGATTTATATCAAGATTATTGGTTTGCAATAATACCCGGCATTCGAAGGGTGATCCAGTTTCCAAAGCAGTTTCTTAGGGCTTGACACAACACAGCCTCACAGATTAGAGGTGGAAAAGGTTAGGATGAGGTTTCCCGGGGCACCTGGGTGGCTCATTTGGTTAAGCATCTGCCTTCGGCTCAGGTCATGATCTCGGGGTCCTGGGATTGAGCCCCACATCGGGCTCCTTGCTCAGTGGGGAGTCTGCTTCTCCCTCTCCCCCTGCCCCTCCTCCTGCTTGTGCTCTCCCTCTCAAATAAATAAATAAAATCTTTTTAAAAAATCCACCCATTTAAGAAAAAGGATGAGGTTTCCCTTTTTGTGGGTGGGTATTGTTAATAGTGAAAAAAGAAACTGTCAAAATCTTAGAAACAGAAAGTAGAGGGGCACCTGGGTGGCTCAGTCTGTTAAGCATCCAACTCTTGGTTTTGGCTGGTTTGGGCTCAGGTCATGGTCTCAGGGTCATGAGATAAAGCTCCGCGTCAGGCTCTGCACTGGGCGTGGAGCCTGCTTGAGATTCTCTCTCTCTCCCTCTCTCTCTGCCCCTCCTGCCCTGCTCTCTCTCTCTTAAAAACAAAACAAAACAAAACAAAACAAAACAAAACAAAACAAAAAACCCGCAGAACAGTAGCACCAGAGGCTGGTGGTGAATGGGGGTAGGGATTTGTGTTCAACAGGAACAGAGCTTCAGTTTTGCAAGATGGAAAAGTGGCAAAGTTCTAGAGATCTGTTGCTCGACAATATACATATAGATAACAATACCACCCTAGACACTTTAAAATGGTTACGATGGTACATTTATTTTATGTGTTTTTCACCAAAAGTTATTAAAAAAAAAAAAAAAAAAGCAAAACGGGTCCTGAGAAGGTTCTATAACTCGAGGTAACACCATCGGTGAGCAGACAGATTCAGATCAGGATCCATGTCTTTTGACAGCCAGCCCAGCGTTCTTCCCATGTTAAAGACTATACAATATACACATAGGACTTTTCCACCCCTTTTTGCCTGTGGCAGTATATATTTGGAGGAATCAAGACCTGGCCTTGAGATAACAAATACTTAAGTGGATTCCAAATATTTCTTGTTTTAATCCTTCGTGTACAACATTGACTTTTCTAATCAATCACTAAAATAAATCTCAAGGACTTGCCGGATTATTTGCGAAATGCAGCAGGGTGCGCTTCACCTTATCAGTCAGCAAACAGGTACATAAACTGAAAGGGAGAAGTGGGGGGAAGAGCAAGACCCAACACCTGGCCCCCATCCAGGTCTGTGATTTCACTTTCAAATGACAAACCAGTGACACGCGGGAATTAAGTAGCTGGGGGAAGCTCCGAAATCCCTCCATCAGAGCAGAAGATACAAAGGTGGCAGATCCCCCAGCACACGGTACACTTAGGAGTATATCAGGCACATGTGGGAGCCCTCCAGATTGCGAAACTCCAGGCCGCTGCTCCCTGGGAGGCAAGAGCTCAGAGGAGGCTGCTTCCAAGCTGTTCTGTCTGCTAGGCTGAGCCGAGTCAGCAAGTCCTGAGCATCCTCGGGAAACAGGTCTCTCACTGGGTCCCTTGAAAAAGTTTTGCCATTTCAATTCACCTCTCCCAGGATCACATAAGAAAACGTTCAATGAGCACATTCCACCAACAGAGAGAGAGAGAAGATCTTAAATACTCATTGTATCAGGCCGCCAGGGCTATCGTAACAAAACACTGTAGACTCAGGGTTTTCACAATAGGCATTTGTGGCTCACCGTTCTGGACGCTGGAAGTCCAAGATCAAGGTGCTGGCAGGTTTGGTTTCTCCTGAGGCCTCTCTCCTTGGCGTGCAGGTGGCCACCTTCTCACCTGGCCTTTCCTTTGTGTGCGCACAGAGAGAAAGCACACCGGTGTCTCTTCCTCTTCTTGCAAGGACAATAGTCCTGTTGGATTAGGGCCTCACCCTCATGACCTCATTTAACCCTAATTACCTCCTTAAAGGCCCCATCTCCAAATACAGTCACACTGGGGGCTAGAGCTTCAACATGGAAACATACATATGCCTTGCAGGAATCAATCTAAGTTGGCTATGTTGCCTTGAGACAGCTTAGGTTGCTTTAACAAAAATCGCGTATGTGATCCAAGATCAGATCAGATCCAAGATCAGATACGTCATTTTATAAAACAAAACTTTGAGTGTGCGTGTTGGGAAGGAAAGAGTGAGGATGTGTGCGCGCGTGTGTGTTTACTGCAGGAGATGGGTACGTTTTTATATATTATAGGGTGAAGCCTTCCAAAAATAAGCTCGTGCACAGCCTACAAAGATCTGAAGATGAAGATTCTGAAAAGTAACAATGTCTGTGTTCCCCGAGTTAATGACTAATTGGAATTACATCCCAGGGTCCATGTGTTCTGATCATGGACTGGTAGTTGCCCACATCTTCTGTGCCTGGCACGCTGCAAACAGCCCAGTGAGCTGGTAGATTCTAGATTCCATCTTCATCAGATATCCCCTCTACTCTGTGCTGTCTGGGAAACCTTCCTGGTCAGAGCCCACCCGGGCCTCCATCAGATCAAGCAGCAGGGGCAAGAAAGCTACAACCCCAGCAGAATTTGCAGTCCCTCTGAGCACCAACAGACGGGCGCTGTCCTCAGTTGCTGCTGGAGATGCCAGGCCATGAACAAGCTGGTTAATTCAGAGCATTTGTCTACAGTGTTCACCTCCGAGGAAAAGTACGGGGAGGCTCTTTTGGCCTATTTGGTGACCTGTAGTCCTTCACGTTCCAGTGACTAGGGAAAATAGGACGTGGGCATAAAGATCGATAGTTTCTAGAGACAGTTCCCAAATGTTTGGGAAGAATAGAAAAAACTGTAGTCAGGGAGACAGAGGGTAGGACATTCAAAATCTCCGCTGTCACCAGACGAATCAAACCAGCTGATGTCTTTCTCATCTTCACTCCTCTGCCAGCTTTGGGTCTGATTGACTAGAGTCCCCCGTGGACTGACGGCAGCACTAACCTGTTTGTATAGAACTTTGATCAGTGTATAAACACTGCTTCTTTAGGACCCAGTAGTCGCTCTGGGTACCTGTCTGCAACCACGCCCCCCAGTACGCACACGCACGCGCACGCACGCACATGCACGCAAACGCACGCGCGCGCGGGCGCACGCACGCACTTCCGCTCCTGGGAGCAATGGCGCGCCGGAAACTGAGGCAGCCAGGTCGCCGACCAGACCTGATCTAACGTGATACCCACCCCCCACTGTCCTTGCGAGTGTTTTGTGGCTGTCGTTCAGAATCACGCCTGAAATCAAACCTCAAGACTTTTGTCTGAAACTTTAGCGTTTGGGGCTTTAAGAAGAGAAGATAGCGGGCGCCTGGGTGGCTCAGTCGGTTGGGCGGCTGCCTTCGGCTCAGGTCATGATCCTGGAGTCCCTGGATCGAGTCCCGCATCGGGCTCCCTGCTCGGCGGGGAGTCTGCTTCTCCCTCTGACCCTCCTCCCTCTCATGCTCTCTGTCTCTCATTCTCTCTGTCTCAAATAAATAAATAAAATCTTTAAAAATAAATAAATAAATAAAATAAAATAATAGTCTGAAAAGGATATTAAAATACTCCTCTCTTGGGGCGCCTGGGTGGCTCCGTCGTTAAGCGTCTGCCTTCAGCTCGGGTCATGATCCCGGGGTCCTGGGATCGAGTCCCGCATCGGGCTCCCTGCTCCTTGGGAGCCTGCTTCTCCCTCTGCCTCTCTCTCTCTCTCTCTATCTCTCATGAATAAATAAATAAAATCTTTAAAAAAAAAAAAAAAGAAGAAGAGAAGATATCCAAGTATCGTAATTCTGCTTCAGAACGGAATGGTTCTGGGCCCCCCTCCTCAGATACCCAGGAGCTCCACCTATCCACCTGTCGACTTGCTCCTCCGTTCAGCCAATATTTACTGAACGCTGGCACTGGGGGTGCAGAGATGAATAAGGCAGAGGCCCCACTCCTGGCGTACAGTCAAGCCCAGGATATAGTCCCACAAACAGACGACAGAAAGTGCTGAGAGACGGACACTGAGGGCAAGGAGGGTTGAGCTGGGTCCTGGGTGATGAATAGGATTGTTTCAGGCTGAGCGGAGAGGGCAGGGCAGTAAGGCGGGGAAAGCAGAATGCACACAAAGGCACTGAGCCTGGGGGACAGAGGGGAGCGTGTGAGGTCTGAGTGCCCAGGTCCGCAGAGGGGCATCAGGGAGCAGAGCGGGAGGCGGAAGGAGCGTCCAGATCAGGAGGGGCTGCCGATGGCCACGTGTGACATCCAGGCCTGGACTCCTAGGCGGGGGCAAGGCAGTGGAAGCTGTGGAGCTCAGAATAATCCATCGGGCATCTCTCTTGATCTAGAGCTAGATTTTAAACATTACCTCTGTTTATGGTAGGAGGAATGGAAATCGCTCAGGGGTTATTGCAAGAGCCCAGCCATAACAGGATGAAGGTCTGGACAGAGACCATCTGAGGAAGACGGAGAAAACAAACCCGACTCTAGAGATTTCAGAAGTAGACACTACAGGACTTAGGGACAGAGTAGGAGTGCTGGGTTGGCAGAAGGGGCTTGACTCCACAGTGGGACTCACGGACACAGGCAGGAGGGCACTGGAGATGCCCAGTGACACAGCCAGCATCCGAAATTGCCAATATTGACCTATAGAAAATGTCAACTGCACGTGGTTCAGCCTAATGACAAAGAAGTAAGGCCATTCAAAACATACGACATTCTGGAAAAGGCAAAACTAGGAAGGCAATAATAAGATCAGTGGTTGCCAGGGGTAGGGAGGAGTTACGGATGAACGGGTAGAACGTAGAGGACTTTTAGGGCAGTGAAACTACTCTGTATGGTCTTCGAACGATGGATACACGACATTATCCATTTGTCCAAACCCATATGATGTCCAACGCCAAGAGTGAACCCTCCGGTCAATTATGGACTTGGGGTGATAATGATGTGTCAATGTAGGTTCACCAGTTCCAACAAATGTACCACCCTGATGGGGGATGTCCACAGCAGAGGAAGTTATTCATGCACAGAGAGAACATGGGTGATCTCTGTCCCTTCTGTCCAATTTTGCTGTGAACCTAAACTGCTATAAAAAATAAAGTGTATTAATTTTTAAAAAGAAGTAGGACCCAGACTTGAATCCAGCTCTGCTAAATCCAGATATTTTCCCTCCTGCAACATTGCCTGAGACTGAACATTTTCTAAAGCACTTCCAATCTCAGGAAGCCAATCTGCTAGCTCTCACAAAGCTTTCGAAAGCTTTCACCTCCCCTTCTTCCCACCATGGGTGTGGGGGGGGGGAGGATGTCCCCCTGCTGACCCCCCCCCATGCAGCCTGGCTTCCCATCCCTCTGTCTCACCCCCGAGCCAGCAGACCATACCCAACATGGCTGGCCTTGTCCCCAACCTGAGCAATCCCCTCCGTGATGTGGGAGGCACGTGAGGCTGAGCAGATTTCGTGCCTCTTCTTTCCCTCAGGCAACGGCTGGCCAGCCAAGTCTTGAGCAGGAGCCATTGGGCAGGCTGACAGACTCACAGCCACCAGCTCCAACCCCAGCGTCTGCCAGTGAGCAGAAGGCAAAAGGAAGAAAGCCCACAGATGGTCAAGTCTCTTGACCCTCACTTGGTGGAGGAGTACTCAGCCTGGACTTGCCCGGCCATGGTCGCCATCCTGTGGGCCCTGAAAGCCCTGGAAATGCTTGTTCCAGGGCTTTCTGCTGGCTGGCAGGTGCACGTAGGTGTGGTGCTAGTGACTAGACCTTGCCCTTGAGGGAAGGATGTAATGACTCAGCTCAGTAAAAAAAAAAAAAAAAAAAAAAGCAGGCGCTCTGGAAGCTGTATAATTCTTATTGACTAGAGCACAATTTCCAGGCATTATTTGCTAGTTTTATCCTAACATCCCAGAAGGCGGGGGAGAAGCTCACCTGTTTAGAAAAGGAGAAGGGGCACCTGGGTGGCTCAGTTGGTTAAGCGACTGCCTTCGGCTCAGGTCATGATCCTGGAGTCCCTGGATCGAGTCCCGCATCGGGCTCCCTGCTCGGCGGGGAGTCTGCTTCTCCCTCTGACCCTCCTCCCTCTCGTGTGCTCTCTCTCTCAGTCTCTCTCTCTCAAATAAATAAATAAAATCTTTAAAAAAAAAAAAAAGAAAAAAGAAAAGGAGAAGAAAGTCAGGCCAAGGACCAGCACACGTGTTTGAAGGGACCCTGAGTCCTAGTCCAATGCCTGAGTGTGTCAATGGCTCTGTGGGATCTGGACCAGCCCTTGTCCTGTCTGTTTCGTGGTTTCTTCATCTGAGAATTCCTGCCCTTTTTATTTCCTGAGGCTGTGACAAAGACCCAGTGCAATAAGAGACATAGAAATGTTTTCAGAAAGGGCAGTGTGCTACCCGAGGGCAGGGCATCAGGATTACCATACTAAATCCCCCCCACACACAGGGGCGTTGGAGGGCTGAATGAGGTAAGGGATGTGCCAGTCCCTTGTAAATTATAAAACACGGGCTAGATGGAGAATGATTAGAAGCAAAGCGTGATTATCTGTGTGGTTCTGATAACAACACCATTTTGCCACCTGCTGCCCAGACATTTCTGTAACTGCATGACTTTGCAAGGACATGAACTTGGCATGCTGGGGTTTGCCCAGCTGTAAAATGAGATACCTCCAGGGATGGCAAACACAGCCGGCTCTCGCGGGTCCTCAGGGACATTTAGCTTGGAGAGAGGATGTGGAGGGGCAGGGTCACGGGCTCCAGAGAGGATCTGAAGACCTGCAAGTGGAACAGGGTTGGCTCAGAGGACAGAATGGGTACCTGGGGCTGGTGCAAGTCTTACAGAGGCAGAATTGCCTCAGGGTAACACTTACTGACACCTAATAACTCTGCAAACCCCTCTGCCTTTGAACGTATTGGCACTTTCAGTCTTTGCCACCATCCTGCAAGATCAGTTTTCTTATCATACCCATTTTCACAGACAAGGAAACTGAGTCCTAGGGGCTTATGTCCAAGGTCACAATCCAGGGAGAAGCTGAGGGTGCGCATTTCTAAAACTGACCAGCACCTCACTGAGACCACAGCAGCAAGGCAATGCCTAGAGCCCACCCAAGGTTGAATGTGCAATGCTGGTGATCGTTTCCATCTTGGGGGACAGGCTAGCTGTAACTGAGTTCTGAGGGCCCCCTGCTCTTTAAAGAGGACAGTGGCTTGGCCAGTCTCACGTCTTCCTTGCCCCTGTGAGACCAGCCTTTGACTCTTGTCCTGAGGAAAGCAGGAGAATGTCAGGCAGTAAGACGTGAGGGAGAGCAAGAGTGACTGAGGTGTAGTTTCGAGAAGGCTGAGGAGAGAGAGAGAGAGAGAGAAAAGCAACGTGCCAGAACCATAGGTCTTTCCAGTCCTTCATCGTCTTGGAAGAGACATGAGTTTCTTCTATATTATTCTTGGTTGTGTGAGCTGTCTGGGTCCGAATGATGTGGATGATCACTTTAGCACCCTGACGTGGCTTTGTACCTCGCGTCCCGGGTGCTCAGGCCTTGATCCACACCTGGACAGGTACCACTGCTCAGCATACCCAGAAACAAAGCACCTAAAAGAACCCCAAAAGGCATGAAGCTTGTCTTCAACTGGCATTCCTTTTTTTTTTTTCTTTTTAAGATTTTATTTATTTATTTGACAGAGAGAGACAGCGAGAGAAGGAACACAAGCAGGGAGAGTAGGAGAGGGAGAAGCAGGCTTCCAGTGGAGCAGGGAGCCCAATGCGGGGCTCGATCCCAGGACCCTGAGATCATGACCTGAGCCGAAGGCAGACGCTTAACGACTGAGCCACCCAGGCGCCCCTCAATTGGCATTCCTGACCAGCCAGGGTCCAGCTCTAAGTTCCCTGTCCCCACGCCAGAGGGAAATTCCTGAACCCCGTCTCCTGTGGTGGCTGGCTTCATCTTCAAATGCCTCCCTGCCTTCTCTTGTCCTTGCTACTCAGAGCCAGCCATGGCTCGTGGCCCCCCCAAAAGCCTTCCCTGATCTGCCCCACTATGAGAACTTTCTCCCTTGGGCTCCCTGCCTGCCCCACCACTAAGCTCGTAGGCAGTAAGAACACAAGCCCAGATTGGGTCTGGAAGCCTAAGCTTGTCTTCCCAATTATGTTTTGAGACCCTTAAAGCCCAGGACCAAGGAGAAACGTTTTCTGCTGCCGTGACCCCTAAATCTAGCTGATCAGAGGAATTAGCCGGGAGTTTGGAAACAGATTCTCATTCCCAGCCCAGACCTGCTACATCAGAATCCCAGAGGTAGGAGCCAGGAATCTATTTTTTTTAAAAAAGCTCCCTGGGTGATTCTGCTGAATAGTCATCAGGGGGAACCCCTGCCCTCCAGCATCTATTTAGCACAATGAGGGATACCTGGACTGTTCTTAGACTGTTTGTTTTCTAATGATTGATGGATCAATCCAGCAGTAATGTACCTTTCCCCAGGCCAGTCACACCTGCCTTGAAGTTGGGATTGTGGTACTGCCTGACAAGGCTCTGGAAGCCCAGGATAGCTCTCCCCTCCCGTGAAACCACCCCCCCCCCCCCCCCCCCGCCCAAACCCTCTCCAGATCCCGGGCACCGTGCTCAGTGCAAACAAGCTGTCCCATATGAGCTCATGCTTGCCCATGCTTTTGGCAGCCATGGGATGGTCTTCCCCAGATGATTCCCATCAGTGGCTGGGTAACAGCCCGCTCACCATGGGGCTCCCACTGCCACCCCGGGACCAGCTGCATGACTCAGCACCCGGGGTTGCCGTTGGACGAGCATGCCACTCATTCTCAGAAGCCATTACGGCAAAGTCTGCTCTGGCTTTCTCTGCCTTGCATGCTAAATCAAGGGTATCTGCTCCATATGGCAATGCATAATTTACAACACAATTTACTTCCTGCTTATAGAGCCTATTCCATACAAAGCGTCCATTTGCATATTTATTAATTTACAAAATTAATGCCATTTTCTTAGTCTCTTACAGGATGTGTTGCTGGTCCCTGTCTTTGAATTAATTTTAATCTAAGGTGGAAACATTTGTTAAGGGAGTTGGCTCAGGCCAAAGTAATCAAATGTATGGTAATCAAATGCTGGTAAGATGTGGGGAAGAGAAGGCCAACATTTACTGAGAGTCTAACAATGCTAGGCTCCAAGAAATTAATGGTGCTGAATGTAAGTCTCCAAAAACATTCTTGTAATGACATATTGTCACCGTTTTATAAATAAGGAAACTGAGACGCAGAGGGAGTAAGTGGCTCGCCCCCTGTCACTTAGCTAGTAAGTAGCACTCAGATGCCCACAAAAGTCAAGAAGCAGGCTTTCCATCTGTGCTGATTTCCACACGTGAGAAAGGCCATCCCTCGGCAAAATTAATTTTTTTCCAGAAGGTTCTCAACACTGCAGATATGTCAGTGCTCACAGATATTCCTGCCACGTAACATAACACTTGAGACAGACAGAAGTGGAAGATGCCCATTGAGAATCTTACTCCACCTGTTGTTGCCAACCTTGGAGCAGACCTACGCAAGAAAACAAATGTTTGGGGCGACATTCTCACCTGGTGGCACCGGAAAGGCTTCAGGAAGGCAAGCTATTATCCACTGAAAAAAAAAAAAATTCCCTACCCTAACCCTTCCTGTCATTCAAGTCACTAACCCAAATTTCTGTCCCTCAACACCCAACTGTTTGAAGATACGGTTCTCCCAAGTTCCTGTTTTCCTCTCCTCTTCCTTGTTCCCTCAGGCTGTGCTAATATGGTGTTTATCCCCTCCAGAACAATGGCAGGTCCATCCTCAGCCACCAGTGTCCTTCCTACCTTTGGATACAATCTTTCCATGGAATATGTGACCTTTAGTCACCCATTTTCCCCACCATAGACCCTCTGTCCTTTCCTTCCTCTCTCCGTGTCATTTCCCACACTGCCTTTTCTTACTCCTCTTCCTCACAACTACTTGGAACAATTCCCTCATGACTCCCAAATCTGAGTCTCTAACTCCCCACCTGGAGGGTCCTTGAGCATCTGGCAACATCTAGCTGTCTACCAGATACATCTCTATAAGGACTCATGCACAGCAAACCCACTGTGTCCAAAACCCTCCTTCTCCCAGAAAACCTATTTACCAGCTATCTTGCCTCTTTTGGTGTATTATACCATATACCTTGGTATTTTGTGCCAATCTTCTGTCTCCTTGACTATTCCTTTAACCCTCATGCCCAACATTCAATGGATTATAAAATAGTATCAAATTCTTCCAAATATACTTCTGAAATCTACCTCAGAAATAACTTCCCAATCTTTCCCTTGGTTTTATCCCTCCCAGTCTGCCCTCAGTAATCTCTTCCCTCTGTTACTGCAGGGTCTCCCACCTCTGCTGTCTCCAATCCTCAGTTCACCCTCCATGCCGACATCAATAATGTTTCTGAAACACAGCTCTGATCACGTGGGCCATTTTGCTTACCATTTTCTCTGATGACTCCCTAGTACCCTTGGATGGATGCAGTCACCCCCTGGATTGTGTAGTAGAATTCACATTCCCTGAAGGCAAGGAATAAGTCTGCTGCCATTTTGTGAAACGCATCTAATTCTTGCTTCATCTCCCACCACTCCTTCCTTAGACCCCAAGTTTCAACCATCTCTAACATCAATGCAACATGTCCTGCTCCTTGTCACAACTCTCTACTTTTTTTTTTTTAAGATTTTATCTATTTGTTTGCCAGAGAGAGAGACACAGCAAGAGAAGGAACACAAGCCGGGCGAGTGGGAGAGGGAGAAGCAAACTTCCCGTGGAGCAGGGAGCCCAATGCGGGGCTCGATCCCAGGACCCCGAGATCATGACCTGAGCCAAAGGCAGATGCTTAACGACTGAGCCACCCAGCCCCACACAACTCTCTACTTTTATACATGATATTCCCACGTGGTGGGATGTATTTCCCATACAATCCACTTGGCATACTCCTCCCTTCACTCATGCTCAAAACTCAATTCTGACTTTACCACCTACAAGAAAGTTTCCTTGGTGCCCTTGTGACCATGAGTTAATCTTTCCTCCATGGAACCATCCTTCTGTTCACTTCCAGGATAAAGACAGAGAAAAAAAAAATTTGTAAACCGAGAATCAGTAATTGAAACACTTGGCCAACCATGAAGCATGGCTTAAGCTTCAAACACCAGCAAAGCCACCAGATAAACTAGATCAGACAAGTTCTGTGTCACAGGATGTTTTTGCTGAAAGCCAACAAAGACCCAAGGCTCAATGACCTATATGGTCGCCTGCTTCTAGAACTCCCAGTTCTGGCTCTCAAAGCCTCACAGGCTGAGCATGAGCTGAGGCAAAAGACAAATAAAGGAAATGCTTCCATGTTGGGACTGGTTCTGCACAGGGTCTGGAGTGGCTGGCCTAGCACCCACATCAGGCTGTGCTTTGCCTTTGTTCTTTGCACCTAGCTTTCTAAAGAGGAATGGTGGGTTGAACGGTAGATTTGCCTGCCCCCCACTGAAGGTGTCTTGAGGTCCCTAGAGCCCAACGAGGAGCTAAGAAAAAAGAATCCAGATGTAAAACTGTCATTGAGAAAAAGCCCTCTAAAGTCAATCTTTATCTTATCCCTGACATCCATCCCTCCTTGCATGTGTCCCTTCATTCAGCAAATAGTTACTGAGTAATCTGGGACAATACTCTCTCCCTTTGACCCCGGCCAAAGATGATGAAGTCTTGAGCTCCCCCTAGAGGCCAGTAGTAGTAGCAAGGAAGGGAAAGCAGTGAGACCGTAGGGGCCAATATGGACAGTTCCTACGTCATTCCCTGAGAGGAGGAGAGATGAGATGTACAAGGACACCTGAGAAGTGATGGGAGGGCTCCCAGGGGCATCAGCCCTGGAGGCCCATTCGCAATTCACTCTGTCGTAGAGATATCTAACAAAGCAAGCCTCTAGAGCTGGGAATTGTGGATTTCATCCTCGGACACACCGGTGGAAAGGAGAAAAGAAACTACCTTCTTCTGAGAGTCTGCTTCTGGCCCTTATGTAAAGTACATTTTTGACCCCTAAGTCCTAATTTAAACACTGGCTGCTTTTAACCCCCACAATAAGCCTCAAGGCCAGGCGTTCGTTACTCTCCTCACATCGCAGGGGAGAAAATCAAGGTCCCAAGTTGATATTAACAATAGGGTTGATCTTGAATTTGGACCTTAAATTTTTAAACTCCAAAAGCCCACACTCTGTGTACTCGTTACGCTGCCTTCGAAGGAAGAGAAGTCTGGGATGCGGCCACTGCTTAGCATTGTGTGGTGTCAGTTTGATGATCCAACAGACACTCTTATTGCTTTACCTGCCAACTTGGCATCTGTGTGCCAGGGGATTTGTACGTATTATCTCAGCCTTCACAATAAAGCTGTGAAGTGGGTATTACTTATTATCCCCTTTCTGGAATGTTGAATTACCCAAGGTCATAGCTAGGAAACAGCAGAGAGAGATTTGAACACAAGCGATTACCTAGAGCAGGGGTCAACAAATTATCTCCTTTAACAAGCTTTGAATTATAGTGGGAAAATAGTGACAGACAATACATCAACCATGGGCACGCTCGTGTTCCGATAAAACTTTACTTATAAAAACAGGCTGAATTTGGCCCCCGGTCTGTAGTTTGCCAATCTCTGTCCTAGACTCTTTGGTTACGAGATGTCCTAGGGGATAGGGCCTCACAAATGGTGGGCACAGCCACCGGATGTGCCAAAACACGGTGTACAAATGTGTTTGGGAGTGGCAAATGTCGGTTAGCGGTAGCCCTGCCTGGGACAAGTGACCCCCATGGCGGAAGAAGGGACAGAACTGCAAGCAAAGCAGCCGGATGGTGAGGGTACTCTAAGGAGTGACAGAGGGCCAAAGATCAACAGATTTTAAAACAGGGGAGTGACCCCATTCCTCTTAGAAAGAGCCTTCTGTTGGCAGAGGTAAGTCTAAGGAATCCTGAATTCAGACCATCACAACCGTGCAGAGTGCCATCAAATGGCCATCAAAGGATGAATGGGTAAAGCAAATGTCACATGTACATTCAGAATGTGCTTTGGTCTCAAAGGGAAGGAAACCCTGTCACCTGCTACAACATGGCTGAGGCTGGAGGACATTATGTTCGGTGAAATAAGCCGGCCACAAAAGGACAAATACTGTGTGATTCCACTTGCATGAGAGCCAAACCCAGAGACCCAGAAAGTAGAATCATGACGGCCGGAGGCTGGGGGTGGGGAGCAGAAAGTTGTTGTTCACTGGACCTAAGCAGTTCAGTTTTGCAAGACGAAGAAAGTTCTGGAGATCAGTTGCACAACAATGTGAATCTCCTTAACACGACTGACCATGCATTTAAAAATGGTTAAGATGATCAATTCTCTTGTGCGTGCGTGTGTTTCTATTATAGGTGCGTATTTCTAGTTTGTGTGTGTGTGTTGTTTTTTACCATAGTGAAAAATAAAATAGAAAAGCAGATGGGGCTGCTTTTCAACCAAGGCTGCAATGGAGAGGAAGGTGAAGAGGGGCGGAAGAGAAGGACTGGCCCGCCGGCCGTGGCAGCCACGCACTCTCCCGCAGATCCAGCGCTCCACCACCTGCTCGGCCGTTCAGGCTCGTCATTCCTGTCTGGTGGTGGCAGTAGGCTGCCGTCACCTGCCGTCACCATGAACCTCATCCCGACACTCTGGCCTGGGCCATCAGCCGTGGGGCTGGGCTGCTCTGGCCGCGTCCACGCCGTGTGCTGTCTCCTGCCATATGTTGGGCCCCCCTGTTCATTCATCATGCCTCCTGAAAAGTCTCTTAATTACATTATGTTCATAATCCATAAAACATAATTAAAATATGTAAATCCATTATATTCTTTAATGAGCACATTGAGACCTCAAATTTTTAAATTAGATGTAAAATTGATGTGGACCTACTACTATTGATTACGCGTGGTAATAAATCAGGCGCAATTTGGATTGACTTCCCTCTACCCGTTGGATGCAGTGTGTGTGTGTGTGTGTGTGTGTGTGTTGTTTCTTGGGGGTTTGTTTGTTTGTTTGTTTAGCATTTCCTGTGACTATTTACAATTACATGCTATCTTGTAAGCTTGCAGAGGGTTTGCACAAAACAGTTTCTCAATTTCTGCTCTATTTTTTAAATTTTTTTGTACTTATTTATTTATTTATTTATTTATTTATTTGAGAGAGAGAGAGAGAGAGAGAGAGAGCATGAACGGGGAGGGGCAGAGGGAGAAGGAGAGAAAGAATCTTAAGCAGACTCCCCACTGAGTGTGGAGCCCAATGTGGTGCTTGATCTCAGGACCTTGAGATCATGACCTGAGCTGAAATCAAGAGTTGGACACTTAACTGACTGAGCCACCCAGGCGTCCCTCTCATTTCTGCTCTAGCAATATTTTTGTTTTCATTTCAGGACTGATATGCCGATTCTTCATTATCATGGAAGATATGGGAAGGGTCACCAGACTTTGTCTCTCTCTGACCTCATCTGCTACTCGGCCCTTAGCCACATCTCAAATTCACACTCAAAAATGTCAAGTACTGGGCGCCTGGGTGGCTCAGTTGGTTAAGTGACTGCCTTCGGCTCAGGTCATGATCCTGGAGTCCCTGGATCGAGTCCCGCATCAGGCTCCCTGCTCAGCGGGGAGTCTGCTTCTCCCTCTGACCCTCCCCCCTCTCATGTGCTCTCTCTCATTCTCTCTCAAATAAATAAATAAAATCTTTTAAAAAAAAATGTCAAGTACTATTTTCCAGACACACCTGTCTCCCTGTCTCTGCACAGGCTGGTCTGTCTCTGCAGTGAGTGTCCTTCTGTCATCTGTCTGTGGGAAATTTGTACACATTTTCAAGCCCAGCTCAAGGATCTCCTTTCCCTATCCACCTTTGTCTTAAGGCTTACAACACTGGCTTTTTCTTAAGGCTTACAACACTGCTCTACTTTCTAAGGATGGCTTCCGTGGGTACCATTTTTATGTGGACTATAATTTTTTTCATTGGACCTTCATAATGGCCATGTGAGGCAGTCATTAAAGGTATCACCCTCATTTTATAGGCCATATGCTTGTAAGGCTCATAAAGGTTAATTGATTTGTCCAAAGCCTTGCAGGCTGAAGGCAGGGCCTCTACCGGGACCCAGGGACACAAACCCCTGGGCCTTGCTCTATCTGATATAGAAGTTTCTTTCGTCTTGCAAATCTTTCCAAAGGGCCTCTCTCTCACCAGCCCCATGCACCTGCTATCAATACGCTGCAGAAGCTTTCCTAAAGGCTCTTCTTTCCCTTCTTTTTTTTTTTTTTTAAGATTATATTTAGTTATTTGACAGAGAGAGACACAGCGAGAAAGGGAACACAAGCAGGGGGAGTGGGAGAGGGAGAAGCAGGCCTCCCGCCGAGCAGGGAGCCCAACGCGGGGCTCGATCCCAGGACCCTGGGATCATGACCTGAGCCGAAGGCAGACGCTTAACGACTGAGCCACCCAGGTGCCCCTTCTTCCCCTTCTGATCCCGTTCCTTCCTATCAAATTAAGGGTTTGCTTCTATTTTCATAAGCTTGAAGTTGGTTCCACAGTTTAAACCAGAAATTAACCCAGAGGTTTAGAACCACACGGAGCGTGAGTTGAATCCTGGTCTGGCCAAGTGTGCAAGAACTCAGTCTTTCCCACCTTCATCTCTAAAATGGGAATACACAGTAGTAGCTATGTCAGAGGTTGTGAGGGTTCTGCAAAATAACACGTGGAAAACGTTTGCTTCTCAGGGATTGTTAACTTTGAAAGGCATTATCTTTATCAGCCTCATCTAATGATGAGGAACCTCTCCTTCTGTGGATGGGGCTTTGCATGGTTACCCGCCAAGGGAACTCCCCCCACCTCGATATCCCAGGTGTATTTTGCTTGACTGTATCTGGAAGTGGCCCACTTTGGAAATCCAATTCTGTCTTTTCCAAGGTTAGCAATCTGAATCCAAGGAAAATACAATGAGTCGTCCATCCTGCGTTTTCTTTTTCTTTTTCTTTATTTGAGAGAGAGGGAGAGAGCATGCGATGGGGGTTAGGCTCAGAGAGAGAGAGGGAGAGAGAGAATCCCAAGCAGACTCCATGCCCAGTGCAGAGCCTGACATGGAGCTCCATCTCAGGACCTTGAGATCGTGACCTGAGCCGAAATTAAGTGTTGGATGCTTAACCAACTGAGCCACCCAGGTGCGCCCACATTTTCTTTTAATAAACATCTATTGATTGCCTAAATAGCTATTACTTGGGTATCAGTCTAAGTACCCAGCTAAGTACCCAACAAATACGTGTTGAGTAACAGTACAATCACCATTCCTACTGCATCTGATCACTCACAATATTATTTTTTTGGAATGAATTCCGACTGAAGTCGCCAAAATTACATCTCCCGCTTAGAAATGTAGTTCCAAATTGTTCGTGTTTATCAGAACCACCTGGAGGGTTTGTTAAGCCCACCCCTGGAGTTGCTGAGTCTCTAGGTCTGGGTAGGGCCCGGAAGCCTGCATTTCTTACAGGTTCCAGGGAGATGCTGCGACTGCTATTGGGCCAGGGACCACACATCAAGAGCTACTGCTGTTGGGGGCAGCAGAGTGCTCGATGGACGGGGTGCGGATCCCCAAATCACTGCTTGGAAGACACGCACCAAGCGCCCACCCTGGACCATGAATGAGAAACTAACTTCATAGTGTGCAACCTCTGAGAGTCAGGGTTTATCTGTGACAGAAGCCGGAATCACCTAACACAGACTAAAAGGTAACTGTTTCCGGAAAGAAGAGGAACCTACAGTAAGTTCAAGCCTCCAATTTTTCTTCCTTGGCTTAAAATACAAGGCCTGAGGTTTCTGAGCTATTTTGGATTTTCTTTGGCTCCAACTTGTTAAATATCTTCTTCCAAATTACCATTGTATTTCGGACATAGATTTATTTTAAATTACCTATTAAATGCCTATTAAATATAGGCCTGGGGTTTCTGAGTTATTTTGGATTTTCTTTGGATCCAACTGCATACTGTAATTTTCTACCGCCAAGGCTCCCATCAGCATCCCCCCCTTCCCCACCCATCCTTTCTAAATTCTAGATCTGCCATGTCATAGGAGGTGCATGGAAGAAAGAGGCCAAGGGTGAGGTCACCTCAACTGGGTCAAAGATAGTATTCTGAAGGTTTGGGTATAAAATCAGCATAGAGCAAACTCAATAACTCATTTACTCCTTCAGAGTGCTTCGCTGTGTGCCAATAATGGAGAGGCCCCCTTCTAAAAAGTGTAGGTATGGGGTGAACAGCATAGCTGAAGTCTCAGAGGAAAGACACATAGGGTCGTCTTCAGGGTTCTGACTGGCTCCCCAATGGAAGCAAGATACAATCATAATCTAAATGAATGGGTTAGCAACCTCAAAACATTAGCATTCTATTTGCAACCAGAAGGGGCAAGAGTTTGTCAGTATGGCAAAGATTCAGGGAGGTATCCTTTGGCATTGGTGACATTCCTGTCCAGGAGAGCGAGAGCAAGAGAGCCCCTTGGCTTCTTGTTCGGGAAGAGTGTGTCTCAAGCTGTCTTAGCTGAGAATCCATCTTCTGTGAACCTGTGTGTACAGAGGCACAAAATGCTGATATGCTGAGGGAAACACTCCAGACTTACTTGTCAACGGAAAGTAACACAGGCTTTCTGGTTATATATCAGTCTATCAAGAGTTGAGCTAATGTGAGTCTCTCTGAAGATTGAATCCCCTCACAGTACACTGACAAAAATCAAGTGTCTTGAATTTCTCAGCCTAAAGGGTCCTTTTATAGACCATGAATCCATGTGAAGTCTCATCACACCTAACCTGTCACACTTCCTTGATGACCTTCCACCTTTACCACATGCCTTCTTTCAAACATCACCCCAAATTGGTGATAGTTTCATTCTGTTCAGACTTTGTGCATGCTTATCTGTATGCCTGAAATTCATCTGCCTTAGCCACCTGGTGACCTCTGACATTTCCTTCAAAATGCAATTCAGATATTCCCTTTGCCCTCTGGGATGACTCTTCTTGTTAAATCTCTTCTTCCAAATTACCATTGTATTTTGGACATAGATTTATTTTAAACTACCTATTAAATGCCTATTAAATACAGGCCTGAGATTTCTATTATGTGTTTAACCCCGAGAAACTCCTTAGTGGTGGATGTTGTTATCCATGTATTACAAATGATGGCTTTAAGCCTCAGAAAATATAAGCCCACGTTCACACAGTTAGTTTGTTTGCTAGGCTGAGATTCTAATTGAGATGTGTCAGTTACAAAGGTCATGGTAACAGTCATCCTGCTCTGCTCTTTATTTACTTGTCTGTTCCTTCACTAGACTGCGGGATTCTGTAGAAACCATGACTTTGAATTCACACACACACACACACACACACACCCATCACCATGTGCAGAACATTCCATGCATGTGTGTGTGTTGAATGAGAGTGAGTGAGTGAATGAATGAATGGCTTTTTCACGTGGCAGCCATATGGCCGTCTAAAATAGATTTGGGGGGCGCCTGAGTGGCTCATTCGGTTAAGCGTCCTACTCTTGATTTCAGTTCAGGTCATGATCTCAGGGTGGTGAGATCGAGCCCCAAGTTGGGCTCCCTGCTCAGCACAGAATCCACTTCTCTCCCTCTTTCTCTGCCCCTCCCCTCACCCATGAACACATGGGTGCACTCTCTCAAATAAATAAATCTTTAAAAAATTTTTAAAATAAAATAGATTTTGTACAAATATTTTATGTACCTGTCTCTAGCTTTCTGCCTGGCTTAACTACTATTATCTGCACTTCCTCTCATTCTGTAGAGCAGATTCCACCAAGCTATCCAAGGAAAGACGCTCCTCCTGATCCCTTCAGGGGACTTGTCCAACCACACAGTACTAATTTCATGTAACTTAAATATCCCGGCCATTTAGCTTGCCTCTCTCATTTATGCTACAGTAAAAATCCAAGATGTGCTTGTTTAAGAGGCAGAAGGAGGCAGCCTCTAATTCATACATGATTTCTTCTCAAATGCTCTCTCTGTCTAATGGCAGATGGTTCACAGGCCCATCCTGTGAATGTTATGATACTTAATGCGTAAGAAGAGTCTAGTGGGGGAGGAAGGAGAAATGAAGATGAGATCAAAGACAATTACCATTTGTTTATGCTTCACATCCTACTTAAAGAAGAGTCACGGCGCAAAAAGAAGGGTGGGAACCAGGTGGGGAAGAAGCCAGTTACACACAAGATAAAATCTGGAGAATTAACAGATGTAGTAAACTGACCGCAGAGATGTTAATTTCGTGAATGTACCCAACTTGATTTCTTCTAATCTGCTTGTTTAAGTATCAGGGCTTTGCTAAGGCAAGCTCCATTTCTTGCATGAGAATTTCAGTTAAATAAAATGGTTATTAAAATTTTTGTAACAAATATGACAAATGATTAATGTCCTTAATATTTCATTACCTTCATTAACAGATCAATAATTTAAAAAAAAAACACTTACCTCTTCCCATAAAATAAATTTCTTTATTTCTATAAAGAAATTCCTAATAAATTCTTACAACAATGTAAAGCCACACCAGAAATTGAAAAAAAAAGACAACAAAGTCAGAGGCCATTGTTGCGTGCAAATTAGGAAAATTAGCAAAGGTGTAAAAACAATGATCCGAATTTTATTAAATGTATAATGCAATGCACATCCTCATGTATCCTCTGCCAGTGAGGATATCTATTGGTTCCATCTTTTCAGAAATATCTATTAAAAATATTAAAAATACACACATATTATTCCTTACTTCTAGTTCTGAAAACTCTATCTTGATATAATTCAAGATGGGAGAGGACGGGAAAGTTTATACAAAAAGATGTTCGTCACAGTATTGTCTTTGAGAAGGTAAAATTGTGAGCAAATTAAAAGCTTCTTAAATCTGCAAGTGTCCCAGTGTAATCTTACACCAAAATATCCTGTGTCTCCCGCCCATTACTTTTTTTTACATCTAGAGATAAAGAGCCATGTAAATTTTCTTCCAGTTTTTTTTGTATTCCCATTTCTTCCATTTAAACCTTTATTCTATATGGGATGTATTGCAGTATGGGATGTGAGGAGTCAGAGAATATGGACCTACATTCTGTCTTTATGTAACACCAGATGTGATACTTTGGGTAAATAATTTAATTTCTCTCAGGGCTCCTGGGTGGCTCAGTCAGTTAAGCATCTGACTCTTGATTTTAGCTCAGGTCATGATCTCAGGGTCCTGGGATTGAGCCCTGCATCCAAAATACATAAATACATCTTTAAAAAAAATAATTTAATCTGAGTCTTGGTTAAGTGGTCCATGGAAAGCGAAATGATCACACTTATCTTACAGTTGGGTTGTGAATCTGAAGTGAGTTTGTGCACATGGAACCAGCTGTTTCAATTGCCCACAGGCTCAGGGGTGAGGGGCTGATGGTCCATCTGTCAGGAGTCCGAGAACGAGAACTGGAGCTGCTAGGGAAGTTTTTCTGGAAAAAAAGCAACTCTGAATCAAGTATTAAAAGTAACCAGAGACTCCTACTTCCAGCCGTGAGGGAGTAACAAGGATGACCGTTCTGAACCAGCCTAGCAAATCAGATAAAATGACCCAGGAGTTTTCAGAAATTGAACAGTAGACAGCACAGGATAGTGACCTCTGCAAGAAGGAAAATAAATGAGGTGAGCCTTAGAGGTACCCCAAAGTGCTGCCTACAGAGGGGCGTACTGTCTAAGTAAGCATGTGCAGGGGGATAACGGCACAAAACTAGGTGTCCTCACAGAGCTGAGGACATGGTGCATGGAGTCGGGGCTGGAACCAGAGACCAAGATTAGCATGGAAGGGTAGAGGAGAGGAGAAAGCAAAGACAGGGAGATTCAGTGATCAACAGAGGGCTGTTCTTGTGTCTTTGGCTGAATACTGATCTGTGCATGTGTGGGGGGAAGCCAGTCCAGCTGGGGAAGAACCCCTGGAAAGTAAGCAGAAAAACTCCCCCAAATCACCAGGGCTGCATGTAATTCATAGCCTCATCATGCATAGTGAAAAGATCTCCTAACACAGCAAACATAGAGTGTAGTCCTCAGGATGATGTTAACTCACGAATACTGTGCTAGACTAAATATATGTGTCTCTCCAGAATTCTTAAGTGGAAATCTGATCCCCAGTGCGATGGTATTTGGAGGTGGAGCCTTTGAGAAGTGGTTAGGTCATGAGGGTGACCTAATGAATAGAATTAGTGCCTCTTTAAAAGAAACCCCAGAGAGTTCCTTACTCCTTCCACAACATGAAGACACAATGAAAACATGGCCTTCTGCGAACCAGACCTGAATCTGCCAGCACCTTGATCTCAGACTTCCCAACCTCTATAATGGTGGGAAATAAATATATGTTATTTAAGCCTCCCAGTGTATGGCATTTTTATTATAGCAGCCCAAATAGGCTAAGACATGGGGCCAAAGTATCCTAGACTAAAGGTCATTCTAGACTTGTCTTAGAAGGTGTATTCCTCAAAAGTTGTGAGTCCAAGTATTAATTTTGTCCCAGAACAAGGCACAAAATATTTAAAGAGATGTCCCATTCAATATTCAAATGCCAATAAATGTATCCCAACGTAACAACAGAAAAATGAAAAACTATATGACTATTTTAAATTATAAAAATCATTTGATCATTCAGCATTCATTAATGTTCATAAAAACTTTCAGCAGAGTAGTCTTAGCAGAGAACATTCTCAAACTGATAAAGGGCTTCTGGAAAAACTAAATGCTTTCACCCCGAGGCTGGGAACACAGCTGGGAATCCTACTCTCACTGCTCATACAACATTGAACTATAAGTCCTACCCCAGCAAGGGAAGACAGTGCAAAAAAGACAGATAGATTGGAAAGGAAGCAGCAAAACCGTCTCTATTTACAAATTACTTGATTATCTAAGTACAAAATCCCAGGGAATACGAAAAAAAAAAGTTCTAGAACTGAGTTTAGCAAATTTGTAGGAAGTAAGTACAATGCTCAAAAATCAATTACACTTCTGTAACTGGCAATGAACAATTGGAAATGCCTTTTTAAAGGAGTACAATTTAAAATAGCAGCAAAAAAAGAGATGTTCGGGTTAACCTCTAACCAAATGTGCATGGTTTCTGAAAACTATGAAACACTAACGAAATAAATCAAAGAAAACCTAAATAAATGTAGAGATAGATCTTATTCAGGGATTGGATGGCCCAGCATTGTTAAGATGTCAGTGCTCCATTCTGCATGGAGCACTGGGTGTTGTGCACAATGAATCATGGAACACTACATCAAAAACTAATGATGTAATGTACGGTGATGAACATAACAATAAAAAATTTAAAAAAAAAATGTCAGTGCTCCCCAAATGGATCTATGGATTTCATGTCAATCAAATTCCCAGCAGGATGTTAGAAACTGATTCTAAAATGTATATGTAAGGGCAAAGGACCTAGCCTGGCCCAAAAACTTTTGCAATAGAAGAACAACATTGAAGAATCTCATACTTGATTTTGACGCTTGTCATGAAGGCAGAGTAATTAAGACTGTTATTAGCATATAGAGAGGCATAAGGATTAATGGGCCAGAGTACAGGGCTCACATATATGACTAATTTATTTCCAACAAAGGTGTCAAGACAATTTGACTTATGTTTCTGAAACCATTACATAGACATGCACACACACAAAAATTGAATCTCAACCACTACCTCATACCACATAGAGAAATAGACTCAAAATCAATTATAGACCTATATAAAAGAAAACATGTAGAAAATCTTAATGACCTTGAATTAATTGAAGACTTCTTTATAGGAGACAAAATGCATGAACTATTAAAGAGAAAACATGATAAATTAGATTTCATCAAGATTAAGTGCTTGCTAATGTCCACAATAGCCAAACTGTGGAAAGAGCCAAGATGTCCATCGACAGATGAATGGATAAAGAAGATGTGGTATATGAATACAATGGAATATTATGCAGCCATCAAAAGGAATGAGATCTTGCCATTTGCAACGACGTGGATGGAACTGGAGGGTATTATGTTGAGCGAAATAAGTCAAAGAAAGAAAGACATGTATCATACGATCTCACTGATATGAGGAATTCTTAATCGCAGGAAACAAACTGAGGGTTGCTGGAGTGGGGGGTGGGGTGGGAGGGATGGGGTGACTGGGCGATAGACACTGGGGAGGGTATGTGCTCTGGTAAGCACTGTGAATTGTGCAAGACTGTTGAATCTCAGATCTGTACCTCTGAAACAAATAATGCAATATATGTTAAGAAAAAAAAAAAAAAAGAAGAAGAAGGTAGCAGGAGGGGAAGAATGAAGTGGGGGAAATCGGAGGGGTAGACAAACCATGAGAGACGATGGACTCTGAAAAACAAACTGAGGGTTCTAGAGGGGAGGAGGGTGGGAGGATGGGTTAGCCTGGTAATGGGTATTGAGGAGGGCACATTCTGCATGGAGCACTGGGTGTTATGCACAAACAATGAATCATGGAACACTACATCTAAAACTAATGATGTAATGTATGGGGATTAACATAAGAATAAAAAAAAAAAGAAAGAGAGGTGTGACTATGGAAGAATGGTCAGAGAGGTGCAATGTTGCTGACTCTGAGGATGGAGGGAGAAAGCCATGAGCTGGGGCATGCCAGTGGCCTAGAGGCTGGAGAAAGCAAGGAAACAGAGTCTCTTCTGGAGCCTTTACAAAGGAACATGGCCCAGTTGACACCTTGATTTTAGCCCAATGAGACCCGAGTCCAGACTTCTGACTCTCACAGAACCATAAAATTATCCATTTGAATTATTTCAAGCCACTAAATCTGTGGTATTTGTTGCTGCAACACTAGAAAACTGATGGAGCCACCCGGGCACCCCAATAAGGTGTTACTTCTAAATATTTGTTCAAGATACTGTCCAGAAGGCCCATGGCATGGACCAGGACCCTCCAGCTCCCTGCCTCTACTTACCAGCTGATGTCTTCAAACTGGTGCCTTAAACTTCCTGGGCTTCCCTTGCTTTCCAGGTAAGATGGAAACCAAGACTCCCTGCTTATCTAAATGCTCATATTTAGGCTTCCTCGTGATGCGTGCCCAGATGCATCCAGTTCTCTTAGCTGCAATATCTTCTGCTCGAGCTAGACAGGGCTTGCTGCTCATCAGCCATGCGTTTCCACTCCGATGCCCTGGAAATGCCTTTCCTACGGATCTATGCCCTCCTATATTCCACACATGCTTCAACGTACTCTAAAGTGACAAATGTCGCATGGTGGGCTGTGGATCTGTGTGAGTCGAGGAGCTTGTTAAAAATTCAGGCAGTTTTCATATCTGTCTTGGTTTGTACTTTCTGCCAGGCTCCCTGAGCCTCAGTAACCCAGGATTGCATGGAGAGCTTACACACACACACACTTACACACACACACACACGTATGTGTATATAAATACATATCTACACACATATATATATTGCATATCTGTATATATCTTGCATATCTGTCAGTCTCCCCATCATTTATTCTTTTTTTTTTAAAGATTTTATTTATTTTTTGAGGGAGAGAGGGAGAGCATGAGTCGGGGGGAGAGGCAGAGGGAGAGGGAGAAGCAGACTTCCTGTTGAGCAGGGAGCCCAACGCGGGGCTCGATCCTAGGACCCTGGGATCATGACCTGAGTTAAGGCAGACGCTTAACTGACTGAGTCACCCAGGCGCCCTTCTCCATCATTTATTCCTTACAGCAAGACTTTGTGCCATTTTTCTCTTACTGCTCTCAATAGCACTCTGAGGCGGGAGCAATTATTACCTTTGCCTTTCAGAAGAGACTCTGAGATCCAGAGAGCCTACACAGCTCACCCCATTTTCCTTCTTAGAGTCTAACCTACTGGAACCCCAGGACCACATGTCTTGAAATATCTTCTCCAGAGTGCCTAGCACAGTGCCTGCTTGATAAATGAATGGACACCTGTGTTAAATAAAGAAGCCAGCCCTATGGTGGGTACTGTCTATCTCTTAGGGCTATTGCCGGTTTCTTTGGGGTCCCCACACGTGCAATCTCAGGGCTTCATTTCTAGGCTGCTGCCTCATATGCCATTTGAGGAATAATTTAGAAGAGTGACTGGAAGATAGAACGTCAGTCTGACTCTGGGTTAACCAGTGTTCCTAATTAAGCCACGAGGTACAGTGCTTACAGCTAAATATAGTGTAGCTTTAGTGATAACTCAGCTAATAGTCTGTGGCCTCTGCTCTCTCCTTCCCTGCATTTCCCTGATGAGTGTAGAAATCCCCATGGAATCATGGGCTCCATCTCTTTAATGAGGCTTTAAAACACGCAGGGAAATTATATCGACAGATAAAGTTGGCTTTCCTGCATATGTACCTCCTAAAGGTTTCTCCTCCCTGGAGTGAGGTAAATACCATTTGATAGACCTTGGAGTTGAATTTCATGTGACTTGACCGCGCCACATGATTGAGTTAATTTTCCAAGTAACAAGGGAGTATTAAAAGCAGTTTCTGTCTTCCTTGATCTGATGGGTGACAGAAATGGAAATATTCCTTTCTTTCTAGGAAAGAGTGGAGGGCAATGGGAGAGCTTGGCCTTCATCGTCATGGACCTGGTCCTAATCCTCACATGGTCAATGATTACTAAGCCCCTACTATGTTGTTACAGCAATGACAAAGGAGCCAGGTTTAGAGGTTACAGCAATGAC
>NW_023270763.1:11151930-11192149 GCF_011800145.1 Mirounga leonina | reverse complement strand
CTGAAAAACTCCTTAAAAGCAAGGCTTTTGGGCTTGATTTGCTAACTCACTTGTTGGGAGACCTTAAGGAAGATATTAAATACCTTGAAGCCTTGATAAACTCATCTATAAAATGAGACCACTAGGGGCATGGTGAGAATTAAATGAGATATTTTAGGTCAATGTGTTTTCCTTGAATACAGTATGGGCTTGAAACATCACAGAATGCACAGCTATGCCTATCAGGCAATTCAATACCTTTGGGCTCCAGGATATTACCAACAATCTTTCAGTGACTTTGTGGGGCTTCTGAACTATCATTTCTTAGATGACATGATCCACTGATGTGACTCAGTTGAGTTAGACGAATTAGTTCAAACATTCCTAAACAGTCTTCATCATCACTAGTTATAAAGCTCAAAATATGTGAATTCAGGCAAGAAAAGCTGCTGTGTCTTCTCCCAGCAGGGAGTTCAGAAGGGCTCCGTGGGGCAATTCTAAAGGAAATTCTAAAGGAATGTAGCTCTGCCTTCCAATGGTAGACTGTGACTTCCTGTTCCTTCTCTACTTTTACACATGGATATTTTGCCCTAATGAATCTCCTAAAAACAAAACAAAAACAAAAAACAAAAAAATACCCCCCAAAACAACCTCTTGATTCTTTTCATCACCAAAAGTCAAGGAACATTAATTATGCACAATGGTTCAATCTGGCAGCGGAAGTCTTATCCTAGGTGACCTAGACCCCACCTTCTCTAGATAAATCCCCAGATAAACTGAAGCTAACAACCAAAAATAGAGAAAAATCAAGTGTAATGACGAAGTGTATTTCCTGCAGGAAATATTTGATACTTTTATGATAAGAAAACCAAAACAATCATCAGCCTGTGCAAAGAATCTCATCTCAGCCATAGCTAGACCCAGAACTAGTTTGTTCTGAAACCTGAACCACTAGAACAAACATCACATTTTCCATCTCTTTCCTACTTATATTTGAGTCCAGTCCAACGATTTCTGCAATCCAATGTGGCTATAAAAATCAGAGTCTCTCTCAGAACATTCAGTCAAACTAAAGTTCTTTTCTGTATCTCCAACCACTTTGCCGCTTGACCCCCCGGGGGGGGTCACCCTCCTCCATTACCACCACAGCTCCTAGGTTGGCAAGCTGCAGTGAGAAGGAAAAGGCAACACAACCTAGCTCCTAGACCGTCAGAACACTCTCCTCGGAACTCAGCTGTCATCTCTCATTGCTCCCTGAGGGGCAAACCGCCGGATAATTCTGCTCCTAATACAGAGGCAGACTGGTGTCCCACACTAAGAACCAGGGCCCTTTTGATTTGTCATGGGGGTGGTGTAGTGACACATTCTCAACATCCGGCTGTCTCCACTGTAATTCCTTCAATAGTCCATGATTGAAGGGGACAGGAAGAATCTTATAGCTCCAGGAGATGCACATTTTCCCATTTTAATGACCTTTAACCTATTAGTTTCAGGGCAACTTCTCATTCTAGAAGCTCTCAGTAGGTCTAACTCTGCATAGCCAAGTATCACTGCCTGTTCATTATCTATTTCTTGCCTAATTTTGCCTAAGACATCACAAGGTCTCCAAAAGTGAAGGAAACAATTTTCAAGGAATTTTTTCATTGAAGGAATTCATTAGGAGATTACAGAGACATATGTCCAGGTACAAGAATTCTTTGGCCTATCCATGTTCTCTGGTAACTTCTCCATGCACATTCCATTCACCCATTTAGAGGAGCTCCCCTTTTCATTGATATAGTAACATAAAGTCAATTTCTAAATCACTATTACACTTACCTATGCAATTAAAATTGATCTAAACCTTACTAATGTAACTGTTATCAATTTCAATTAATTTCATAGTAAGCTGTAATACACATCAACACGGACCACTGCAGATCTGACACCTTTCCATAAACTGGAATCTGAGCAAGAGATACCAGAATAGGAGTCCTCCTTCTCAAATTCAGCTTCAATCTTTTAAAAAAAATTATTTATTTATTTATTTATTTATTTATTTATTTATTTATTTATTTATTTGAGAGAGAGAGAGCATGTGCACACGAGCAGCGGGAGGGGGGGTAGAGGGAGAGAGAGAGAGAATCTCAAGCAGACTCGCACTAAGCGCAGAGCCTGATGTGGGGCTCAATACCACCACCCTGAGACCATGACCTGAGCTAAAATAAAGAGTCAGACGCTTAACCAACTGAGCCACCCAGGTGCCCCACAGCTTAAATCTTATATGTAGAGGGCACACGGAATAGTAAGGCCAATCTTTCTCTACAAACTTACCCAATAGGTAGACAAACCACATAGGAAGGGCATTGGCAGAGGAATACCAGACATTAAGGACATCCTTGGGGGATGTTCATCCTTGAAGGATTTTATTCAAAGCCTTTCTGAAAATTTTTAGAACAAAAAGTCAGACAACATCGAGTGTAAGCATGGATACGGAGCAAGAAAAACTGCTAGTGGGAACGTAGGTTGGTGCGACCACTTTGGGGGAACAATTTGGTAATAGAAAATGTGAAGATGCACACCCCCTATAATCCAGTGATTTCTCTGTTAGGGATTAGCCCTACAAAGTCTCTTGCACAGGTGCAAGTGTGCACAGGAAGGAATGCTCACAGTAGCAGTGCTCATAATAGCAAATATTGGGAAACAAACTCCATCCATCAATAACAGAGAAGATGAATCAGTTGTGGTATCTTCACATAAGACTACAGAAGGGGTCAAGCAGAATCTATGGGGGATGGATCCTGGTGCATCCACTGCTATATGAAACAATATTTGGGTAATAACCATCTAGGGTATTCACAGATCATTGAGACTGTGGTCTGGAGGGGTAGGTTGACTTGTCTAAAGTAAATCGGCTGATAAAAAGGGCAAGTGGGAAACAGAACCAGGTTCTCTTGCCCCCTGGTCCACAGCTTTCTCTGGTATATCTCATCACCTTCTTACAGGTCAAAAGAAGATAATGTCATTAAACTGACCCATTACTCCATCAAAATGTCATCAAATTGACCCATTAAACTGTATGTGTTGACCTTGACTTACGAGAGCATATCATCCTTCTTGTCTGTCCCTTGGGATCTGCTGATCCTGCTTAATCGTCTGTGCTTCTGGTTCTTCTCTTTACTAGAAAGCTTGAATTTAATGGAATCTTGAGACAGAGATGATAGAGATAAGACACAGACATAGAGATAGGAAATAAAGTACTGTTTTCTTTCTCCCAGGTCCTCATGGGATACACATGGGAGTCAGAACTCTTGTGTTAAAAACCCAGTGTCTCCTTGGAAACTCAATGCATCTTTAAGCCCCTTCTGCTCAGCAGTCACACGAGCAACTCAATATTTCCCCAATGTACTTCCTTTCACAGGGCTTATATTTTAGACCCGGCCTTGGCCTTTAGCAGGATTATGGGCTGGTTGGCTTGGGCTGCTGTTCAGTTCAGTAGAATATTGATCCACCTCTAGTACCTCAGTGGATGCAATAGGCTGTAGGAAGTACCAGGGCGAAACCCTAATTGCAGTGAAATGAGTATTCCTGCAGGAAGAGCAAACGGTAATGTGGAGGTCCCAGTCATCAGTGAAGATGAGAGATTGCTATCCTAAGGGTGAGACATGGAACTTTTCACGTGCATTCATCCATTTTTCTGTTGCTTCATTCACTGTCCATTCATTCTATAAACACTTACTGTCTCCCTCCTCACTATTCCCCAGGATACAGCTGCAGATCAGAGAGACAAGACCTTCCAAAATGTGGAGTGTTAACAGGGGAATAGACAACTATATAAACAGTTACAATAAAATGAGAGATGGAAAGAACAGGGAGCTGTGGGTAAAGAGAGTAAGGGTGTCTATACCATCTTCAGGAGGGAGGACTGGGGACCTGACATTTAAACTGACACCTGCCAAATGAGATCTGGATCAGGGAAGGGCACGGGGCGTGTCCAGAGCCTCAGAAGCAGGAGAAATCATGGCACCATCCAGTAACTGAAGTTAACTCTAGCTGAGCGTGCAGTACAAGGGAGCAGGTGACAGGAAGTGAGACCAGCAAGGGAGGCAAAGGAAGTGAGTTCTATGGCTCTATATCCTGTAAGGGAAATTGGCTGCCACGTGGAAAACAGTGGAAGCTCTGTCTCTTCTCTTTCTGATCATGACCCTGTTCCACTATTACGCTTAATGATGTCCTGAATGGGGTATTCCTCATGCCTGTGCTTTTCCTTCTAGTGTGTGTGTGTGTGCGTGCATGTGTGTGTGCATGCATGTGCATATTTATTGATTGATTTATACATATATAATATAGTATAATTTATATAGAATTATATAGAGGAATTATATAATATATAACAATAATAAAATATATTATAACATCATAATATAGTAATTGATAACATTAGTTATTATATATTATAATTGGCATATAATAATACAATAATGTATATTAAATATATAGTATATATAATAATTATATATTCCACATATCATTGTCTCACATTTCTTCATATAAATGGCGGTATACTGTAATAATTCCTCTGCTCATAATAGCGAATATTGGGAAACAAACTCCAACCATCAATAACAGAGAAGATGAATCAGTTGCAACTGCAACTTACTTTTCATTCATTATGTTTTGGATTTCCTCCCTGTCAATAAATACCTGATCCTTTTATTCCACATTTTCTGAAAAATTTTTAAGCATTTATTACCTTTTGTCATGAGGAAGAACAAATATACAACCGTGAACAAAATTCATCAGAAATGTTTAGTTTGTGGGGTGCCTGGACGGCTTCGTTGGGTGAGCGACCAACTGGTGATTTCGGCTCAGGTCATGATCTCAGGATGGTGAGATCAAGCCCCATGATGGGCTCTGTGCACAGCGTGGAATCTGCTTCTCCCTCTCCCTCTATTCCTCCCCCTGCTCACACTCTCTCTCAAAAATAAATAAATAAATATTTTTTAAAAAGAAATGCTTAGTTTGTAGGGGGCTTAAGTGATGACGATACTTACAAGCTCTTTTCCATGATGTCATTCATTAACTTTCACCCACCGCTTCTCACTTTTAGTCACAAGCTGGTAAGAACAAGCTGAGAATAGGTACCAGGTTGTGCTTCTTGCACTTTTTGTTATTTCCAACATTTTTCACTTTATTAAATCCTTTGCTACACTTTATCTCGAATACTCTGTTTAAATTTGATAGGACATATTAAATTTAATCTCTGGTTTGATTTTAATACTGCTAGCCTTGATCTTCTCATTTTCACTTATGTACTAGACCAAACATTGCAATTTCAGTTTTCTCATCCCGTTTTGTTTTAGTATTTCTCTCAAAAGTAGCAAATACGTGAAGGAAAAGAAAAAAAAAAAAAACCACCTCAATCTGAGATTTATCGCCCTTTTAAAATGAGAATTTATGTTGTTTACATTTTTTAATTTTTGTCTTTTATTGAAGTATAGTTTACACATGATATTATGTTATTTCAGGTGTACTACGTAGTGATTCAACAATTCCATACATTACTCAGTGCTTACCACGATAAGTATAGTCATCACCTGTCACCATACAATATTATTACAGTATTATTGACTACATTCCCTGTTCTGTACTTTTCACTTCTTGATTATAACTTTTGTTCTTGCCATGAAATCTTTAACCATATTTTATGTTCCTTATTATATCTATTTTGTCTTCTGATGAATGAACCATGTTATTCATTTATTCAAGAGGCATTTACTGAGCGCTTACTGTATACATGACTACTTGCCATAAAACGTTATGAAGATGTGAAAAATAAATTATTTACAATTCTATACCAGCAATACTCTCTCAACACGTCATGTTCTCACAATTGTTATTTACATAATCACAATCATATCAGACAAATCAAAACCAGTTTTTTATTATGGTAAAAAACATAAAATTTTCTCTTAACCATTTTTAAGTGTATAGTATAAGTAGTGTTAATTATATACACATTGTTGTGTAACAGATCCCTAGAATTTTTTCCTCTTGCAAAACTGAAATTCTATGCCAAGTGAACAACTCCCCCTTTCCTTCCTCCCCACCAGCCCCTGGCAAAGACTCTTGTATTTTCTAAGAGTTTAACTACTTTACATATTTCATTAATGGAATATGCAGTATCTGTCCTTTTGTGACTGGCTTATTTCATTTAGGATATTGTCTGTCCTCAAGGTTCACCCATGTTGTCACATTTTATAGGATTTCCTTCCTTTTTAAAGCTGAATCCTATTCCATTCCATGCATATACCACATTTTCTGTATCCACCCATTGATAGACATTTAAGTTGCTTCCACTTCTTGGTTACTCTGAGTAATGCTGCAGTGAACATGGGTGTGCAAATCTCTTCAAGATCCCTGTTATCGATCATTTTGGATTTATACCCAAAAGTGGGATTGCTGGATCATACTGTAATTCTATTGTTAGTCTTTTGAGGAACCTCTGTTCTGTTTTTCATTGCAGTTTTACCATTTACATTCCTACCAACAATGCACAAGTGTTCCAATTTCTCCACATCCGTGCAAACATTTATGATTTCATTTTCTTTGATAGTGGCCTTCCTAGCAAGCATGAGGTGATAGCCCATTCTGATTTTGACTTGCATTTCCTTGATGATCAGTAACACCTGATCATCTTTTCATATACTTGTTGTCCATTTGTGTATCTTCTTTGGAGAAATATCTACTCAAGTCATTTGTCTGTTTTTTCACTGGGTTCGTTGTTTTTTGTTGATGAGTTGTATTCTGGATATTAACTCCTTATCAAATGTGTGGCTTGCCGATATTTTTCCCATTGCTTGAGTTGCAATTTCACTGGATTGATGGATTGCTCTGCTGCACAAAAGTTTTAAAACTCGATGTAGTTCCATATGTCTGTTTTTTTCTTTTGGTGTGTGTGACTTTGGTGTCATGTACAAGAGATCATTGCCAAATCTCATGTCCTGAAGCTTTTACCCTATGTTTTCTTCTAAGGATTTTATAGTTTCAGGTTTGACATTTAGGCCTTTGATTCAAGATTATTTTGGCCATTCAAGGGTCCTTTGAGACTCCATACGCATTTTAGCATATTTATTTTCAATTTCTGAACAAATGTCATTGGATTTTGATAGGAATTGCACTGAATCTGTAGATTTCTTTGGGTAGTCCAGACATTTAAGACTATTAAGTTTTCCAATCCATGAACACAGGACAACTTTCCATTCATTTGCGTTTTGTTTAATTCTTTCAACAATGTTTTGTAGTTGTCATTGTAAAAGCCTTTTGCCTCCTTTGTTAAGTGTATTCCTAAGTCCTTTTTTGGATGCTACCATAAATGGGGTTATTTTCTTAACTCCCCATTCCGTATAAGAACTATATTTCAATGACCATCTCCTATTCTTTAAAAATTATAATCTCTGCATCTTTCAAAATATTTTCCAGTTTTATTTATTTATTACTTATTTCCAAAAGGCATTTTGGGCAACATGTATCTGTGACTCTGAAGCCCTCAGAATGCCTTCCTAGGCCTGAGATTTGACATATGCTCAACAACTTGATATTTAGGTATTGATTGTGCCAGAAAGAAAATCTGAAACTAACTTGGCTTTAACTCTTCTGAAAGCAAATTGTTGCCTTCTGAAGCTCACGGGATTGTCTTTTTATCCCTCGAATTTAAAATCTTTGCAAGGGATTTGTCTTGTTTATTTGAACTTACTTTGTCCTCTTGATTTCTAATCTTTGGATCTTTTATAAGTTTGGGATTTTTCTCTTCCATGTTAGTTCTAAAGATAAAATTTTGAATTGATTGCTTTATTTTTAGAGGAATGGTGATTACTTTTGGGGAAAGTATCGAATTCTTACAATACTTTGATATCTCTTTCTGCACATTCTTTTTGATTATTTTTAAAGTTGTCTTCTATATTCTGGAGGTAACTCTCAAATATAAATCTGAGAATCTGCCTGACAGCTGATTCTGCAAACTGGTTACTTGGTTTTTATCTGCTTCATTTATTTTCAAAATACCTAGGCTCTGCTTAACAAGATAGTGCCTCCTTCTTTTTTCTCTAATGGCATAGAAAATCTCCAATTTCAAATTTTGTTCTCATAGGTGAATTAAGTTCTAATTTGGGGGAGAAAATGTGACATCTATGGTCTTCTTTTCGTGTGTGTGCAGACTTTTATAATAATCCTAGTTCACTGACATATCATCTGCCACCTTCCATTGTTGACCCAAAGGACCCAACTGAAAAACTTTATGAATATTCAACTTTGTTTGGTCTGTGTTTTCCTATTACAATAAAGCAAGTGGCAGTCATATACCATGAACAGATCTTACAGGAGCTACTCTATAGTCCTATTGTTGCCTTGGCAAAACACAGAACTTGACATTATTTCAGTGGCTGTACAGGGAGCTGGGAGAACCCATTCTACTCTCCATGTCACTATGTCCTTGGCTTTGCTCATTGATGCCACACTGGAGATAGTTTACTGTGATGGATGTCCTTTTATTTTGGCTTATAAACAGCTATGCCAGACTTTCTTATGCTTATGGAGTGATTTACTCCCTGTCTGTACCTATTTCATGGTAGTTTCAATAACATGCCTGTTTATTCTGAAAACCCCACAGATTCGGCTGCAGAACCCTGTTTCATTTCATAAGGGGGTGACGCATGAATGTTACAAGGGATGGAGCATTGCTATTCACATTTTTCTGGTTTGTTTTTTGGGTTTTTTTCCCCCTGCTGTATCAATTTCCTGGGGCTACCATAACAAATTCAAAACCTGGTGGCTTAAAACAATGGAAATCGATTCTCTTGCAGGTCTGGAGGCCAAAAATCCAAAAGTAATATCACTGGGCCGAAATCATGGTGTTGGCCAGGTCACTCTCCTTGTGGAGACTCAGGGGGAGGTGGGGGGAAACTGTTCCTGTCCTCTTCCAGGTTTTGGTGGCTCAGCCTTCCTTGGCGTGTGGTCACATCTCTCCAGCCTTCAAGGCTAACATCTTCAAACCTCTCTGCTCTGTCTTCACATGGTCTTCTCCTCCGTTTGTGTGTTAAATCTCCCTCTGCCTCTTTCTTATAAGGATGCTTGTGTTGGCATTTAGAGCCCATGGGATAATCCAGGCTTCATCTCACAATTTTAACTTAATCACAAAGGGGAAAAAACAAACAACCCTTTTTCCAAACCAGGCAACATTTGCAGGTTCTAGGGTTTGGGACCCAATAGCTGATATCCATGGTTGATGATTGTTCTGTGTGACATACCTATGAAGAACCACTCTGCCAAGACCTATACCCAGTTCTGGCTGACTATTTCATCCCTGAAATATCTGGATCCTTTGTCATGCTAGCTTTGTTTGAGGAGCAATACTTCTTGAGTTGTGTTGGGGAATTTTAGTTGAGCTGAGGCCAGAAGGCAGTCTGGGGGTAGGTGAAGGTTGCTGAGCCCATAAGCATGGTATAGCTGAACCTAAAGAGAAATACTTGTGTCTGGAGCTTCTAAGGGACCATGAATCAACCCTGTTACTTGTCCTGCTTGAGTTCTGGTGGGAGAAAAAGGCACAGAGAGGAGCCCTCCCTTGTTTCTTTCTCAGGAGACTGCATCTTGGCCTTGGCACCTTCTAATGGAGATCAACTGGTTTCAGAAATGGCGTTGATTTGGGTCGCCTGGGTGGCTCATTAAGCGTCTGCCTTCAGCTCAGGTCATGATCCCAGGGTCCTGGAATCGAGCTCCACATCAGGCTCTCTGCTCAGCGGGAAGCCTGCTTCTCCCTCTCACACTCCCCCTGCTTGTGTTCCCTCTCTCTCTGTCTCTGTCTCTCTCTCTGTCAAATAAATAAATAAAATCTTAAAAAAAAAAGAAAGAAAGAAAGAAAGAAATGGCGCTGGTCCAAGCAAACTATTCCTATCAAGAACCAAAGCACAGATCTAATGAATGGATAAGCCACAATCTTTATGAATATTACTTTATCAGTGTTTTTCATGTGCATTGAGCTAGGGAATATACATGCTTTTTTGTGTGTGTGTAATCTTCACAATAACTTTATGAAATTGGAACTGTTATTATGCCACTTTTATAAAAACCAAGGCACAGAGAGCTTAATTAGCTTTTCTAAAGTGATAGAGTCAGAACTTGAATCTAGATTTAAGTCATGCTTTAGTAAGTCAAAAGAGCTGTCAGGTTTCAGCTTCTCCTTACAATAAGGAGCGGGGGGTGGGGGTGGGGAGTCAACGTTGTGTTTCTAAAGACCAGTGGCAGGAGACCTTCCCGGAAGGGAAAACAAGGCTGGAGGGAAGAGCATGAAAAGGAAGACACAATTGGCCAAACTGAGGCAAGAGTAACTTCTCCAAGATTAGGAGGAGAACTGCTACGCTCCTGCCTGGCTAGTTGGAGTATGTCAGAGATGAACGACACAGAATCAGGTGTAGGTCATGAGACCCAGGCATGGGGGCTCCTAGACTCATCAAGGAGCCTGCTGCAGGTATAACACACAGTGGTGGACATGCACTCGGGCAGGGTCTCTCTGCTTAAAAAGTTCCACATCATGGACAACCGACACAGACCTACATTCTGGAAACTTTTCCAAATATTCTAGACTTTGTGAAACCCCAAATTTCTCTTATGCAGTCATGAATTTAGAGGTAGAGAGTTCTGACAATGACTGAGATCGAATTTCTCAACATCTTGCCTGCCAAGAGCTCAGGGTAAGATTGATTTTTTGGGGAAAAAGGCACTGACATTTCTCCATTTCTCACATTCCAATGTGGCAGTGGGAAAATTGTGGTCCTCATGTTGTTCTCTCTCACCTTGAAGCCCAGGCTCTTAAGAGCTGGCCATAGGGCTGAAAGTCAAGATGATCACATTTCAGGCAGGCTAGACCCTGTGTTTATTGTGGCCTGTGTCTCTGAAGGCAGGCATGGACTTGGACTCTGCTAGAAGAATGGAACTTAGTGGAGACCATTTGTGTGGTTGACTCTCATACCGCCATCTTCTCTGAAATCCACTCGTCACACTTTGTAATTAATGAACTGGCAAGGAAATATGTGCCGGGATATTTTATGCATCTCTGAAAACAATAGCATTTACATTTTAAAAAATTCAAGCAATTATTATTTGTTTGCTGGCTTTTTTATTTGTATGGTCCTGTGATCCTAAAGGCCATTGTGAGTTATACATTTTCCCAAAACTCAGGGATGCCCTGAAGTATAAATTCTCTTATCTCTACAGTACTTCAACTGCTTCTCATATCTCTAGTAACTCTAGGACTTGTGATATCTTTGGTTTTTATACCCCAGTAGCCACTTAAGCACTAGAGCAACAAGATATAAAACCTTCTTTAACAATAAAACACTTTAAAATGAACCCATGGTCATTACCATTGTACTCACTGTTGCTTTGCCCTTTTTTGCCCACTCTTGAGATCCATCCTATAAAAATCCTGGGTCTGAAAGAAACATCTAGAAAACTCGATTATGCCCAAACAAAAGAAGCCATCATTTTTAAGTCTGCTAAAGTGTACTTGGCATTTCCAAATGAACCTCCTTTATCTCAATAAGCAACAATTACTCCAAGTTCTTATTTTAATTCTAAAGCTACCAAAGGGCTGCCTCTAAAACTGGAAATAAGTTTGCAATGTTGAGGTCTCTATGAAATATTTCCTCCTTAGTTTCAATAGCCTATTTTCTGAGACAGAGATTGAGTGACAGCTGAAAAGAGTACAGATTATAAACCCATTTAAGAGCATTGCATTTTTTGAATTTGTCACAAATGGAAGGAAAAACCAGGGTGACACAGGCAAGGCTCAAGTGCCAACATGTGTCTTTCTGTTTATTCATTATTCAAGGGTCAGACCCTCAACCAGGGCCAGAGAGAAATGACAAAAATAAATACATATCAGTGCAACAATCTGCAATTTAAAATAATGGAAAGCAAGATTCCTATTCATTTTTATGGCACAAACCTGACATCATTTCACTCCAATTTTCTATAATGGAACCAGCTGGGCTCTGGGAGGGAACTAGTAATAGGTTTTAATGGATAAAATCTGCCATCGAAACTGGCCATTTTCTAGCACGATCTCAGTGCTTGGCACCCAGCCCATCATGCAGCATCATGCCTTCCACGGTGCTGGGCCAGCTCGTGAAACGGGCGGGATGTGTGCGCAGGAGCACTGCTGAGCTTGGAGAGACCACTCCTCTCCCCATCAGGGAGTGTTCCAAGCCCCAGTTCAGGTTCCATAGACCCAGCTGGAGAGGCCACTGGGGAGGAATCAGGGAAATGTCACTGTCTTCAATCAAGGCTTGCAAAGGCAGCGGAAACAAGGTTAGGGAGAGAGGCAGAGAGGTCCAGGCTGGGTGAGGGCAGTGCCTTCACCCATTGAAATCAACGCCAAGCCCTTGAATGGACTTCGGTTCTGTTTGGTTATAGTGGACGAGACTGGGTTTTACTGGGTCAGGATTAATAGCGAGTGTTTTTCTCTCTCGCTTTCCCCTCTCATTCCTCTAAACCATTCCTCCTTTCCTCCTATTCAGCTCTCAAACTGCTGGGAACATATGAAAATAGCATGCAAAGAATGGAATGGGCTGCCTGCCATGGAGATAAAAATGGGATGTTCGTTCTATTTTATTTCGTGGCATCACGCCTTCTTGCTGACTCTGTTTTCTTTGCTAGGCAATTTGACTGCTTCTTTGAGAGGATGACTGGTCTGGTCCTTAGCCTTGTGTTTGAGCCACAGTTGAGGTTAAACAGGTAGCCAGCCTTCGGAGGTTGGACACAAATCTGAATAGCCACCCTGCCCAGATATATCTGGGCACAGGAGAATTAGGCTCTCTCTTCCCGTCTCTCTTTTTTAACTAGTAGCAGATTTTCGGCTATATGATCTTTAATGTTCATTTTGGTGAAATGCTGCGGGCTCTAAAAATGAATGATGTTTTCAAATAACGTATACTCACTTTGCCCAAAGCCTGTTCTGTAACTTCTGTTCTGCCTGCCTCATGGCCATGGTCCTGAAGCATGAGTACATGATTCGCAAGCAAATTTGCAATGCCTTTAAGAGTACAAGGCATGACCCGAAACAGAAAATGTAGGTGCATTCGGTACAGTCACTTCCTCAGCACTCCTGTGTCTTTGGGAACATTTCCTGATTTTATGACCACATGTCTTTTCCATGCGTTGCCTCCCTGAGGGAGCCATGCTCTCACCACCGGATTTTGCTACCATATAGAGCAACAACAGTGACAACAGAAAGGCAAAAGGAAATTTGGTTGAGTCAACATTATCTTGACTGATAGATTGGAAATTCTAATTCTTTTTGTTTTATTTTATTTATTTATTTTTAAGTAGGCTCCATGCACAGCGTGGAGTCCAGTATGGGGCTTGAACTCACAACCTTGAGATTGAGACCTGAGCTGAGATCAAGAGTCGGATGCTTCACCAACTAAACCACCCAGGTGCCCCTGGAAACCCTAATTCTAATCCAGGGTGAATGGCCTCTGATTTGAGCTTGGCGCAGAACACCACTGCGATTCTTTCTTTCTGCAGCTTCCTTGTCTAACTCAAAGTGTTGCATGAGTCTCCGATCTCCCCAGAGCCTCCCTTCCCACCACTGCCCATCATGCACGCTGAATCCTCACCCCATCCAACTGTAGGCCTTCTCTGTTCTTTCAGGTCTCCTTCCAGTTACCAGTTCCTGATGAATTTCTGCTCCTTCTTCTTTTTCAAGGTGCTGTTCAGCTGCTCTAAGTAGAGCTGTCTTCTCTTCTCTATTACATGCTTACATTTCCCACCATCAGCTGTCCACACTCCTACCTAGTGAGCATCTCCAAGGCCAACCTCGGATGCGGAGACTAGAATCTGACATGTAGAAGGTGTTTAAAAGGCATTTGTTATATGACTTGGTGAAAAATTAATGGAAAGCAAAAGATCCTTAAAACACCAAAACAAATGGCATTTTCTTTTTCCTCTAGATGTTCCAGAAACACAGGAACTGGAGCTTGGTTTCCAACTTTGCACTGGCTGTTTTTCTCCGACTTTAGATCTTTCTAATACAGTCCACTCTGCTGTGTATACTAAAGGAAGCTAACAATGATATGAATAATAATAAAAAAGATACTTCAAAGATCATTTATTTTTGATATTCCTAATACTGCATTTTAAAGCTGTGTTTCTTTCCGACTCCACTTAGGGGAGAAATGTAGCAGAAAGCACTCTGAACTTTAATATGAGAGATGAAATTTCTCTTTCTTGCTTTGTTAACCATTTAGTTTATGATTGTGACCAAGTCCTTCTCTTTTGGCCTTAGTTTCTTAATCTCAATGTGGGTTGATTTTGATCCCAAATGGAAGGATCAGATGATCTCTAAGACCCCTTTCAGCTCTGTGGTGTATTATTCCCAAAGATAGCCATCCAAAATACCCCCAATCCATGTGCAGCTAGCACTGCTCCCGGTAAAAGTGAGAGCATGTTCTCCCCTTGAATCAGGGCTGTAAGAACTCTAAGACCTCTGAAAAATTTAAGGTAGTGCTGATAGACATTCACAGCTAGACAATAAGGGCATCCAAGAATCTTGCTGGCCCTTATCAGCTTGACAAGCCCAAAGTAGGGAAAGGCTGTGTCAGAGAGATTCTTGGATGTGGCTTCTGGGCCACAATAAGATTCATAGAAAACCCATAAGGTTTTAAAATAATTGTGCTAGCTAACAAAACACTTCAGCTTGGATTGAAACAAAAAGTGCAAAATAGTAAGAGTCCTTTGGGTGCCCAGCCTTCCATATTTGCCTGAAAGAGGATGAGAAAGCTACCTAGCTATTAGCATGAGCCCATTCTTATGCAAAAGAGAGAGGGACTCCAAGGGTAGAGCCTGGAGCAGAGGAACACTGTGGTTTAGGGAACCAATCTCAGATGTAGAACTGGGCCCTAAGCAAGAACATTTTCCATGCCCATGGTTGGGGAGCTCATGATATGTGCCTGACTTTCTCAAACAGGTGTGTCTATTGTTACTCTGTTTTTATCTCACCATTTATGTTGGGTGTATTTGTTAGCTGGGGCACTGACTTGGCATGCTTTTGGTGGTGGTGGTACTGCTTTGGTTTCCAAAGCCCCTCATCAAGAGGAACTTTACCTGAGTAGTTTCATCCACATCTAGCCACAACCAGACCTGGCTTTAAATCCTGGCTTTGAGCCCAAGCCTGAGGCACTGTTTGGATGACACTAAAGACCTCTGGGGTGAGTGGATAACATTTGCACATGGGAGGCATATAAATTGCTGTGGCTATAGGGCAGGATGGGAGGTTGTCTCCAAATATGGCCATAAATAATACCTCTTATGTTCCATTTTTGTACGCAGATGTAACTCTGCCCACTGAGAGGTGGATTCTGCCTCTTGAAGCTTGGCTAGGCTTTGACTTACTTTGACCAACAGAATGCAGTGGAAATAACACTGTGCTGATTCTGACTCTAACCCTTAAGAGATTTAGTAGCTTCACCTGTCACTATCTGGAACCACATGTAAGATCCCAGCTACTTGGATGGAGAGAGAGGGGCCCGCCAACCAGCAGCCATTCCAGCCTTCCGGTGTGAGCTCCCAGACATGTGAGTGAAGCTACCATAGACATTCTAGCCCCAAATTAATTTCTTAACTTAATGCAAATGCATATGTATGTGACTTCGGGCAATAGTGCACGGAGCAAATGAAATGTCCAGCCGAGGGGCGCCTGGGTGGCTCAGTCGTTAAGCATCTGCCTTTGGCTCAGGTCATGATCCCAGGATCCTGGAATAGAGCCCCATATCAGGCTCCCTGCTGGGTGGGGAGTCTGCTTCTCCCTCTCCCTCTGCCTGCCACTCACCCTGCTTGTGCTCTCTCTCTCTCTGTCAAATAAATAAATAAAATCTTTTAAAAGAAAAGAAATGTCCAGCCGATCCACTAAATTGTGAGAAATAATAAAGCATTGTTGGTTTAGGCCATTAAATGTTGGGGCCCATTGTTACACAGCAATAAATGACCGACACACACTCTAACAACTGATTATCTATAATTAAAAATATATTGTCTGCTCAGACTCACAACAACTGGTTTAGGTTGAGCAGTCCAGAAGTAGAAAGGAGATAGGTTTCCTGTTTGATACTAAAGACAAGTTGTAGATAATTTCCTATGAATGACTAAGAGTTAACTGTATTTTACTTTTTACCCTTACTTATCTCTGTCTTATTCTGTATTTATGTTCTGCCGGGTCATCTGAATTGAAGTGGAAATACTGAGCCCATTATCTGCTACTGCTTATTCTGTATGGAGCAAAATACTAATCTGTGGAGTCTTAGAGCTAAGGAACAGTCAAGAGCAGGCTCCTCCTAAGGAGTAGAAGGTCAGAGAGATGCGGTGAGAAGTCCACTTCATAGAGTGCAAGCTAGTGGCATTTGGAGACAGACTGAATGACTAACCAGATGTTTTCATCCAGCGACTTGGCAGAAAATAGAGAGTACCTTAATTCTCTTGCTCATGAAAGGCACCTGGAAAAAAAAGCACATTATTTCATTGGAGTGTTTGGTAGACCCTCTGATCTGTTCATGTGAAATTCCAAGAAACCTCATAATGAATTAGATTTGACACAACGCTGTATTTATTATGAAGTAGATCCCATCTGAACTTAAATTCCATACAAGAAGGTTTGGTTATAGAATTTTTCTAAAATTCTTGTTATAACATGCTCTCACCTGTATGGCATTACCAAAATCCTGAATTCAGAAGACAGTAAACAGGAAGTATTATTGCATCAAATGAAATTCAAAGTATATTCAATATTTCTTATATCAATGACCAAAAGATGATCTTACAAATATATATATATATATTTTTTTTTATTATTACTTGGAGCCCTTTCTCCCCTATCCAGAGGTATAACTCCAGTCTCTTGACAAAGTTTATAATCTCGCTCTTGCTGTTGAGATGTATCTGAGAAATAGCTCCGCTTCTGGGTTACCATGGAGACCACTTCCCAACTGGTGGCCGAAGGTAACCCCTGTTGACCATGGTTGGGGGTAGTTATCAAGCTGTCACTGGCAATCTTCCCCCTCATTTACTAGAAGCAACATTCCAGAAAGGAAATAGCGGGATGACATGGTGAGAGCACACTTTCACTCTAAGACTGCAATTTTGGGAAGACTTCTAATGTCAGCTGCAAGCTCCTGGTCCCAGCGGAGTAGGGCCTGCACATAATCCAAGCATCATCTGAGCAGAGAAAGTGGGGAAAATAGCTCTGGACTTGTGGTCAGACTGAATAAGAATTCTAGCCCTGTCCCGCTTACCAGAAGAATTTGGGCAAGTCAGAGGCTGGGCAACTGGAGTATCTGTTCCTTTCTTCCTTTCTTATGAATACAGAATAACAGTTTTTGCCCCACCTAACTCAAAAGATTCTTATAACAACCATATGAGATAATAGAGATAAATGTGCTTTATAAACCGAGAAGTGCTCTATGGATATGAGGCTTAAAAGAGCTAGGGAAAAAAATGACAGAGTGATTCATGGTGTTTTCCAGGTCAAAATTCAGAGATACCCACATGGAGCCTATTAATTATATGAACATCAGTTGAAGGAATGAACTTGCTAGAAGTTGCTTCCCTCCACATAGAGAAATTGCTATAATATTTTAAAATGTGCAAAGGACAGATCTAATTTATATATGTTTTCTGAAAACACAGGCACTGCATATATTTTAAATACAGCTAAAATTTGGCAAGTGATCGTAGGAGAAACAATCTTACAACTGAATAAGGTCTTTTTTTGAAAAGAGTCTTTGTACTTTTAATGGCTTTCGATTCTCAGACTCTCTGGGCTGAAAGAACAGGTGAAACTGGATATCAGACATTTGCAGCTGCTTTTTTTTTTTTTATTCAGCAAGCTCACTCCATCCCCAACTCTCTTTCTATTGCTAAGGAAATGAGATGTCTTGTGTTTCACTTAAAACTGATTCCAGAGGCACCTGGGCAGCTCAGCTGGTTGAGTGTCCAACTCTTGGTTTGGGCTCAGGTTGTGATCTCAGGTTTGTGGGATCGAGCCCCACATAGGGCTCCACATTCAGCATGGAGTCTGCTTAAGATTCTCTTCTCCCTCTGCCTCTCCCCTCCATGCTCACTCTCTCTCTCAAATAAATAAATAAATAGATCTTTAAAAAAAGACTGATTCCAAAGGATAACCCCTGAACCAGAAAAAAAAAAAGTTATATAATGAATGGTTTTGTTTCCATAATGTCAATTAAATAATTCAGTAACATCTAACTAAACAGACATCTATTAAGTGACCATTCTATCCCAGATAATGTAGTAGGTGCTGGAGAAACCAACCAACCAACCAACCAACAAATTAAGTCATGAATTTGTTTTCAAGAAACTGACAGTTGGGTAAGTAATTATGATTTAGTGTTAGCAGTGCAATAACAAAACCACATACAGGAGGTAAAAATAACCTTACTAAAGAAATCATTGGATTTCTGGATTAGGCAAGAAAGAGTGCTTGGGGGGATAAAGCTCAGGTTTGTTTTAAAGGATCTTGAAGAGTATGGCAATTGTACAAGTTTGGGAGACACAGACATATATAAGGCTAAAGGAATAGCTACAAAGTGTTTGATCTTGCCAGTAAACTGCAAGCTCCTGGTCCCAGCGGAGTAGGGCCTGCACATAATCCAAGCATCATCTGAGCAGAGAAAGTGGGGAAAATAGCTCTGGACTTGTAGTCAGACTGAATAAGAATTCTAGCCCTGGAACACTGGTGGCTGGGACTTGAGAAGTAGTCAGGAACCAAATGATGGAGGCCCTCATGTACCATGTGAAGCAACTTGGACCTCATCTCATAGATCCTCAGCATTCAGTATGGACAACCCAAGCCATATATGGCTATTTCAAATTCAATTTCACTTAATTAAAATTTTAAAAAATTAATTCAGTTTCTCATTCTTAACCAGCCACTCCTGAGGGGCTCAATAGCTCCATGTGGCTAGTGGGCGCCATCTTGAACAGCTCAGATACAGAACACTTCCATCATTGTTGCTTATGGTTCAGCACTGTCATGGATACTTGGGAGCGTTAATGATTTAAGTGGGAGCATGCTACGTTAATATTTGCATTTTAGAGAAATAGCTTTGCAGGAAGATAACTTGGGGAGGAATAAGAAAAAAATAACACACTAATCTACACAAGATTACACAAAACTACAGGGGCCTTGAGGATGCGAGAGAGGCAGCAGATTTGAAATACAGAGTTGGAGCAAACTAAGCTTTATCACTGTGTTGATCAGTTGTATGACTAAATGGATCAGGGATAGCAACCAAGACGGTCACTGAATAAATAAACATGTGTGCGTGAAGAAGGGCTCAGCTAATTTTGTTTATATATGGAAAGTGGAGTAGGGGTTTGCTGGAGATAATAGGATGATAAGAACCAACTTAACAAGTTCCATGGCCCCATGTAGACCATGAAGTTGACAGCCTGAAATTTTCATTTTCAAGCAGTATCTTTGACATTTCTGAAACCACAGGCATATTTATCTTCACATCAATGCACTAAGTCGCCTTTATAAATCTTTAAGAGGCTGAGAGGCAAGTTTAGAAAATGAAGTTCTCATGAAAATCTTACAAGGAAGTAGGGCTCAACATTTCCAGTGTTCTGATCTTTTTGCAATGTCTTTGCCAGTTATGGAAATAACTCCAAGTCTGACATTTTCCCACTGTGCCTTTTGATTGAACAGAGCAGCTACAATCCATTTGATGGGTGGTCTAATTAGCCAAAGGGATATTTGTGGTTTCTGTCAATTGCACCATTTACAGACAGATGGAAGTTAGGTCACTTGGTTGAAAACTATAGCCAGAAGGAGCTATAGTGATTAGGAAGTTAAATGACTAAAATTGGAGGGAAGATAGCTTTAGTAATATTCTTCCTAGCAAACTTGTAAAGTTGGGATGTTAAGTCTCCTAAGGAACCACCTGTGACTCTCTTCCTCTCAGGAAGTCTGAGGAAGTCTTCCTTGACTATTTTTCCCCATACATACCCACTATTAATCTACACTACTACTACTAATAATGATGGCTATCGTTTGTTGACACATATTATTTGTCACCCCTGTGTTAAATTCTTTTGAACCTCATTTCTCCACATCACTTTAGCTATGAGTGGCTGAGTCTGGTCTCACAGCAAGGTCTGATTCCAAAACTGGATTTAACTGTTCCATGCTGCCCTTCTCTGGAGAATGATGTGGGACACATTGGGTCCTCCATTAAGAAAATGCTAGCAGAGCTTAGCACTTGGCTATCATTCCCACAGTCATAGGAATGGGTCTTTTTTCCTCAATGAGTCCTACAAGAAAGCAGAAAAACTGGTTTGCAGTGGTGAGAGAAGAGATTTGGCTCCTACAACTCTGAGAGGGCTTTTCCTTTCCTTCCCCCCAGGAATAAGTGGATTCAGTAGGACAAGACTAATCTGGGAAAGTGGTAAAAAAAAAAAAAAATTACTAAAACATGTAGATCCAGAATGAGGCATGGAATTCAGTCCAGGGCAAGGGTCAGGAAGGAAGCTGGAAACATACAAAATCAACAGGACCAGGACAGGGAGGTTCCCTATCTCTCAACCACGTCCCTCAGTCCTCAGAGCATTAATAGCCATTCAAGACAAATGCTTCCCCCCACCCCCCAAAAAAATCCAATAGCAATAGATCTACTAACGTGAAAAACATGAAAACTCACTGAATCTTAACAACATGCTATGTTATGTCTTCTGGAGTAACTAGCATGACTTTGGAAAAACGTGAAAGTTTGATAGGAGTTTGCTGAAATGGGCAATCACATACATTACTGATAGGTGGGTAAATATGAATCATCTGCTAAGAAAATACTTTGGCAATGTTTGAAAAAGGTTAAGTATGATTGTCTTGCACCCTTAATTCTATCTCAAGAAATATACTTTAAAGAATGCATTCAAATACAAAGTGAAATGAGCATTAGGACAGAGATGGAGAAGTAAATTTGGAGTGTTCATAAAATTGAATTTTTTTGCGGTCAGTAAAAACAGATTCCAGTAATTTAAAACTGTGCTTTAATAAAGACTGCAGGGTAAAAAAAAATGGGGGGTGTCTTGTTGACTCAGCCTGTAGAGTGTGCGGCTTTTCCTCTCAGGGTCATGAGTTCAAGTCCCACATTGGGTATAGAGCTTATTTAAAAAAAATATATAATACAAAAAATTTTTAAAAAGTAAAGACTGCAGAGAAATATAACAAAATGCCATTCGTGGATGGTTCTAGGTGCTGAGATTGTAGACGCTTTATTCTTCTTTTGTTTTCTCTAATTCCCCAGTTTTTGGCAAAAAACTATACTTAATTTAGCACATCCTAGAGCACTAGTATGATAAAGTGGAAAAATCCCTGGACTTTGGAGTCAGACATCCTGAGTTCAAGTACCAGTTCCATATTTATCAACTATGTGACTTTGAGCCGTTTGCTTAACTTCTCCGTGTATCAGTTTTCTTATCTATAAAATCAGATGAAGATCACAGTCACCTCATGGAGGTTAAATGAGTTAATACATATAAAATGTATTTTGAACAATGCCCTGCATATTGTAGAATTACATAGCATTAGTAATTATTGTTGTCCATTTAATATTGTGACTAAGGAAGAATGTCAGTCATATTACGTATACATATACATATTAGCTGTATGACATGCAGCAAGCTATCAAGCTGAAACTCAATTTTTTTTTACTTACAGAATGAGTATAATGCCAATCTTGTATTTTTTATGAAGATTGATTATGTATATCTCTACATAATATATTGTATGATAATATAAGAAATATAAATGGTTGTTTGCAAAGATTAATCATTACATATATAACCATATATAACATACATAAACATAGTGTGTGAGTACATATATATAAAATATATGTTATATGTACATAGTATAAGCCAAATGTATAACTTGTTTATGTACACAATATAAGCTAAATAAATGATATCTGCTATTAAATTGAAAATCAGAAAATTATGTCATACACCTGAGAAGCACATATGTAGAGAACATTCGGGGGCCGTTATTCTGTTGTAGTATCTTATTTGTGTTCTGGCGTATTTTCCAGTGAACAGACTTCTTTACGTAACTCTGTGCTAGGAGTACTCAGTACAGTGTGAGGAGGAGAAACACTACTTGTTTCAATATTGTACTAAATTTCCCAAATGTCCAACACAGAAATCACATGGAATGTAATTGCGACGAAGTCCCAGTGTAACCCTTTGAGGCGGGGCTAGTCATCTCGGAGATGGTGAGTCTCCACACCTTTCATGCACCTTTCAAGGTGCGGTCTGATGATAAACAGCTAAAGGATTGACTGATCCTCTCAGGATATCTGCAATTTAAAGAAGGCTGTTTCAGAGTCACAGAGAAAGGTACTGAGCAGGGTACATCCCTGGGAAGTGGAAGGTAGGGGTGTGTGTGTGTGTGTGTTGGGGGGAGACTTCCCTAACACCCTCTCCTTCCAAGTCTCCTAGGCTGTGCTCTGGTCTTCTGGATCTTTACTTGACTTCTCACAGTGGAGGTGGTTGCCCCATCTCACAGAGAAGACCCAAGAAGTGCTTGTGGCTGTCCCCAGGGACCTCAGCTCAACTGTGACTTCTGAGCCATCCGAGGCAGGATGCTCACCCCTGTCACTTCTGACCTGACTGGTGGTGACTACATTAGCATGAGGTCTTGGTGACCTGCCTGTTTGGTTCTAAGTCACTGGCTCAGATTAGATACAAATTGTCCTCCTAGATACAAGAGCTCCATACCCATATGAAAGCTATTGATTTCCCATCTACTACCCAAATGACTCTATCATTAGGGCACACTAGGTAATTTCCTTCAATGTTGACTTCTGGATTTGGGCCTGAGTTTCTGTTGTCAGGCCATACCACTAAGAGTTGTTCAATTAGTGAGAAGAGAAGAGGAAAGAAAACAGAGAAAAGAAAAGAAAAAGAAAGGAAAGGAAAGGGAGAAAAGAGGAAAGGAAAGGTGAGAAAAGGAAAGGAAAGAAAAGAAAAGAAAAAGAATTGCTCTACGTAGGACATTTATTCAGGATTCTAGGATTACCTTGCCTCTCCCAACCCAATCAGCTCTTATCAAGAACTTGTTAAGGAACTTAACATCTGATTCTTACTGGTGAATCAGGAAAATCATTAACAGTCCATTGTCATTGCTGCCTCTAGTCTGGAAATATCCCCTTTGCTCCTCCTGAGAATTTATATTTTATTATATTCTGTAAAGATGTCCTGTATCAGCCTCTGCCTTAAAAATGCCATTCTCCCGCAAATTTGTAACACATCATAGACAAAGGATGTTTCCTAAATACACAGGGAGCCTTTACAAATCAATACAAACAAAAACCAGGAAACAACCTTAGCTGGCAAGAGCAGAAATCTTGTCTGTTCTGGTAACCAGCACATTTCCCCTGCCTGGAATCATGCCTGGGATATAACAGGTGCTCAGAGAAATCTAAAGAAAAAAGTGGGTACACAACATGAATAAGACAAAGGACATATAAATATGCTTAATCTCACTAATAAATAAAGACACACACGGAGGACCACAGGGGAAGGGAGGGAAAACTGAAGGGGAGGAAATCAGAGAGGGAGACAAACCATGAGAGACTCTGGATTTCAAGAAACAAAGAGCTACAGAAGGGAGGGGGTGGGGGGATGGGATAACCTGGTGATGGGCATTAAGGAGGGCACGTGTTGTGATGAGCACTGGGTGTTATACGCAACTAATGAATCGTTGAACACTACATCAAAAACTAATGATGTACTATATGTTGGCTAACTGAACATAATAAAAAAAGAATCACACACACACACACACACACAAAAGACACACAAATTAAAGCACGACTTTTATACTGACACAAAAATGAGAAAAGTAAATAATACCCTGTATTGGTGGAGGTGTGCAGTTAACAGGCATTCTCAAACATTGTCTGCAAGGGGTTTAAAAGGGTAAAATTCTTAGGGGGAAATTTGTGCAAAACTTCTATTGAAAATTTAAACATCCCTGCTTTTGACACTTCTCTTATTTCAGTCCACAGACAAACTATTCTCACACAATAATACGTGTGTAAGAATGGTCATTTCAGGAATATTCGTAAGAGTGAAATATGGGAAAGCACATTGATAAGCATTTTTGTAGCCAGAGACAATATTTGCTGAGCACTCACCTGCTACTCATGTCCTTAGCATGTGTTTCAAAGGTAATATTTCATTTAATCTACTCAATAAATTTAGGAAATTGATTCTATTCATATTCTTCAGGCTCAGATAAAGACAGATTCAAAGGCAGATGTTGAGCCAGGAAAAACTTAAGGCTTTATTTTTCTTTCTCTTCTTTCTTTTAATAACTGGTGCAACATGCTGTTCTGAATGTTTCATTGCTTTAAGAGCATTTAACTTAATTTAAGGCCAGCTTGTTGCCATCATTCTCATTTTAAGGCTGAGGAAAATGACATTTAAAAGAGGATCACATGCCTAGCAAGTGACAAAGACAAGTACTATTAACCACTATGTTATGTGCTTTCCTTGTTAGAGATGAAATACCTAGATTTATATCCTTTTTCTGACCCAATTAAATGTTCGAAGCCTCACCTCCATCTCCTTATGTATAAGATGGAAATAATAACATTATCTTATGCAATTTTGTGAGTTAACATATCTATATCAAATTGTACCAGCCTAGAGGGAAAAGCATGGTCAAAACAACACTCAATTAATAAAAAGTATAGCCAACTGTATTTTGTCTGTAAGAAATGTGTTTAAAACCAAAGACTCAAGTAGGTTAAAAGTAGAGTAGTGAAGAAAAATAGACCATGTTAATACTAATCAAAAGAAAACCAGAGTAGCTATATTAAATTCAGACAAAGCAGAGATCAGAAAAAGAGAAATTATCAGGGGTAACAAGGGGCATTACATAATAATAAAACACTTCATTCTTCGAAAACAACTCTAAATGTATATGTATCTACCAACAGAGCATCAAAATTGGTAAGGCAAAAGTTGAAACTTCAAGGAGAAATTGAAAAACACAGTATTACAGTTGGAAACTTCAACACACCTCTTCAGGAATCGATATATCAAGTGGGCAGAAAAGTCAGAAGTATATATTTGCCCTGAATTACCAATCAATTGATCCAGTTGACATTTATAGAACAGTCTATCCAAAAAGAGCAAAATGCATGCTGCTTTGAAGCTAACATGAAACATTCCTCAAGATAGACCATATTCTGGGCCATAAAACACACCAACAAATTTTAAAAATAAAACCCCTATCAAGTATATTCTCAGACTCCAGTGAAACTAAATTAGAATTCAACAAGAGAAAAAGAACTGGGAAATCTCCAAATATTTGAAAATTAATAACACACTTGTAAATAGCACATGTGTCATAAAAGAAGTCTCAAGCCAAATTTTAAAATATTTTGAGCTAAATGAAAATAAAAATAAAAATAATTAAGATCTGTGGGTTGCAGCAAAAGCAGTGCTTTAAAGGGAAGTTTATAGCATTAAATGCATACATTAGAAAATAAGAAAGATCTAAAACCAATAACAAGCTTTCCACCTTAGTAAACTAGAGAAAGAAGGCAGTCTAAGCCTACAGCAAGCAGAAGAAAAGAAATTTAAAAATTAGAGCAGAAATCAATGAAACTGAAAATAGGAAAGCAATAAAGAAAGTCAATAAAATCAGAAACTGATTCTTCGAAAAGGTCAATAAAATTGGTAAACCTCTAGTCAGTCTGATCAAAAAGAAAAGAGAGAAGATACAAATTAGCAGAATCAGAAATGAAGAAGGGTCATCCTTGCTGGTCCTGTAGATGCTAAAAGGATGATGAAAGAATACTATGAATAATTCTATGCCTACAGACTTGACAACATAGATAAGCCAATTCCTTCCAAGATGCAAGCAACCAAAACTCATACAAGAAGTAGATAATCTGTTCAATAAATTGAGTCAATATTAAAGATTTTCCAAAAAAAAAATAAATCACCAAGTCCAGATGGTTTCACCAATAAATTCTCACAAATATTTAAAGAAGAAATGAAGCAAGTATTTCACAATCTCTTGCAGAAATAGGAGGAAATACTAGCTAATTCATTCTATGAGACAAGCATTCCCCCAATAATAGCACATGATAAAAACAGTACAAGAAAGGTAAACCACAGACCTACATCTCTAATGAACGTAGATGTAAAAATAACCCACAAAATTTTAGCAAATTCAATAATGTATAAAAAGAATTATACCCATGACCAAGTGGGATTTATTCCAGGTATGCAAGGCTGAATATTTGAGGATTAATCAATATAATATACCACATCAACAGGTTAGAGAAGAAATATCATATGATCATATCAATTGATTCAGAAAAGCTTTTAGATATTTTTGACAAAATATAACACACATTCATGGTAAGAAAAAAGTCTTACCAAACTAGGAACAGAGGGAATTTCAATTTGATAAAGAACGTCTATGAAGAACCTATGGTTGACATCATAGTTAATGGTGACAAACTGAATGCTTTCTCCCTAAGATTGGGAACAAGGCAAGAATGACCCTTCTCACCATTCCTAGTCCACATTGTACTGGAAATTGTAGCCAGTGCAATAAAACAAGAAAAGGAATATATCTATTATATTTATTGTTGCATATATTAAAACATACATAATAACATAATATCTATAAATAATACATACAGAGAGACAGATAGATTAGGCAAGAAGAAATAAAAGTGCCTTTATTCACAGATGATGTGACTGTACATGCAGAAAATACAAAAGAATCCACAAAAACCTCCTGAACTAGTAAGTGAGTGTCACAGGATACAAGGATACAAGGTTAATACACAAAAGTCAATTGTGTTTCTATTTTCCAGCATGAACAATAGGAATTTGGAATAAAATTACTATTTACACTAGCCTCCCCAAAAGTGAAATACTTAGGCACAATACTAGGTATGAATCTAACAAACTATTACAAATTATATGTGCATGTCCTTCAGTAGGTGAATGGATAAACTGGTATATCCATACAATGCAATATATTTCAGTGATAAAAAGAAATGAGCTATCAAGACACAAAGACACATGGATAAATATTAACTGCATATTGCTAAGTGAAAGAAGCTAATCTGTTAAAATTACATAATATGATTACAATTGCATGGCATTCTGAAAAAGACAAAACTATAGAGATTAGAAACAGAACAGTGGTTGTCAGTGACTAGGGTTCCGGGGGTGAGAGAGGCGGGTTGACCCTGCACAGGGAATTGAAACATAGGGGATTCTTTTAGGGTTGTGAAAACATTCAGTATAATACTGTAATTGCCAAATGCAAAACACTAGGCATTTTTCAAAACCCATAGAACTTTACTGCACAAAATATGAGCCTTAGAGTACATACATTAAAAAAATAATTTAGGAGTACAGAGGATCCCAGATAGAATGTAGAATGTAACAAGTAAATCTAAATGTATTATAAATGCATAAAACCACCTCACCGAAGTGGGTGGGGAGAAAATATGCTGACCCACATAACTTTGGAAATGAACAAAGTATGTAACATTAATGACAAAAGAAATTGTACATAAGCTCTATATTCGAGATGATCAGTGTATATCCACAAATGCATACCACAGATATATGAGTTAACAATTCTGATATTGCTGTCCATTGATGTTTGAAAAGAACAATGAAGTAAAGGGATGGAGGATGGTGTGAGTCAGATTTCTCACTGTTGGAGTAGAAATTTACAGATCAGCAAGGGGAGGAGGCTAGAATAATCAATGTGGTAATGAATTAGAATTGGAGATATCAGTAAGAACTTATGTTTACATTAATAAAAAGATGGTTACATCTAGAAATATGTCACAACACGTATATATTCATCAATTAGTATACACACATATATTTCCTTGTTGTGTCTGCCCAAAGGTCAGGAAGAAGGTCAAGAAGCAACCACGCCCCAGTAGCAGTGAGCACACCTATCATCCAAATCTTGGTTTTTAATACCATTCTCCAATTTAAAAAAATGAGACTCTTTGGAAAAGTGGCTGAAACCAGGCCTGGGGCAAGAAATATGGAAGATGAGCCTGGAGTGTCTTGTGATGACAAATAGTGAGGAAATACCACATCCCTTCAACAAAAAAACAAAAACAAATATGCTCAATGGTGGGGATATTTCAGAAAAACACAGGGGTCAACTGAAAGAGCTCTCGATGGCTCCCACTGGAACAATGTGAGCCACAAAATAATTAAAAAAAAAAAAAGTATTCCCAAATACTATTCCCGAGTATAATCCAAAGTATAAAATAAATATCCATAAGCCCAAGCTAATATAAGTAATTGAATAAGCAAATAAATGGGAGAGAAGAGACTATTTTCCATGCAGAAACATTTCAAATAATTTATGTAGCTACTCCGCTACCTAGGAGGAGCTTGACCCCCTATTCCTTAAGTCTGGACTGTGTATAAGGACTTCTTTCCAAAGAGCACAGTGTGGAAAGGGGGAAAAAAGAAAAATAACTTTATAGTAGAGAAACCTGACAAACACTACTTTGGCCAGGTGATCGTGGTCATCATCAACAGACATAAATCATGTTGATAATATGTACCCTTGATTTGATGTGAAGGAAATGGCACTTTACCTCTGTGATTTTCCTCCCCCAAACTCATAACCCCAGTGTAATCACAAGAAGAACATCAGACAAATTCCAATAAAGGGCCAGCCTGCAATATATTTTACAGGACTCCTCAAAGTCATCAAGGTCGTCAAAGACAAGCAGAGTCTGAGAAACTGCCATAACCATAAGGAGCCTAAGGAGACACGACAGCTGAATGTAATTTGGCATCTTGGATGGTATCCTGGAATAGAAGGACATTAGTTTAAAAACTATGGAAATCTGAACAAAGCATGGACTTTAGTTAATAATGTATTGATATCGATTCACTATCTGTAATAATTGCATCACACTAATGTAAAGTGTTAATCATAGGGGGACATGGAGAGGGAGGTATAGGGGACCTCTGTACTATCTTCTCAATGTTTCTGTCCATATTAAAGTCTCCTAAAATAAAATTCTAAAAAACCTAACATCCATACAAAAATATTGTTCTGGCTCAACTCCCATCTTACCCAGGAGAAATCCAGCCCCCCTCCAGATGCCCACAGAATGTCTGAGAATTCTCCAGAGGCACCTCTAATGTCCATTTCTTGACTATTAGGACTTCTCCCATTCCACAGCTTCTTCTCACCGTTGCCCATGACAGTGTCCCAGACAGGACCGTTTGCAAACTTCAACTTGAAGTGCTCACACGTCCCAAGAGAGAGACGCATCATTATCACAATTAATAGCCAATGGTCACTGCTATTTTATGTGTGGTTTGGGGGTAGTGTTTTCAGAGCTCTGAAGTGGGCAGAAAGGGCTACGTTGTGTCAGGAACCTTCATTTTCTAGAAACTGAAATGTCTGGGAAAGGGGCACTTGGAAACCTTTGAGATGAGTATTTGTCTTGACTAAAAGTCCAATAAACTTGCTCTGTCTTGGGCCCTTTTAATGAATCATTTCTTCCTGTCAGGTACCATGTGTTCCTTTTAGGACATCAAGAAATAAGAAGTGACACGGAGCGCCGCTAGGAAGCAATCCAGACTAAGGCAGATATCTTTAGTTGGTTTCTTAATGAAACTCTGTTTTCTGCTTCCGCCACCTGCCAGGATTTCCTTGTCCCTGACCTGTAGGTTCACACTCAGGATTATTTCTTTGAAAACCTGCCGCTGCCTGGACATCATCTTGTTTTCTATTCTCCTGGCTGTGTTTGCAGATTCTTGGTACTTAGGATTTGGCTCCCTGGCCTGACCATCGCTTTGGGGTCATCCCTCCCACTCACTGACTTGGGAAACTAAATTTTCTTAATTTCTGGATTCTAACTGATTTCCAGCCCCATATCATACCAATACCCAGACAAGTATCATGATAACACCAAACATCTGTTGACCATGTACTATATGCCATCAAGAGCACAAAATCCAACTGCCTGATCTCTCCCAAGGTGGGGGGCTTGGGTAGGTGTGATTATTATACAAAGCTGTGGGTTGCAGTTAAGAAGTTGCTCCCAGGGGATTCACTACAGTGAAGATACACCCTAACTCCATAGAAGGACAAAGAAGGGGAGGAGAAGATCTAGTATGACTCTGACCCAATTTCTTGTGTAGCTGTTTGGGCATAACTAGGGATGTAAAACACTAAATAAGCATCAGGAGTAGTGATTAGGGACACATAAGAGGCAGGGTAGGAGGGTCTGTTAGGAACCAACTTGTGGAAGCTCAGCTCACTCTTTTAGTAACTGGCTGGTAAACTATTTTCGGTCCGTGGGATGGGTGGGTGGCTGGAACTCTCTCTCTTTGTGCAGCCTCACAAATGATGCCATCTAGCAACTTTGCAAGGTGTTTTTCCAGTGGGCTGCCTACACATTGAAATGGACCCAGATTGCATGGTGGGTGGCTTGAGTCTGTGAAATGATTTTGTACCTGTGGAGGGAAAAGGTCCTGTAAACTCCTTCTGTCTCTGGTCCAGAATGCAGATCATCTTTCCAGGGGCGCATATTATGGGATGGCCTCTCTTTCCATTTCTGTCCCCAAACCCATTTAACTCAGAGGCCTTCTTTGACAGCTGCTCCTTACTGCCTCCAGTTGTTGCTTTGTTGGAAGTAAAACATGACCTTCTTCCCCAGGACTTGGCCATTTTGTTGTTCTGTGATGGTTAATAATTTTCCATGCCAACTGGCTATGGTACCCCATTGTTTGGTCCAAAACTAGTCTATATATGTATACCTGTATATGTGGGTATGGATATATAGGGAATATATGGATATATAAGGTATAGGTGGACATCTATCTATCTACCTACCTATCCATCCATCCATCCATCCATCCATCCATCCATCCATCCAATAGATCTATCTATCCATCCAACTGTCCATTTATCTATCTGTCTATCTATCTATCTATCTATCTATCTATCTATCTATCTATCTATCTATCATCTATCTAATCTATCTATCTACCTACCTATCCATCCATCCATCCAATAGATCTATCTATCCATCCAACTGTCCATTTATCTATCTATCTATCTGTCTGTCTATCTATCTATCTATCTATCTATCTATCTATCTATCTATCTATCTATCTATCTATACAGTTGACCCTTGAACAACATGGGTTAGAACTGCATGGGTCCACTTACATACAGATTTTTCTCAATAAATAGAGTATAGTACTGTACATGTATTTTCTCTTCCTTATAATTTTCTTAATAACATTTCCCTTTCTCTAACTTACTTTATTATAAAATGTGATATAGAATACATATAACATACAAAATATGTGTTCATGGCCTGTTTATGTTATCATTAAGGCTTCCAGTAAGTTTTGCGGAAATCAAAAGTTATATACAGATTTTCAACTGTGCAGGGGGTTGGTGCCCCAAAGTCTCCTGTTGTTCAGAGTCAACTGTTCCTCTGGAGAAGCCTGACTGATGACTGATACATGTTCCAAACCCAATTCAGTGAGCAAAATGATGGCAATGAGTGAGCAAAGGCGAAGTTTCGTTGCCTTAGGTTTCACTTCAATGGAAAAAATAATGATAATAGTAGAAAGAAGAAGGAGAAGGAGGGTGAAAGAGGAGGAGAAGGGGAAGGAGAAGAAGGAGAAGGGGAGAGGAGGAGGAGGAGGAGGAGGAGGAGGAAAAGAAAGAAGGGGGAGGAGGGGGGTAAGGAGGAGGGGGAGAGGAATTGTCTTAAGGCAGTGTAAATATTTAACCTGGTTTTCTGATTGAACAGAAAATAAAGCTATTGCTCTATTTGGACAATGGACACTAGCCAATTTTTTATGTCATGCCACAGAAGAGATAGAGACAGAGACACAGCAGAGACAGAGATGGATAGGAGAGAGGGAGGGAGAGAGGGCATTCTACAACAAGCAGCTTGTGCTGTAGCATCAGTAAGTGGAGGGCATGGGACAGGAGCCCAACTCCACTCCAGCATGCAGCCTCAGCACTCTCTCTCTCATCCCTGCCTGCTCATGGACCAGCGGGAGTGCAAAGGGGGCCGGAGCTCTGGGCTGGTGGCGTCACAGGCATGTTAGCCCACGTGTTCCACAGACACGATTCCACTAAGGCTGCACATGCTTCTTGTCCCCTGATGCAACGTACATTCAGAGTCACAAAACCATGCTCATGCTCATGAGAAAGGGATCTGTGGGGGTGCAAGGGATGTCCCCCGGGGCCAGGGCAGCCTCCAGTGCCCCCAGCCCTGTGAGGCACACTCCAGAGCTGTGACATGTCTCCCTGCCTTGGCCCCCACAGAGACAGACAGGGTCTGAGCACACAGGAAAACCCTAAACATGTCTTCAAGGCTTACTCTTATTTTCCTCCAGAGTGGCAAAACCAAGTTAGCATGGCCGAGTAAACCCCACTCCCGAGCCCTCAGCTCATTCTTCCTGTAGGCAACAGCCACTCCTCATGTTCCTGAACTTTCTACATTATTTCTGAGGCAAGATGTGAGGATACTAAAAGCAAAGTCTCTGCATCCTGGATTACGTGGTAAGGAATCCTATGGGAAATCCCAGTTAATGACCCTTCTTTCCTCAAAAAACAACCAACAGAAACCGTAGAAGATCCTTGATTCCCATTTTACTTCCATGTTCCACAGCTACTCTCTCAACAAAGACACTTGCTGGCTCATTATTAAAAATAAATCCAGAATTGAGGCTGTTTCTGACCCCCAACTCCCCCCATACCCCGCTTTCCAGTTGGTCCAAGGCACCAGCACCACTCGCTGGACCACTGTGGGCACCTCCTGACTGGCCTTCTTGCTTTTCCCCTTTCTCTCCTCCTGCCGCCCACTTCAAGCTGTTCCCAGTCATCAGTCAGACTGACCCTGTGAGCTGGGAGTGAGACCTTCTCATGACTCCCCTGCTCGAAGCCACCCAGTGTCAAAAGACAAAAATCACCAAACTAGCCTCTCATACCCTCCACCGGTGGTTCTCAACCATGTGGTCTCAGGACACCTTTAAACTCTTAAAAAAGTGATTGAGAACTCCAAAAAAAGTTTTATTTATGTGCATTGTACCTATCAATATATGCCAGAGTAGAAATTAAAATTGAGAACTTTAAAAAATGTGCATTAATTCATTGAAAAATAATCATAATAAACCCTTACCTATTATCATAAATAACATTTTTATGGAAAATGACTGCATTTTCCAAAACAAAAGAAAATCAGCAGTAAGAGTAACACTATAGTACATTTTTGCAAAATGCTTTAATGTCTGGATTGTGGAAGAGAGCTGGGTTCTCTTACATGCTTCTGTATTCTCTCTGTTGCAATGTTGCACACTGTGTAACAGTGTATGGAAAATTCCATTGTATGTTAGTGAGAGAAGAATAGAAAAAAAAGACAAATAGTATTTCAATAGTATTATAAAACTTTTTTTTTTTTGCTTTCTTGGATCTTCTGAAAGTGTCTGAGGATGCCCAGGATCCGTGGACTACACTTTGCAAACCACTGCTCCCCACCATCTGGCCCCCAACACCACCCTGACCTCATCTGCACCATATTCCTCCTTGTTGGTTTAACTCCAGCCTCACAGGCTTCCTCCTGTCCCTGACCCCTCAGCTGAGTGTTCTCTCTTCGCCACATAGTTCACTCCCTCATCTCCTGTGGGTCTAATTAAATGTCACTTCAGTGACACCGTCTCTAACCAACCATTTTGAAATTTACACCCTTCCCAGGAATCTTATCTTTAATTTACATTTATTTAGCATGAATTTTGGGCAGAAATTTTGTTTAGCTCAGTCCCTGGAATAGCATTCATCAAACAGTAGGTGATTAATAAGTACACATTGAATGTGCTGCAAACACATGTGTTGTGTTTGCACATTTTTTAAAGTTCTGTGTTGGCACAGAAACACAACAGTGAAAAAAAAAAGATGCCCAGGATTGACCCAGAGATGCTATTTTACTGGTTTGGGCTTCCTTTCCTGGGACTTGGGTTAGAGAGTAGCCTGTCTTCAGAGCAATAATCATCCCTGTAGACTCACTGTTAAAATTAAGAAAAGCTCCCCCATTGCCTCTCCAGTATTGATCACAGAGAGACTTCAGGGAGGATTTCTTTCACCTGCTTTGACCTGTGACCAACATCTGGAGAAAGAACTTCATGTTTCTGGAAGTCACGCTACGGAGTCATGATTGATTCAACCGCAGGGGTTTCATGTGTCCCGCTGTCATGGGAAATCCTTTGTGGCGGCAACCTTGGCCACCTGTGAGGCCATGGTGCCATCAGACCCAGAGTGCCCTTCAGATACTTGAAGGATTGTCGCATAGAGGAAAGCTACATCATTTTTTTTTCTTTTGCTTCCAAGGGCAAAACCAATGGGTGAAAGTGACAGAAAGATTCTTCTAATAATTTCACTTGGCCAGGGAAGAGTTGGGCTGCCTTCTGAGGTTGACCACTGTCCATCCATGGAAGAGTTGAGTGTCTGGGAGGATAATGTGACCGGTCCTCTAGTGTCGCACAAAAAAAAAAAAAAAAAGAAAGAAAAAAATGAGAGCCTTAGAGAAAGATTCATATTAATCTCTTTGGCTCCATCATTCAGTCACTGCATAGCTGTAGATACATCACATAATCTCCAATCCTCAGTTTTATATCTATAAAAGTAGAAAAGCAGTACTTACGTTGCAGACATGAATGTGAGAGAAAACAAAAGGAAAGGGGTTGATACTTTGTTCAGTAAAGGTGGTCCTGAATGCAAAGTTCCCTTCGCTGCCTAGAAGGCTGGATGAGGTGAACTCCAAATTACTTCACGGATGTAGCGAGGTATAAATCTCTGAATATGAGCTGTGGCTGGAGAAGGTGTAGGTGTGGCTGTAAGGACAAAGATCTCCTGAATTTGGAGGAAAAGTCACAGAGTAGATTTTTCCAAGATTTCTCAGACTCCGTTCCAGTTGCTCTGGACCCAACAGAGAATCTATCCATCTATCTATCTATCATCTATCTATCTATCTATCTATCTATCTATCTATCTATCTATCTATCATCTATCTATCATCTATCTTATGTTGAATTCAAATCAAAGTAAGTTATGAGACTTCTCATGCTAACTGGCCCTCTGTAATGGAAAACAGTCACCTCTTTCAGAAATGACTAAATAAGTCTTAAAGAATGAGCATTTTGGTTCCCATTCAGATTAGAGAACACCTTTCGGTTACATGGCAATCATTTCAGAAAATGTACTTTTTAATTCAGATTTCAACTTATCCCACTCTTTCATTTGCTTTTCTCTCCACTGATTTTAGAATTCCCAGATCTTGTTTTGTTTCATTTCATTGTTTACAGAATATACTTTTTGTTAAATTTGCTTGTAAGCAAATTGGCATATTTAAATGTAGATTTCTAGATTTAATGATTGGTTCAAATCCAGGCTTTAACAAAAGTTAAAATTTGCAATTGAGTAGTGAGATAATTGTTTGTTTGCATGTTCTTTAAATTTATATTTTGTTGGGCCCTTTGATATATAGTTTCCTTGATTAAAGTTTATTAAATGTACCCTCATTTAAAGAATATTTAAATAGAATTAAATTTTTTATTCATTTATTATTTGGGGGGTATCGACTATTAAAAAGCAAATATTTCCTCTAAAGTTTCATTTCTCTACTAATCCAAAACAGAGTTCCCAAGGCTTTAACCTATACCACACTGATCATGTAGAAATGTCCCAATCTGGTATTGCCAAAGGGATGCTTTAACAATGACAAGCAGAAATGTGAGGGCATTTGTATTTTTGCCCAAGATGGGTCCATTTATAGTTTGGACTCCCAGAAGGATATTATTCTTCTGCCAAAAGGGGTTTAAAATGTCTATTCCTTATTTTCATAGATTAGAAAGAAAATGCAGCCCGAGGTATAGATCTGGTGATGAAATTAAAGAGACCCTGAAAAAAATCACATAGCTATATTTGCTAAAATTCTGCCAGCGTTTTGCAGAGCATACTGAAGAATGGAGAGCTTCCACAGCATCTAAGAGTGATGGGCTCACGGATGCCGATTGCATTATTAAGATGCACTAATTGACAAATAAATAATTAAATGACAAGAAGCCCTGGGCATGGACTGAGGATGAGTGTGCCATGAATCAAGGATTATGATTAATCCATTCTGTGCACCTAAACTCCCTTCAACATGAAACGAAGCAGAAGCCTCAGTGGTTACAGACTGCAAGCTCACTATATGCATTTGCTAGAACCTTCTGAGATGCATAAGACAGGGTCTGGAGCTGACATACAGAGCAGATGAGTCAACTGCTGGACACATGAGATCTCTCAGAACCAGTGAGCTCTGAACAGAATTAGACTTTTAGGCATACTAGTTGGTTCTTACCATTCGTTCTCATGGAGGATGAACTGGAGTTCTGTGGTTCTTTGTGACTCATTCTTTGTGGTTCATTCTTTGTGACTTATTCTTTGTGGTTCATTCTATGTAAATACTGAGAAAAAAATATATGTAGTTCACCCTACCAAATAGCTGCTTAGTATTTCTCAGAACATTGTTTTGCCATTGATTTCGTATAGACCCAAATTAGGATCTCCTTCACGTTTTGCTCTCGGTTTAAAAATGCGCCAGGCAAACCCTACCTGATGATTCTTGCCTTGATCTTCAGAACCCAGAGGTGGCAAAACCTGGTCATTTTACATTTTACAAGGGAGGATATCCAGAATTTTATAAAATATAAAATATGTAAATCAGAATTCCATTGAGAAAAGAGAAGCCACTCTAGGCATTCCAAGTAGAAAGTGCTTTAACAGAGGGCATTAAAAGCCTACATCACCATTGGAAGGGCTGTAAGAACGATTGTTAGTGAAGCTTCGGGAAGGAGGTAATTAACAAGAGAGCTCACCTGGAACCCACAGCAAATCTCAGGAAGTTCAGACTCAGGAAGCTGACACTGCTGATGTCAGCTGCCTATGATATCAGCACGGGTGACTTCTAGGACCTTGCCCAGAAGGCCCTACTAACTTCATACTGGCCATCTGCTCATGTGACTATGTGCAACTGCCATCAATAATAATAATAATGATAATAATAATAAATAATGGCTTCTCTTTTTTGCCTTCCAAATTTCACTTATTTGCCCTGTCTTTGGGAGACTCTAATGTGGAACCACAGAAAGGTAGAGATTCTGAGAAATACATCTCCAGGTTTCTCTCTGGCAACGCAAAAAATACTGTGTAAGGTGGGTGTGGTGATGCCAAGTTAAAAACATAATCCCGCACAGTGAGGAAACCCGAGAAAACCAGGGAGAAGGCAAGAAGCATTACAAAACTCTGGTTTGTAACATGGTGGTAGATTGAATTATGGCTTAGCAAATATTCATCCTTTTTTCCCTCCAGCCCTGTGGAAGAAGCTCACTTTCCCACCCCATCCATGTGGGCTTCGACCTCTGCCTTGCTTTGACCAAAGGAATATAGGCAGAAGTGACAGTGTGGAGGTTCCAAGAAGAGGCTTTAAGAAGCATTGCACGTATCTTTCAGGATTATTGAGATTCTGCATTCAAGAGAGAGCTACTCTTCCTTCAGCTGGATGTGCTATATTTACAAAAAAAAAAAAAAAAAAAAAATGGCACCCAGCCAACAGAATCACAGACAACCTGCAGACCCCTGACAAATATTCACCCTTATAAACCATGAGATGTGGAGGTTGCTTGGTACATCAGCAAAACATATAGTCTCTGAGCCTGTCCATTATCACATATTTGCTGTGTGGATGGTTGCATTATATAGAGGAATGAGCACAGATTTTGGAGTTCTGGCTCTATCAGATATTGTTAGGATTGCAGGTACATTTTCTCTTTCTGAGGCTCCATCTCCTCAGATACATTAAAATGAAATAATGGAAGCTAAACACATTCAAAATTTACTTTGTCCTCAGCATTGAGCCTTTTTGTAGATTGTCTTTTGTATTCTCAATAGAGCTATGGCCTAGGAACTTATTATTCACATATTATTAGGACACTGGTGCCTCTGTAAAGAGACTTTTCTTATCCATAATCCTAGAGGGTTAAGAATAAGAATAAGAGCTAGGACCCAAGCCAAGAGCTGTCCTCTAGAACCCAAGCTCTTACTGTAGGGGTGAACTAGAATTATTTATGGGATCCCTGGAAAATCCTAGGGTGCAGTGGGTACAGTGCCTACTGCTACCTTCCCCTACTTCCCTCACATTCTCGTCGTCAGGCTTTAGAGACTCTATCATTCCGTGTTTCACCTGAACTTCCCATCACTTTGCTGGATCTCTTAAACTTGTGTTTCAAACAGGGTTCAGGCATTAAAAGAGACCTGATACAGGAAAGCAGGGTTTATGAAGCTGTAGGTAGATGAGAGGAAAAAAGTCAGGGAAGCCCACTACCAGATCTCAAGGTGACCCCTAGCTTTTAGGGAATCCGACCACCCAAGTAAGGAAAATATAGATGCCAAAATTGTCGTTCACAGTTGTGTGTGGCACAGGAACAGGTAAATCACGAGAGTCTGCCCAGATGCTGGTGCAAAACCTCACGGTGCCGAATTCCAGGTAAGCAACATCTGGCACAGTCTGTCCCTTTGACTTCTTTTCTGTACATACATTTCTGATGTTTAATTTGCAGAAATGAATAAGGCAACAATATAACAAGCTACGGCTCTACATTGTGCCAACAAAGACCTCCCCACTCCCTGCTCAGAAGGGAAGGCTCTGGTCCCATCAGCCACTGTATCCATCTCTGGTTGATTGTTGGTTCTTCTTCTATTCATTTCTCCACATCTTTTACCCTAGAGAATAAGTATTTAGTTTAAGTACCACCAATGTTCCTTAATAAGGTAGTAAGAGAAGAGGAGAAATTACACAGCAATAATTATAAGCAAATATTTAAATAGCAAAGCAAGGAAGAACTTGCATATGTCTTTTAGACATGTTTGTTTGCTTGTTTGCAACAGTCTCAGGAACCACGGCGGGTGTCCAGAACTGCCTTCTTCAACCATCTACTCTATGATTCCTTTGTAGCTATCACGTCTGTCTGATGCGGTGACGAACTTTCCTTCCTGTGATGCAGTCCTGCCTGTATTTACTGTCCTCGCCCGTTCACGTATCCCGTTTAGAATGGAATTACTAGGAGTCTTCCCCAAAAGAAAAATATTCCCAGGTTTCAGACAGATACTTTCCTGATCTAGACTTCTTGGAACCCACCCCCACTCAGGTTCTTTGGGCTTCTACCAATGCCAACAAAATATCATTATGGCTTTGGTATTTAAACTGGCTCCACCCAGGTGAGACCTTGCAGAGATCTCTCCAGGCTATGCCGGGATCTCGTCCGGTTATGGGTCTGGAGACAATGAGGGGTAGCCAGGGTGGCTCTTGACGGTCTTCTTGAGAATGGTTCTTTGCAAGGTAACCGTATCTCAGGTAAAGTCATCGCACGGTCTTTAAACAAGGGGAGAGCAGCCTCCTCAGGGGAGGAAGGGGGATATACTTGCTTTCAGTAGAATTAGGTGGGCGGTGGGGGTGGAGGAAGGGCAAGGTACTGATATTTATCATAATCTCCAAAACACAGAGCCTTAGTCTTCCCCAAGCAACACTATCAAGTGCTAAAGGAGCAGAAGCATGAAAGACCATTTCCACCTGTAAGGTCCACCATTCCCTTTCGAAGAAAAATGATAGCACTGACTGTCTCTTAGGTCGGGACTCACAGCTTGCCAAACTGCCTGAGGTATCACCGACAGATGTTTCTGTGTGAATTCGCATGTCTACCTAAACCCGTGGTTCTACCTGGTGCTGTGAAAATGGCTTCCACTCCTCTTCCTTCTTCCAAATCTTGCGTGTGAGCTCTCAGAACAGAATGTAAACCAGAATCCTGTTGACAAGGGACTAGAAGACACACGTTTCCTTGCTATCAGCACCTGTAATACCAAGCAGAGCGTGGAAGGCGTTGGAAATGGTGCCGAGTACTGACAGACAAGTGTCTGGCCCATCAGGGTTGGACATCCTCCTATACACTTACCCACCTCAGCACTTTTTACATGGTGGTGGAATTTTCTCGAAGCTCCTTTGTCATTGCTGTAACCTCTAAACCTGGCTCCTTTGTCATT
>NW_023270763.1:11058584-11151920 GCF_011800145.1 Mirounga leonina | reverse complement strand
GTCATTGCTGTAACCTCTAAACCTGGCTCCTTTGTCATTGCTGTAACAACATAGTAGGGGCTTAGTAATCATTGACCATGTGAGGATTAGGACCAGGTCCATGACGATGAAGGCCAAGCTCTCCCATTGCACTCCACTCTTTCCTAGAAAAAAAGGAATATTTCCATTTCTGTCACCCATCAGATCAAGGAAGACAGAAACTGCTTTTAATATTCCCTTGTTACTTGGAAAATTAACTCAATCATGTGGCGCGGTCAAGTCACATGAAATTCAACTCCAAGGTCTATCAAATGGTATTTACCTCACTCCAGGGAGGAGAAACCTTTAGGAGGTACATATGCAGGAAAGCCAACTTTATCTGTCGATATAATTTCCCTGCGTGTTTTAAAGCCTCATTAAAGAGATGGAGCCCATGATTCCATGGGGATTTCTACACTCATCAGGGAAATGCAGGGAAGGAGAGAGCAGAGGCCACAGACTATTAGCTGAGTTATCACTAAAGCTACACTATATTTAGCTGTAAGCACTGTACCTCGTGGCTTAATTAGGAACACTGGTTAACCCAGAGTCAGACTGACGTTCTATCTTCCAGTCACTCTTCTAAATTATTCCTCAAATGGCATATGAGGCAGCAGCCTAGAAATGAAGCCCTGAGATTGCATGTGTGGGGACCCCAAAGAAACCGGCAATAGGCCTAAGAGATAGACAGTACCCACCATAGGGCTGGCTTCTTTATTTAACACGGGTGTCCATTCATTTATCAAGCAGGCACTGTGCTAGGCACTCTGGAGAAGATATTTACAAGACATGTGGTCCTGGGGTTCCAGTAGGTTAGACTCTAAGAAGGAAAATGGGGTGAGCTGTGTAGGCTCTCTGGATCTCAGAGTCTCTTCTGAAAGGCAAAGGTAATAATTGCTCCCGCCTCAGAGTGCTATTGAGAGCAGTAAGAGAAAAATGGCACAAAGTCTTGCTGTAAGGAATAAATGATGGAGAAGGGCGCCTGGGTGACTCAGTCAGTTAAGCGTCTGCCTTAACTCAGGTCATGATCCCAGGGTCCTAGGATCGAGCCCCGCGTTGGGCTCCCTGCTCAACAGGAAGTCTGCTTCTCCCTCTCCCTCTGCCTCTCCCCCCGACTCATGCTCTCCCTCTCTCCCTCAAAAAATAAATAAAATCTTTAAAAAAAAAAGAATAAATGATGGGGAGACTGACAGATATGCAAGATATATACAGATATGCAATATATATATGTGTGTAGATATGTATTTATATACACATACGTGTGTGTGTGTGTGTAAGTGTGTGTGTGTGTAAGCTCTCCATGCAATCCTGGGTTACTGAGGCTCAGGGAGCCTGGCAGAAAGTACAAACCAAGACAGATATGAAAACTGCCTGAATTTTTAACAAGCTCCTCGACTCACACAGATCCATAGCCCACCATGCGACATTTGTCACTTTAGAGTACGTTGAAGCATGTGTGGAATATAGGAGGGCATAGATCCGTAGGAAAGGCATTTCCAGGGCATCGGAGTGGAAACGCATGGCTGATGAGCAGCAAGCCCTGTCTAGCTCGAGCAGAAGATATTGCAGCTAAGAGAACTGGATGCATCTGGGCACGCATCACGAGGAAGCCTAAATATGAGCATTTAGATAAGCAGGGAGTCTTGGTTTCCATCTTACCTGGAAAGCAAGGGAAGCCCAGGAAGTTTAAGGCACCAGTTTGAAGACATCAGCTGGTAAGTAGAGGCAGGGAGCTGGAGGGTCCTGGTCCATGCCATGGGCCTTCTGGACAGTATCTTGAACAAATATTTAGAAGTAACACCTTATTGGGGTGCCCGGGTGGCTCCATCAGTTTTCTAGTGTTGCAGCAACAAATACCACAGATTTAGTGGCTTGAAATAATTCAAATGGATAATTTTATGGTTCTGTGAGAGTCAGAAGTCTGGACTCGGGTCTCATTGGGCTAAAATCAAGGTGTCAACTGGGCCATGTTCCTTTGTAAAGGCTCCAGAAGAGACTCTGTTTCCTTGCTTTCTCCAGCCTCTAGGCCACTGGCATGCCCCAGCTCATGGCTTTCTCCCTCCATCCTCAGAGTCAGCAACATTGCACCTCTCTGACCATTCTTCCATAGTCACACCTCTCTTTCTTTTTTTTTTTATTCTTATGTTAATCCCCATACATTACATCATTAGTTTTAGATGTAGTGTTCCATGATTCATTGTTTGTGCATAACACCCAGTGCTCCATGCAGAATGTGCCCTCCTCAATACCCATTACCAGGCTAACCCATCCTCCCACCCTCCTCCCCTCTAGAACCCTCAGTTTGTTTTTCAGAGTCCATCGTCTCTCATGGTTTGTCTACCCCTCCGATTTCCCCCACTTCATTCTTCCCCTCCTGCTACCTTCTTCTTCTTTTTTTTTTTTTTTCTTAACATATATTGCATTATTTGTTTCAGAGGTACAGATCTGAGATTCAACAGTCTTGCACAATTCACAGTGCTTACCAGAGCACATACCCTCCCCAGTGTCTATCGCCCAGTCACCCCATCCCTCCCACCCCACCCCCCACTCCAGCAACCCTCAGTTTGTTTCCTGCGATTAAGAATTCCTCATATCAGTGAGATCGTATGATACATGTCTTTCTTTCTTTGACTTATTTCGCTCAACATAATACCCTCCAGTTCCATCCACGTCGTTGCAAATGGCAAGATCTCATTCCTTTTGATGGCTGCATAATATTCCATTGTATTCATATACCACATCTTCTTTATCCATTCATCTGTCGATGGACATCTTGGCTCTTTCCACAGTTTGGCTATTGTGGACATTGCTGCTATAAACATCAGGGTGCACGTACCCTCACACCTCTCTTTCTTTCTTTCTTTCTTTCTTTCTTTCTTTCTTTCTTTCTTTCTCTCTTTCTTTCTTTCTTTCTCTCTCTCTTTCTTTCATTCTTTCTTTCATTCTTTTCTTTTTTTTAGATTCCATTTATTTATTTAAAGAAAGTGTGAGCAAGGGGAGGGGCAGAGGGAGAGGGAGAGAGAGCTCAAGCAGACACCTCACTGAGTGTGGAGCCTGATGCAGGGCTTGATCTCACAATGCTAAGATCATGATCTGAGCCAGAAACAAAAGTCAGATGCTTAACTGGCTGAGCCACCCAGGTGCCCAACACACGTCCATTTCTGCCTTTGACTTCAGTTGGGAATGTTCTTGAAAGGACTCAGGTGGTGAGGCTGAGCCACCTGGATAATCCAGAATAACTTCCCCATTTTAAGGTTCTTAACTTGAATTACATCTGCAAAATCTCTTTTTCCATTTAAGATAACATATTCCCAGGTTCTAGGGATTAGGACGTGGACGTCATCAGGGGGCCATTATTCTGCCTACCAAAGAGATTGAAAGGAATTCTTTGGGATGGAATAACCGAGGAAAAGGGAGACAGGATCTTTGAGGTGCAGGTTGGGGGAAGAAGGGCAATTTACTAATAATACTGGTGCTCATGGGACCTCATTTACAATTCAATTGTTGATGAGGTCTGCGGACATTTGAGTTGCACTTAAAATAGAGTCCTTGGCAACAGATCAAAAAAGACCTTGAATAAAGAATTAAATGGGAGAAGTTGAACAGAGCAGTTTGCAGACTCTCAGATTAACTGAGGTGGGGTGTTAGATTGGCAGGGCAGGAGAGTGGGAAGGTGACAGGGGAGGGCATTTGCAGGCTTTCAGATTTACTGTGCCAGGGCAGAGAGAAGAAGAAAAAAGCCAGAAAGCACACATTTCCTTGTCTTCCTTAAAAAGCAGTTGAACCCTAACATTTTTAATTAGATAGCTTAGTTACATAGGACTTTGGCATTAAGAATAGTTGACATGTGTATATATAGATATATAGATATATAGATAGATATATAGATATATATACCACATCTTCTTTATCCATTTATCTATCAATGGACATTTGGGCTACTTGCAAATACTTGAATAGAAAATAAAAATAAAAAAGAATAGCTAAAGTCATTCCTAGTAGCATTTAAAAACTGCATGCTTTTCTTCCAAATCACTAACAGAGATGAAGGCCAGCATCCTCCATGCATCAGAGGGCAACTTTAGAAAAGGCTCACCAAGAGAACATAAAGAGAAAACATAAAATAGGAGGACAGACGTTGGGTAAAGTGAAGTTCTTATAGCAAACATAAAACTAACAGTGTAAATTCAACTGCCCAACAGCCAGGACTCTCAGACTACGGGAATATGTTTGTTTAAAGAATTGCTGCTTATAAAACATACAGCTCGAGAGAGATGAATTCCAAAGCCTAAAAAGCAAAGTTGAGAAATTAGACATTAGAACAGGTGACTGCCTGTGGTAGGGATAGTAACATAGCATTTAAGGCAAATCTTGTTGACCGCGATAAGCAGGAAAATCACTTACGAGAAAATGTAAAATCAATACTAAGGTCCTAAAGTTATCAAGGTTTTATTCTTTGAATCAATATAATCAACAACGTGCAATCCCTTAGAAAGACATAGACTTGTGAGTAACTAATGGGAGATTTTAATTATTAGAAATTAAATATGGGTAGGGGTGCCTGGGTGGCTCAGTCAGTTAAGCGTCTGCCTTCGGCTCAGGTCATGATCCCAGGGTCCTGGGATTGAGCCCTGCATCGGGCTCCCTGCTCTGCCGGAAGCCTGCTTCTCCCTCTCCCACTCCTCCTGCTTGTGTTCCCTCTCTCGCTGTGTCTCTCTCTGTCAAATAAATAAATAAAATCTTAAAAAAAAAAGAAATTAAATATGGGTATAAATGACATAATATATTGCAAATAAACTAGGTGGAATGAATAGGATCAAATGTTTTGCTTTACCAAGAGTGTGCCTTCTCTTTATATGTTCAAGATTATTTATACAAATTGATGGTATGATGCACACCAAAGCTTACAAAAGTTCAAGAAAGCTATTCAGGAAATTAGAAAACTAAAAGTATATTTATAGCCACTTGCCTTTGAACAAACATTTCGCGGAATGACAATCATTTCAGACACTCAAGACTGAAGTAACAGGTTATTCAGAAAATAATGAAACTTCTTTTTTTAGTTTTAATTAAAATTTTTTTTATTTAGGTGTAATTGACATTATATTAGTTTCAGGTGACAGCACAATGATTTTATATTTGTATGTATTGCAAAAATGGTCACCTCGGTAAGTCTAGTTAACATCTGTCATCATACATAGTTACAAAATATTCTTTTCTTGTGATGACAAATTTTAAGATTTACTCTCTTGGCAACTTTCAAATATGTAGTATAATTAACAGTATTATTAGCTGCAATTGCCATGCTGTACATTACATCCCACAACTTATTGATTTTATAACTGGAAGTTTGTACCTTTTAACCCCTCCCCCCATCTTACCCACCCTCCCCTCTGGCAACCATCAATCTGTTTTCTGTATCAATGAGCTTGTTTTCGGGTTTTGTTTTGTTTTGTTTGTTTTGCTTTTTAGATTTCACACATAAGTGAGATCCTGTAGTATTTGTTTTTTTGTTTGACCTCATGCAGTTAGCATAATGCCCTCAAGGCCCATCAATTTGGCAGCAAACGGCAAAGATGCCATTCTATTCTGGGCTCCATTAAACGAAAAGGCACAGCAAAGAGAATCATCAATAAAATGAAAATCTAGTGAAATGAAAATGAGAATCTGGGACAAAATATTTGCAAACCATACATCCAACAAGGGGTTTATGTCCAAAATATATAAAGAAGTACAACTCACCGGCAAGAAAATAAATAATTGGGTCAGAATAAAATGAGCAGAGCACCCGAAGAGAGATTTTTCCAAAGAAGACATACAAACGGCCAAGGCACATGAAAGGATCCTCAACATCACTGATTATCAGGGAAATACGTCAAAACCACAACGAGACACCACCTCACACTTGTTAGAATGGCTGTTACTGAAAAGACAAGAAACTTCTTTGTAACTTAACACATTACAGAAACATATAAAATAAAGCAGGACTCCAAAATAAATCCCTCGCTTGAATGAAGTAATTTATAATAAAATACAAAAGTGAAAGTAAAACCAGTTGAGCTAAACTGTAAAAGCAAAAGAAATCTATCAAGAAACAAATGAATTTGAAAACCATGGAAATGAACAAGAAGTCTAAGATTTGGTCTTTTGAAAAAAAAGACTGACAGAACAAGCAAAACACTGGCAAGTCTCCCAAACTGAGAAAAAACACAAATACTTACAATGAGCAAAGAGGAGATTTAACAATAGAAGACAAAAGAGAGTATATACTTGTAAATGAATATGCAGTTATAAGTACATAATCCTATTCTATTAGTTATGGAAAATCTGGCTGAAATAGATTTCTACAGAAATATACAATTGCAAATTGACCTAAGATCCAATAAGAAGTTGAAGTTATACCAAGTGACAAAAACATTGAGAAACATTTAGAGGGCTCCACGCCCAATGTGGGGCTTGAACTCACCACCCCGAGATCAAGCGTTTAGAGATAGAGAGAGCACAAGCAGGAGGGGCAGAAGGAGAAGGAGAGAGAATCTCAAGCAGACTCCACACTGAGAGTGGAGCCCGACACAGGGCTCGATCTTACCACCCCGAGATCATGACCTGGGCAGAAACCAAGAGTCAGACGCTTAACCAACTGAGCCACCCAGGCACCCCTATATCCGTTGCTTCTAACTGCCAATATTCCATGGTATAAATCCACCTTATTTGACCTGTCCACAGGGGTAAAGTCCAAATATTTAATCTTTGTACAACACAGGCATGGCCCAATCAGGAAGCCGCCTCAGTGCTAGAACGGGGTCGTAGAAGTCCCTGAAATGCAGGATTTTAATCTTTAGTTGTCACATATATAAAGATTGGATAGGTCTCAAAACAAGAGAAAGAGGTATTGAGTGCGTTAGGGGAAGCAGCCAGTTATCAACCAGCAAAGCACTGTTTCACTATTTCAACAACCAGCATGGCTGTACGATGTCTGTTGGCTGAGCATTACCCCTGCCTGGCCCCTCTTCAAGTGATGAATTTCCAGTTTGCCTCCAACTGCCTTGATATCAACTGTAGTGTAACAGACTTTCTTGTGCATTACAGACCCTGAGATCCTTTCCCTGGTATAAACACCGAAGACTTGCTGCGTCACATGTGTCCACATGTGTAATTTGCATGGGTGGTGCCATCTGGCTCTCCATAATGGCAGCAATGGTCCAACCTCCCACCAGGGAGCATCTGGCCCCTCCATCCTGAACATCCTGGTGCCACCCAGCTCAGCTTTTCACCAGTTCACAGGCATGTAGAATTAGCCCCTGTTGCTTGAAATGGCATTGGTCCAATTCCTAATTGCCAATAAACTTGGGCTCTCCTCTTACGCTGACAACTTTGGTGCCTTCCCTTTCTATAAACGTCCTTCTCACAGCTCCTCTCGCTGTCCTGTTGGGCTTTATGTCTTTTCGTCACGGTGATGCAGGAGTTCCTTGTATGAGAATGTCAGTGTGTGAGTCAAGGGTGCTTATCTCCTCACGCTTCCTGGACCACGAACCCTCGACGTGCCAGCCGCTGAATTCTGTGTCAAAGTGGGGAGATGGATTCTCCTACTGACTGCCTCAGAGTCTGCCACCTGCGCCCTGAAGTAGCAGCTCCTGTGCCCAGTCTCTAAAATCTCTTCAGGAAACCCCTGTTATAGATGCTATCCTCACACCCCTGCTGAACAAGAGGGTTGCAAGCAAATCTTGCTGAGAGTGGCAGAACTGGAGGGGGGGATATTCTGTTGTCTAAAGCAAACCATCACTCAGCCAACCAAAAAGTCCTTAAATGTTATCAATCATTTAGATTTACCAACTAAAACAATTCCTCACTGGTAGTTGTAGGATTTGGGCACCTCCATCAATGTCAGGGATTTTCAATGTTTTCTTGCTTTTGCCACAAATTTCCCACCCAAGCCAAGGTTCTTGGGCTCTGCATTCTGTGATCCCATAATAGGCATCTGGTGAAGAAAGAGCTAATGCTCAAATAGGGTGGAGAAGTCTGGGTTAAGTAAAGCACCTCTTTTTTCATAATGAAGAGTTTCTCGTTATGTGCATTGTGGACTTCAAAAAGGTATAGGTAGGGGCGCCTGGGTGGCTCAGTCGTTAAGCGTCTGCCTTCGGCTCAGGTCATGATCCCAGGGTCCCGGGATCGAGTCCCGCATCGGGCTCCCTGCTCGGCAGGAAGCCTGCCCTTCCCTCTCCCACTCCCCCTGCTTGTGTTCCTGCTCTCGCTATCTCTCTCTCTGTCAAATAAATAAATAAAAATCTTTAAAAATATATAAACAAAAACAAAAACAAAAACAAAAAGGTTTAGGTGGTATCAAGTAGGAACAGAATGGAGCGAGCATTGCTGTGGCAAAATGAGCACGATTCTAGAAGGCGAGTTCTCTCATCTCATCTCCAGTGCATATAACGTTGCAGCTTGATGTGACAGTTCCTCATTATGAAGCCTCAGTTTCTCAATCTGTCCTATGGGGACAATAATAACACAGTTCCTGCATAAAGACAAGGAGCTTAACATTAGGGGTTTGGCTGAGCTTCTGCTCCAGCCTAGGGCTTAGTCATATCCAAACCTCTCACCCCTTGACCCTTCAACCTCTGCCCACCACCCTGGGGCGAAATACTGCATAGGAACAGCCAAGATATCCCGGCAGCTGTGGTCAGTGACGCCTGAAATCAAACCTTTATTGATTCTGTCGTGCTTCTGTAAACCTGGACTGGGATGCTGTTGGAAGCCCAGTAGTAATTGTGCATCTGGACGTCCCACCTCCTGCTCCAACAGGCTGTCACTGGCAGAAAGACACACTCCATTGGCACAGACCATGTTTCCAATCACAGCTTATCTGAGCAGTGTTTAAAGTCCAAAGCTGTTATTTACGGCTCAGTTGAGGGGAGAGGAGAGAATCAGGCACTGTAAATGAGACCCATGCTGCAAAAACCACTCACAGGGAGTGACAGGGTTTGAGACATGTAAGGAGGGGAGAAGGGGTTTTAGGAACTGTTAAAGCCTCAGACATCTGCCTTCTTCCCTCCCCCAGAAGACTCCATTGATCGCCCCGTTCCCTAACCAGCTGTATTAGTCAGGGTTCTCTGGAGAACCTCCAGAGAAACAGAATCAGGAGGAGATCTATGAACTCTGACTCTAGCTAGCTAGCTATTCATCAATCTATCATCTATCTACCTATCTATCCATCCATTGTCTAGCAATCAGAATCCTGACTAAAAGAGTGATTGATTGATTGATTGATTGATTATGAGGAATTGGCTCACATGATTATGGAGGCTGAGAAGTCCCACAATCTGCCGTCCGCAAGCTAGAGACCCAGGGAAGCCCAAGTCCAGTTCAATCCAAGTCCAAAGGCCTGAGACCCAGGAAGGCCAGTGGTATAAATCCCAGTCCCAGGGCAAGAGATGAGATGAAAAGTTCCAGCCCAACAGTGAGGCAAAATAAAAGAAGGTTGAATTCCTCTGTTTCTCTGCCTTTTGTTCTATTTGGGCCCCCAACAGATTGGATGAGGCCCACTTATTGGGGATGGCTAATGTTGCCCCAAAACACCCTCACAGACACCCCCAGACATAATGTTTAATAACGTTTAATCTGGGCATCCCTGGGCCAGTCAAGCTGATATAGAGAAGTAACCATCAAGCCAACCCTATTCCATGTTCGAGTCACCAACTCATTCCACATTTCCTGGGGGTTTCCCTGTTTTCTAACTGAAAGTCCAGTGTCCTGGGAAACCCCTCAAATATCTGACAAACCAAGACAGTTGTCATTCTACCCATACAACCTGAACTAAGCATCTCTCACTTGATTATGTTTGGTTTAAGAATTTGGTTACATTAACGACACTTATTGGGTGTCTAGTGAGTGCACTGTGCTAATCTTTACAATCATGCTGCCCTAGTCTGTTTGGTTTTTTGTTTGTTTGCTTGTTTGTTTTGCCTCTATTATTCCACAACATTTTACAGAGAGCTTTTTTCCATACCTGGTATTCAGATCTTGGTTTCCATGTACTGTTGTCTGGAATAAGGAACCAGAGATCTTTGGAGAAATGGTTCATTCCAGGACCTGGGGAGGGAAAATAGTAAGATGAGCCCACAATGATTTGTGATTCCAGAAGGTAAAAAAGTGTACATACTGCAGGAACATGTCAGAAAAACACAGAACACAGCCTGAAGAAGCCCCTCATGACAAAATCTGGGATAATTTTAGCAACGAAATAATTAATAATAATCTATTCTAACCATTGGCATAATCCTTTGTGTTGACAAAGTCTTGGCAAAGCCTAGGGGGAGCCCTGGAGCAAGCACTGGCCATGGAGGGGGACCCTGAACTCATAATACACCTGCCAAGGCTGGTGACTGCCTTAGAAGAGCTTGGCTCAGCTCCACTTCTTTACTGATTGGAATTTTGTTATAAGAATATATTTCCATTTATTTGCTTATCTGTTTGATTGGATTCATTCATTCATTCATGTATTTATTAATCGGTATGGATTCATGGACATTTACTTTATTTCAAGGGATTGTCTGCACACAGAAAAATCTCAGCTGAAAATTGTCCTTTGCTTTCCAGGGGTTTCTCATGGTTTTCTTCAGTCTTAACATTTTCATACCATGGATGTACTAAGTAATTTTGGGCAGAGGAAGCCAGGCCGATATGGCCAGGAGACCACTTTTAAACTCTGATGAAAATAATTGGCTAAGTATTTGGGAAAGGATAAATCATAAGTCATGGGGAGCAACTGAATATATCTGAGCAGCGGAGAGCCATGACACAAACACATGACACCATCCATTGGTCAGAATTCTTGAGTGGTTCAAAAGAAGACGCATACTCAACATCCTGATGTAAATCCTGGTTCCACTTCTTAGTAACTTGAGACTCTGGGCAAGTTACTTGGTCTCTCCTGTTCTTGGTGTTCAGTAACTATACCCCACCAATAGGTCTAAGTATGTGACTACATACAAAGCGCTAAGAATAGCCCCTGGCTCATAGTAAGTGATCAAAGATTGCAGTTATTATTAGAGCCCAACTGGAGTTTTCTAAAAAGGAGCCTTAAGAAACTGGTCCAAATGAGAAAGAAGAGTTGTCTAGAAGCTGGAACACCATTCTGAAGGTACTGGAAGCCAAGAACCCATCATCGACCTTTGTTTTCTTTTTCTGTCTTTTCTTTTCTGTTTCATTTCCCTGTAAGGTTGCTGGAGTTCAATAGTGGCTTAATTCATCTTCTTGACTTGCTGATACCGAAAAGTTAGAATGACAGTATTTTTTTTTTTTAGTTGTAGAGATAAAAATTTCTTTGCTCCTTTCTGGGAACAACTGCAATAGAATATTCTAGAAATAAACTAAAAGGCAATACTGCCCTGGAGTAAATGTGTTCTTGGTGAGTCATTGAAAAAAAAACAAAACAAAACATAAAAGTAAAAGGCCCTGCTGTGTGCAAGAGTTCTTCCACCTGCCTCGCTAGACACAGAACCCTCCTCAGCTGGGGGCCATGGTTCTCTGTGGTCTGTGTATTGTGAAGCCTCCTAATTGCGGCACCATTGCTTGTGTCTTAAGGCCCTCAAGGTCCTGTATCTGATGGTCCTTTGGATTCTGACTGCACCCTCCATCTCTCTAGTGTGTCCCCTTGTTTCTGGGACCAGGCTAAGGACCGGGTGCACTTAGGGAATCCGATTCTCCACTTCCAACAGCAACCACACCCCCCCGTTTCTCCCTGCCTTTAGTCAAACACAAGTAACAAATAACAAACAGTTGATCCTGCAGATCAGCAATAATACATAGAGAGGTGGGAGGAGCAGGGGCTCTGTGCACTCAGCGTACATTTAGGTTGCCCTGGGCTTGACCCTCTATAATTGAAACCCTTGGAATATTCTTAGTTTTGTTAAGGGAAAAAAAATTATATTTTGTCTTCTTTTCTTTCAGCGGTCATTTTCTTTCTTTGTATGTCTTCTCTCTAAGCTTACTCTTTATCCTTTTGTTTCTTTTTCCATCAAACGCATTATCCCATATCCCTTCCATAGGTACAGTTTCTGCCCAGTCAGCAACTCTAGAGGCCGTGGCAGGTGTCTGGGTCTTGTCTATGTCATGTCACAAGATGAGATAAATGCAGACTCCCTGGTGCAGAATTTTGGGTGAGAGACCGAATGGACAAATAAATTCACAAACAGAATCCTTTCAAACGTGTGGGTCACTCTGCCACATCATGGTTGGATTCATACCCTTTTGCGCCAAGGGCAGGTAACACGAGCTAGAATTCAGTGACCGCCCCTCACAACCACCGTATTCCAAGCACTGTTTTAAGGAATAAATCAGCTCGTTTTACACTCTTAGATAGTGAGATACTCTTAGAACCACCACTTCACAAAAGGGAGAAGGGAAGGATGCAGATTTAGAGTTCCATGCCTGGTACCATGAGCAAGTGGTAGAGACAGTATTGAAAAATCACGTAGGTGCTGTGAACCCAAGCCCGAACCTATAACTACTAGGCAACACAGGGAATTACGTTGCAGGCTGTTATCTTAAACCTTGCTCTTTTTCAACATGCATTGCCCTCTTTAATTAAACCCACGGTAGGTCTCCCTCCTCTTTCAAGGAAGAAGGAATCATCCTCCTCCACCCTGCAGAGGGAAAAGGGTAATGCTCTGTGTCCAATTTTCTTTTCATTGCTATTTTTATTATGGAAACAAATGTTCAGTGACTCCAAAATGAAAACAGGGAAAGTTAATTTTGTCATCCTTACCTAATAAAATTCTTAATGGCTTTCTCACCCATTATCATAAATATTTTTATTGTGTTTGAATTTTTTTCCTCAACTGTGCAGTAGTAAATCTTGCTTTCAAAAAAATAAAAAATTGAAGAAGAGACATGTTCCTTCGGTGTTCAGATCTCATAAGTATCATTTGCTACTTGGGATTTAGTTCTCTTTCCTCAGTTTGGATCAGAAATAAACGTTCTAAGGTAGATTTAGCATGTGTAGTGCAATTTTATGTAATGCACGGAGGGGATGAAAGAGCTTTAAAAAGGAAGGGATTCTTGAAGTTCTTATAAAATTCTTACTTGAATTCTGTTAAACACATAAATAATCTTCTGATATGTCACATTGTGATAAATCGTATGTTAAATTTTGCATTCAGTGTCATTTGAAGCATATTTCTGCTACTTGTGCCCAAAATAATCTTTACTAAATCTAACTTCATGAGGGGTGTGTGTGTGTTTGTGTGTAAACATTAAATCAAAGTTTAAAAAATCCTCAACTCATATGAGGCATATTTTTGAGTACTTATAGCAGTTTTCCATTATGGCAATGAGACTATCACCTCAATTAACTGGAGCACTGGGGTTGAAATAGCATCTAGTTGTTAAACTGATGAATGCATTAAGGTCAAACAGTAGATATTTCTATTTCAAATTCAGGCACAGAAAATATTTCAATATATGACAGTCTAGTAAATTGGACATACACATCCTCAGTGTCAATAAGCATTTGTCAAGCCATTGGTATGTGCTGGGCATTGCATTAAGGTGGGCAAAGATCATATAGGTATTTCCTCTTGAGCTTCAAATAATTGTTTTGGGGAATAGGGAAATAAGTAAAAAACCAACTTAAGCTCTATGATCCCTGGATATTTTGTAGCTCCTGGGATTCACTGGGTGTTTTGAAGTTAAATATTCCTGTCTTTTACCAGTCTGTAATATTCTCAACTATTACCTCTTTGGATACTGAAATTCACCAATTCATTCTATTCCCTTTTTCTGTACTACCAGTTACACAAATTGGGCCTTTTCTTTTCTCCATATATCTTCACTTCTCATATTTTCCACCCCTTTTCTCTGTGCCGGTTTCATGGTAGCATTTTCAGATCTCTCTTCCAGTGCACTAATTCTTTAGTTATCTGCGTCAAGATGCCGTTCAACTTGTCCATCTTTTTTCAACATCAATATTCTCAGATTCTCATGACTTTTTGAAATCTTTTTGAACTCTTCCTGAATGTTCTCACATTCCCTTGTTCCTTCATCATTTTTGATCCATTCTATTCAATTAAATGTATGAAACACGCTTCGTTTCCATAGCGTTGTTAGTAGTTCCACTATGCATAGTTTTTGTGGGTCTGATCCTACAGTTTGTTGTTTCTGTTGACTCTTGATCTAGCGATGGCTTGTTTCCTCTGACACTGGTTGCTTATTTCAGGTCCCAGGGAAGTTCACCTATGTGAATCTGCTCTAATCTAAGATTTTGAGCTGGATTTTTCCAGGACATGTACATTGTATGAATCCTGGCCCAAATCCTCATTATATATTTTTAAATTAGAGATTCTCAAAAGACCTTTCTTTTTTCAGTCACTCAACATGATGCTAAGAAAGATGCCAGCAATTTTTTCAAGATCTTCCTTCTCTAGAACAGGAATTTTATTTACTGTATCCCCTGAGGGTGTCCCTAGATCTAGGGCCCTAGCTCTACAACAGGGTTTTTGACCCATCTATAGATTATTTTGGAGATCTAGATTTTGGCATTTCACTAAAACACTTTGTGGATTACCATTTCTCTGCAGGCAAGAAGCCAGCTTCAAAAACTAATGACTTGTCTCAAATCATGCTTCACTATTGTTGCTAACCTCCAACTTGCATTTGAGCTCTGTACACTTGAAATGTTTAAAATTTATTCTTCAGCATTTTTAGATTCCCTAATTACATATATATTGTCCTGAATGGCTTCAAGTTAAAGTCATCCCAATAATTTTAATTTTTCTCAAACCACTAAATTAATGCTAAAAAATATGCCAAAAATTAATAATGATTTGATTTTTGCTACTTTCTGGTGTTATTTTTTTTTTTTTCTTGATGCTGTTATATTTTAAAAATGTGAACAAGGGCACTGGGGTGGCTCATTGGGTTAAGCATCTGCCTTTGGCTCAGGTCATGATCCCAGGGTTCCAGGATCAAGCCCCACATCAGGCTCCCTGCTCAGAGGGGAGCCTGCTTCTCCCTCTGCCTCTGTCACTCCCCCTGCTCATGTTCTCTCTCTCTCTCAGATAAATAAAAATCTAGAAAAAAAATTTTTAGGTGTGAACAGAGGGACATTTGTTATTTTTATAATTAGAAAAAAGGTTATGAAATAAATATTATGATAAATAATTACATGATGTAATGGCACTAAAATGCAAAGTATTACCAAATTAGCTGTGAGTTTTCCAATTTTTCCCTCTTTATCTACCAGTCTGGACTCAAAGGTAGTTCCAAATTCAGAACTCCATGCAAGATACAGATACAAAATGCTCCAAGAGAAAGGCCTCTATTTCTGATATACTTATTTATGCATTCAATCATATGTATTAGTATGTACTCATGGATATTTATTTTATCATTTGGATTGCAATCCAATGCATGTAATTTATTTCTTTTTCTCAAATTGCCCCATATTTCAGTCATCTCTGTGCCCCTTTGACATATACACCCCATCATTTGTTTTCTGACCATGTCTTAATTTCTGGTGCTATAAGGTTCTCTAGACTTATCTTATATATTCCCTGCTCCATCCCCAGAGCCAATCATTTCTCCAAGGAGTCCTGATCCCTTTTGTTTTGTCTGTTTTCTATCTCACACTGCAGTCCCCAGGCAATCCCCCAATGTCACTAACAGTATTGAAATAAAGGCATGGGAAGATTAAAACTCTGAAAGAGGGTTACCCTTCCCTCTGACCAAGATGGAGGTGGGAGAAGGGAGTCTCCATGGTTCTTTTTCTCTGAATATTCTCTTACTGTTTTGATCTGGAAGCAATCACAATCATGGGAAGTATGCAGTGGAGTGGGAACAATAAAGCTCCAGATTTCTAGCCAGAGAATCAGAGAGGGGGCCCCTGGGAGCTGAAAGGGTCGGGGAGATCATGGAGAGGAGGGAGCTCAAGGAAGTAATCCTATAAAATTATGCACAACTCCTGGACTCACACACAAGATGCACATATACGGATAGGATGCTAAAACAAATAGCACAGTCTTTGAGAACTGAATTATGTGTTAGAACACCACCCAGATCCCAGACTGACCCGTGGATAATGCTTCAGTGGAAGAGATATGAATAACACTTGCAAGGGCTTTGTATACTGAACTGACATTAGAAAGAATTAATGCACTCATGGGGCACCTGGGTGGTTCAGTCCATTAAATGTTTGCCTTTGGTTCAGGTCATGACCCCATGGTCCTGGAATCAAGCCCCGAGCCCCGTGTGGGGAATCCCTGCTCAGCAGGGAGTCTGCTTCTCCCTCTTCCTCTGATCCTTCCCCTGCCTGTGCTCTCATAGGACTTCTCTCTCAAACAAATAAATAAAATCTTAAAAAAAAAAAAGAAGGAAGAATTTACGTACTCAGAAGGTGGGTAGGAACTTGTGGCCTGAACTTAACCAGGTATTTACCTGCTTTGAAAGAATTAATATGATAGGAATTAAGTAAGACTCAGAGTCATATATCTCATGTCCAAGGGGTCTAGAACACAATCCAAAATAATTCTGTGCATTAAGAAATAGGAAAATCTGAACATCTCACAATGAAAAAAAGACAACCAAAGGACACTAACAATGAAATTATACAGATGTTGAGATGATCAGACAAAGACACTCTTTGAAATCGAGTGAAATGTAGAAAATCTCAGCAGAGAATAAAATATCTTTAAAAAGAACCAAATGGAAATTTTATGTAATAATCACAATTTTAAAAAATCATTGGATAAACTCAGAAGCAGAATGGAGAAAACAGAGAAAAATGTCAATGAACATGGAGAAAGACCATGAGATCATCTGATCTGGAGAACAGAGAGTAAAAACAAAGATGATTGGGGAGAAAAATTAACAGAGCCTCAGGAACCCATGGAGCATTAACAAACGATCTAACATTTGTGTCCATGGAGTCCCAGAGGAAGACAAATCATTGTAGAAAAAAATTTGAGAAAATTAATGGATGACTTAAGTAAAATGAGCAAATACCTAAAACAAAGTTTTGAAAATCTTTCTCAAAAAGAAATATAAAATCAAAATGATCCTATAATTATTCAAATAAACTGAAATTACAGTTTAAAATCTTTCACAAAGGTAGCACTAGGCTCAGAAAGTTTTATTGATGAGCTTTACAAAATATGCAAGGAAGAAAGAATTCCAATCTTATGCAAATTATTTTAGAGAATAAGGCAAAATAAGCATGCTGCAATTCATTTGTGAAGCTAACAAAACCTTAACAATGCAAAAATTAAATGAGAAAAGAATTTGTTAACACAAATGCAAAAATTTTAATCAGAATATAAGCAAAGTGATACCAACACTATGGAAAAGACTGCACATCATGACTAAGTCAGGTTTATTTCATAAATCCAGTTAATAATAAAAATTCTATTAATGAAGTTTATAATGATAATAGGTAAAAGGAGAACAAGACCTAGAGAAGCAAAAAATGTATATAAAATTTTTAAAATAATTTATTAAAATATATCTGAATCTTTTAACAAATTAGGAAAAGAAAATGCACATACACATACACAGTAAATATCTTACACATTCTATGCAAAGTCTTCTTGTTAAAATCAGGAACAAAACAAGGATGCCTGCTAGCTTCAATTTAGTCAACATCATATTAAGGATCCAAGGCAATGCAACAAATCAAGAAAACTATAAACATTGAAAAGTAAGATACATAATACCCAGTAGTCACAATGTATAAATTATCTATGTAGAAACTGCTAAAGAATTCACAAACAAATTATTAGTTTCAAGTAAGCAATTTAGCACTGTTTGAGTATGTAAACATTACAGAGGTCCCCTGAATTTCTAAATACTAGCAAGAAACAATTAGAAAATGAAGTTGAAACAAAGATACCATTTACAACAGTGATACAGATGATGCAGTATCTAAGAATAAAACCAACAACAAATGGCAAGACTTAAAAGCATTTAAAGAGGCATAAGTAAAGAGGCATCACCATGTGAGAGGGGAGGACAGGATATTATATTTTAATGCTCTGCAAAATTGATCTATATATTCAATGTGATGCCAGTATTGTGATTTGATAAGCAGTTTCAAAAAATATAAGTAGAAGAGGAAAGAATGTAGGAGACTCCTGGAAAAAAAAGAGATACCAAAACTAATATTTATCTTAAGTCTATAATAATTAAGACAATGTGGCACTGGCAGAGAGATAGACGACTAGACTCATGAAGGTAATGTAAAGCTCAGAAAAGGATCCATACATATACAGAAAAACTTACATATCAGGGCTGGAATTACAGATCAGTGAGAAAAAGTAGACTATTCATTACGTGAAGCAGAGACAATTGTTTATCAATGTGGAATAAAAATAGAACTGGATCCTTACCACATACCATTTAAAAAGATAGATAGATAGATAGATAGATAGATAGATAGATAGATAGATAGATAGATAGATGATAGACAGATAGATAGATATGAGAAAAAGTAGACTATTCGTTACATGAAGCAGAGACAATTGTTTATCAATGTGGAGTAAAAATAGAACTGGATCCTTACCACATACCATTTAAAAAGATAGATAGATAGATGATAGATAGATAATGTATTAAAACCTCATATGCAAAAAGGCAAAACCTTAAAACTTTTAGGAGAAAATATAGGAGACTGTATGGATGATCTCAGAATCCACTGCTCAAGCTAGATGAAAGGGACAGCATTCATAAAATGGAAGAGGTCTTGGTCTCTGAATTACCTTATGGAGGGTAACCTTCCACTAATCCTGAATGCACTTAGACTGTTCCATGAATAAGGAAATGAGCAAATAGGTACTTTCATTTCTAGTTGTTACTGTAGTCTAGACTAACACAATTAATGTAACCAGAAAAGAATAGGCATATGCATATCCTAAGCCCCAGGATGTCCACTTGTAACTATTTACCCCAGAGATACTCTTGCGTGGGTGTCCCAGAAGTCATGTACAGTAATATTCATACTAGCAAAACATAAACTTTTAACAGTTCAAACATCCATTAAGAGTAGAACAGGCACATGAATTGTAGGCTGAGTGAAATGAATATTTTAGAGCAGAAATAATGAATCAACCACAGCTATACACATTCAACACAGATGAATATCAGAAATATAACAATGAACAAGGGAGAGTAAACCATAGAACATATACAATATGATGCCATTTATAAAAAAGTTTGAAAACAGACAAAAAAAAAAAAGGAAAGAAATGCATCGTCTTAGTCTGGTCAGGCTGCTATAACAAAATACCACAGACTCAGTGACTTAGGAGCAAAAGAAATTTAATGCTCACAGTACTGAACTGGAAAGTCCAAGATCAAGGTGCCAGCATGGTAAAGGCTCTCTTCCTGCCTCACAGCAGGCCTCTAATTGGGTCCTCATATTGTAGAAAGGACAAGGGATCTCCCTGGAGCTTCATTTGTAAGGGCACTAATCCCATTCATGAGGGACCTCCCTCGTCACTTAAACTCATCTCAAAGGCCCTACTTCCTAAGACCATCCTCTTTAGAAGTTAGGAGGAGGGGAAGAATGAAGGGGGGGAAATCGGAGGGGGAGACGAACCATGAGAGACCATGGACTCTGAAAAACAAACTGAGGGTTCTAGAGGGGAGGAGGGTGGGAGGATGGGTTAGCCTGGTGATGGGTATTAAAGAGGGCACGTTCTGCAGGGAGCACTGGGTGTTATGCACAAACAATGAGTCATGGAGCACTACATCAAAAACTAATGATGTAATGAAAATAAAAAATTAAAAAAAAAGAAAAGGAAGTTAGGATTCCAACATAAGAATTTTGAGGGAGACATAAACATTCAGAGCCTGGCATGCCTTATTTAGGGATACACACTTACATGTGAAAGAATAAAGATAAAATTAAGGATTTAAACATATACCTGAAACTGTAAAACTCCTAGAAGAAATTATTGGGGCAAAGCTTCAAGACGTTGCTCTGGGCAAGGATTTCTTGTGTATGATACCAAAAGCCCAGGCAACAAAAGCAAAAATAGACAGATGGGACTGCATTAAGCTTAAAAAGCTTCAGCATGGGAAAGGAAACCATCAACGGAGTGAAAAGGCAACTTACAAAATGGGAAAAAAATGTTTGCAAAGCACATATCTTATAAGTGCTTAATACGCAAAGCATATAAGGAACTTTTACAACTCAATAGCCAAAACAAAAGAAAGCAAAAACAAAACTCCCAAATAACTGAATTTAAAAATGGACAAGGTACCGGGGTGCCTAGGTGGCTTGGTCGGTTAAGTGGCTGACTCTTGATTTCGGCTCAGGTCTTGATCTCGGGGTTGTGGGATTGAGCCCCGCATGGGGTTCCATGCTCAGTAGTGAGTCTGCTTGAAGATTCTCTCCCCCCTCCCGTATCTCTGTCCCTCCCCAGCTTGGCTTGCACTCTCTCTCTCTAAAATAAAATTTAAAAATTCTTTAAAAAAATGGATAAGATACTTAAGTAATTTCTCCAAAGACATTCAAATAGCCAACAAACGTATGAAAAGATACTCAACATCACTAAACCTCAGAGAAATACAACTTGAAAGCTTGTGCACTGGTAATGGGATTGTAAAATGGTGTAGCTGCTATGGAAAAAAGTATGAAAGTTCCTCAAAAAAATCAAAATAAAATGACCATATCACCCAGCAACCCCACTTCTGAGTAGTTATTCAAAAGAATTGAAATCAGCATCTCAAAGAGTTATTTATAAACCATGTTCATTGCATTATTCACAATCGCCAAGACATAGAAGCAAAATTGTATATATATATGTGTTTCTGTGTGTGTGTATTCAGTATAATATACATATACTGAATAACACAAATATTGCTATTTATATTTTAAAAATAAACAATATAAATACATATTAAATAATTATTAAAATATATAAAAATTATTAACCTAGAGATTTGCTGTACAACATTGTCCTTTTAGTTAACAGTACTGTCCTCTACATTTAAAAAATTTGTTAAGAGGATAGAGCTCCTGTTTTGTGTTTTTTAAACCATCATAAAAAAAATAATAAGGATAAGCAAGAGAATTATTAACACAACTGTCAGGATAGTAGTTACTTCCAAGGAGTAGGGCAGGACCTGCCATCAAGGAAAGCATAAGGATCTTCGCTGTGTTACAGCCTAAGCAGGGAGGTGGGCACACGGAAATTAGGTTTATTTTTATTGTTGACACTGTGCCCATGGTATAGCTACTCTTTCCTATGTTATCTATCTCACATAAGAAAATGTAAGATCTGGGACACGTGGGTGGCGCAGTCATTTAAGCCTGCGACTCTTGGTTTCGCCTCAAGTCATGATCTCAGGGTGGTGAGATCCAGTCCCACAGCCGGCTCCACATTCAGCGAGGAGTCTGCTTGAGATTCTCTCTCCCTTTCCCCCAACCCCTCCCCCACCTTGTGCACGCACGCGTGCGTGCTCTCTATCTCGAATAAACAAATAAATCTTTTTTTTTAAGATTTTATTTATTTGAGAGAGAGAGAGAGCACATGAGAGGGGGGAGGGTCAGAGGGAGAAGCAGACTCCCCGCTGAGCCGGGAGCCCGATGCAGGACTCGATCCCAGGACCCTGGGATCATGACCTGAGCCGAAGGCAGTCGCCTAACCAACTGAGCCACCCAGGCGCCCTAAACAAATAAATCTTAAAAATATATATAGAACATTGTATCCTGCCTTTTTCGCTTAACATTCAACGGTGAGTAAAAAAGCAAGCCATATTAAGTATTCTTATTAACATGGTGTTTATGGCTGCAGGATGCTCCCTTGTATGGACGTGCTGTAATGGACTCCGTCATCCCTCTGCTGTTGGACGTGCACTTCACAGAAACCATACACAGCAGGGAACGTTTGACTAGCCGGGTGTCCCCACTTTAGTCTGTGAAGGCTTGGAAGGGAGAGGCCATGCATCCCAGCACCGCCACCCCCACCCCCCACCCACCACCACTACATATCAGGTGTCTGGTAATGGTCTGCAGGATGCAAGCGTGTCCGACGTCCTTCTGCTATCCTGTGCCCACCTGACACACGCCCGGAGTTTGTATTTCTTTGAAGAAGTCTGATACAGAGCCTTTCCTACAACGGTGCCGAGGTGCTCCTGACAGTTGGCCCACAACGGAGAGAATTCTAAGGTATTTCAAGACCGAAAATAGAAAAAGAACAGTAATTGCCTTTTCTGGCAGCTTACACGCAGAATCAAAAGCCCCAGTGACATGGATTCCTTGGAACAAATAATATTCGCCTTCTGGAACTGTCTGACATCCAATACCTTTCTGCAAGGGTTGTTATTACTCTTGTGTATTTATCTAAGTCTCAGAACTAGGAGGAAATAACTTAAGCTTTAAGTAAAGCTCACATTTGGGAAGAAATTCTGGTCTGCCTCCCAGAGAGTTAGGTAATAAACGCTCACCTAGGGACACATGATTTACTCACTCGGGGCATTTTCTAAAATGCGTCTTTAAGGCTTTCTGTTGGAGGGACTCTTTGGGTTTAACTGACTGATTACAATAAAAATCATAGAATTTTAGGGCGCCTGGGTGGCTCAGTTGGTTAAGCGACTGCCTTCGGCTCAGGTCATGATCCTGGAGTCCCCGGATCGAGTCCCGCATCGGGCTCTCTGCTCGGCGGGGAGTCTGCTTCTCCCTCTGTCCCTCCCCCCTCTTGTGCTCTCTCTCTCTCTCTCTCTCAAATAAATAAATAAAATCTTAAAAAAAAATCATAGAATTTTATAGCTAGGAAGATGCTTCGTTTGACATGAGGGGATGGAAGCCCAGGGTCCCCCAGCCAGTGTGCGGCAGTGGGTACATTGGGACTGTAATCTAACTCCCTGCTCAGGATGTGTATTCCTCGCCTTGATGCCTGGACAGTGTGTTTGGTCACTGTAGTGACCCCAGGTCCTAGAGGTGGGGCCACTGTCTTATTGGGAGCCACACGCCATCACTTAGTCACCGTAAGCAAGAAAGGGGATAATGTCACAAAGGCCGTAGGCACCGCACTCTGTAGGGTCCCTCTCTCCCGCTGTGCCTTGCTGTCCCTTCTGTTGGCTCTGTTGAGGCCTCTCCCGTGGCAGCTGCTGTGGCCCAATCGTGAGCCCACGACGGGCCTCCTCACTGAAGCCCGTGGCTCCACAGTAACTTCACTTGGATCTTTCCTGGCCTTGTTTTGTGGGTTTGGTTCTACGGGTTGCATTGCATTCCCCACCCCCAAAAAAGACATGTTGAAATCCTAACCCCCCTACCAGAATGTAACCTTATTTGAGAATAGGGTCTCTGCACAGGTAAGCAAGTTAAAACGAGGTCATTAGGGCGTGTTGCAACCCAATATAAAGAAGGAAAATGGGGAAAGAGAAAAAGCCACATGTAGAAAGGGACAATGTGAAGACACGCAGAGGATGTCATCTACAAGCCGGGGAACGCCTTAAGGCTACCAGATGCTGGGAGAGAAGCCCGGGACAGATTGTCCTTCACAGCCCTCAGAGGAACCAACCCTAATGACACCTTGACTTCAGACTTCCAGGCTCCAGAGCTGTGAGGCCATAAATTCCTGTTGTTTAAGTGGCCCAGCGTGTGGTGCTTTGTTCCAGTAGCCCTAGGAGACTAACACAAGAGGCATCCTTCTGCTTCATGACCTCTCTTGGCACACTCTCTCTGCTAACAACCTGGGTTTTTTTTTTTTTTACTTCTGTTTCTCAAATCAGATTCTTTAGGGGAAGAATCTATTTGGTCTAGTTCTTTTTTTATACCAGATGAGTCTACAGATGGGCTAATTTCAAGTTAGGGCCCCACACTTGGTTCCATCTGATTTGAAACATTGCATGTGCCTTCAGCTGAGAGCGGGTTTCAGGCAGTGCCTGTAACTCTCGAAGAGGGTGAGGCCCTTAGGCACTAGATTGACTTCTCTCGTACCATCGTAAGGAAAATCGCATATAATGCATAATGTTAAATATTTGTGAAGCCATACTGGCAGGGACAGAGAGTCTGCAAGCCAGAATGGTAGGAAGAGGCTCTGAAATTAAATATGGCAGCATAGCAAAGAAAGCTGTAGTCTAACTAATTATAATTATAATAAAACATTTGAAAATATATATATATATATACTTCCTCAAAGGAAAGATAGCAAGAAAAGTCTAGTAAAACAAAAGTGATGAGCAAGACATGACAATACTTCCTTAGGTGTGTTTAAAGAAGAGAGACACCAGAACATTCCCATCACTTAAGAGGGGAGGCCAAGAGTCATCCATGAGTTGTATGTAGAGTTCTTCAGAGCTACCTCCCAGATACTATGGTTCTGATTCTATACTTACCAAGCAGCCTTCCACTCAGTAATCTAACCGATGAAGCTTCTGGGAAGAGGAAGACCTGGAGGATGGACATGGAAATTCTGGTCATTCCTTTGCAAGGGAATAGTGTCATTCAGATTTATACATCAGTCTCTTGTGAGTTTAATCAATATGAATCCATTCTCGCTGAGATTCACATACCCTCCTGTGACCTGAAACAATTAGGCAGCAGAACCAAAGCCAAGAACTACACTCTGAACAGCAGAAACTCTAACAAGACCAGACCCTTCTGAACAGTTATGTGCCTTTCCTTTCTGTCCCCTCTTGTTGCTATCTCCTATTTGCCACTAGGAATCTAAGTGAATATTAAAACTGGAAGCAGTCCCACCAGGAGAAAGAGAACTAAATGTAGACTCTGACAGATATGACTTAAGTTCTCTCTTGCCACTTATTCTGCGTGTAATTCTGAACAAGTTGCTTAACCTCCATTTTTTCAACTTTAAAATGGGAACATTAAAATCTATCTCACAGGGTTGGGAGAAAGAAGGCATCATGTACAGAGTATAGCACAGAACGTGTATATAACAAGTGACAGCTCCTTGCCCCTGCTAGTGGGTTGCACTGGTGTCGGGTGAATTTATTAATCTCAGTTATCTCCTCTCACCAGTGGTTGATGGCTGTTCAGGGAACAAAAATTAATTTTTACATTAGCCCAAGCAAAACATAATTAGGGAGTTGAATCTGTTGCCGTAGCAGCCAGAAGAGTAAAAATAGGAATGTGCCTCATAGCTAATGGCATATTTAGCAGCCAGGAATGCCCTTGCAAGCCCATCCCTCACACAGATGGCAGGATTTATGGGGATTTCGGGGCACCAAGCAAAGAGCACTGGGCTTGGAATGGAGAATCCTTCATTTGAGCCCTGTTTCTGTCATCTTGGGGAAGACCTTGGGTTCTTTCGTCTCTCTCTGTGCTTCCTCTTGTTCCCAGCTCGACCTGAAGATGTACTTATCCTTGAACTCAGAGAAGCCTGGAACAAGGGGGCTGATAAATGGATATTCTCAGGGTCTGCTTACATAAAGGAACGGGAGCTGGGCAGCCATGGGGGTGTACCGCTCAGATCTCCCTTCTAGGGAACCTACCGTGAGGAGCATAATGAGTGATCAGCCCCCAGCGCCTCCCTCTTCCCCATCTTTCATGAATCCTCCATGGGTTCTCCACAGCATTCACATGAAAGTCACATTTCGCTCCCTGCTGCTCCCATCTGATGGCTGGGCACAGCAAGTGTTCTAGAACCAGGCTATTTCCTCCCACCATGGGGTCCTCTAACAGATAATCATTGCTTGTGAGGTGTGATAGCCAGTCTCCAAGAGAGCCCCACTGGGCCCTCAAGAAACGCTGGGTATTCACACCCTGTGCAGACCCCTCCCCACAATGGGCTGATCTTGCATCCAGAAGGAGTCCACAGAACTGATTGCGTGTGACTTCCCAAGACGATAAAAGACATCGTAGTTTCCATCTTGTTGTATTCCCTAGGATTGTTCACTCTGGGGGAAGCAGTCCTTTGGAGACGTCCATTTGGCAAGAGAATAGCCTCCCGCTAACAGCCAGCCATGTGAGTGAACCACCTTGAAACTACATCCTCCTGCCCAAATCAAGTCTTCAGGTAACCACAGCCAACATCTTGACTGCGACCTCATGAGAGGCTGTGAGCTAGAACCACCCAGCTAAGCTGCTCCAGATTTCCTAACCCACAGAAACCCTGAGATGAGGAAAGTTTGTTGTTCTTTCAAGGCATTAAGTGTTGGTTAATTTGTAAACACAGTAATATCTAACTAATTCAGGCACTTCCTGTGACCTAGCCAAGATTCTCAGAGTCAGAGATGTGGTACAGTTCAATGCTCTTCCTACCTGGTCCCCTTTCCTTTCCTCTCTCCTTACACCAGTGTCTCCTTGCATATGGCGTCTCCTTACTTACGGCGTCACTGCATTGTGACCTGAAGTCTCTCTCTACCAACACTGCTCCTTCTTCCCTTCATTCTTCAGAGAAATTTCCCCCAGTAAATCTTATTTATGTCCAATTCCTTGACTTCTATTTCTCTGGAGATTTGAACTGATACGGGGGAAAAACGAAGAGACTGATGGCGCCCAAGTTTGGCTCAAGAACTGCCATTGTGTATGGACGGTGTAGTTTCAGGTACAGCAAAGGGCTTACTCCTCAGCTTGTGACTCAGTTTCTGGTAACTGTGTATCGGGATGAAGAGATTATAAAACAAAATAAGCAACAGGGCAGCTCTTTATCATTTCTATAGGCATGGAGATGGTTGGTAGAAACACATCAGGTGACATCTTGGCAGCCAGTAGATGGCACCAATCATGGAGGACAGCAGTGTATTCGGGTGAGGGGAGTGGACATTGGTGGTGATGTGCTGGTAACTACTTGGGGCAACAGTGTGCCATCAACACTCCTCACTGATGACATAGCCGTGCTATGGAAAATGGCAAACCACACAAGGGAGCCAAGAACTGCTTCTCAAGACACACATAACACAGCCCCTGAGAGTCCTGAAACCAAGCCTCAGGACAGGAGGTGGTGTCTGCTTTCCCCTAAAAGAGTTGATACACAGCCAGAGAAATTCTAATCAAAGGCAGGGATGGTCATCACCTGATCTCCAGAGGCCAGTTCGGTTGTGTAATAACCCATTAAATGTAAAAATTGGGAGCTTGATTAGATGTTTCCCAAGGACCCTACTTTGACACTGACACATCACTGCCAATGTCAACACCCTTCTTGAGGCACTGCTGCACCTCTGTGGTCCATTGGCACCAACACTGTATCTCTTGGCTGCCAATATGGCACCCGATATGTTTCTACCAGCCATCTCCACACCTGCAGCAATTATAGAGAACTTGCCCTATTGCTGGAGGGGAAAAATGTGAAGATAAACTTCAAAAATTAACAAAATCTAGTCTCTCGCTTCTCCTTCCTTCCTCTCTTCCCTGTTCCCTCTGAGAACAGGCCCGCGTTTCCTCACGACTCTGGAGGGAAGAATGCTAAAAGGTTTGTTTGGCTTCTCTTTCTTTCTTATCAACCTAGAAAGCAGCATTGATACGTTGCCAAGCCCATCAGCAGCAGACATTGCTTGGACCCCTACCCTTGGGCTGGTTCCCGAAGTGTTGAGATAACTCAAACTCTTTCTTTTTCAGGGTCGGCTCTATTTCCTTCTGATACTGCAGGGAGCCTGAGCCCCCTTGGCCTGGTCCTGGATTTGAGGTCATTGTCAGATAAGCCACCAATTCAGAGATTCTCCATTCATTTAAGGCCAAACCGTGCTCCCTAATGGAACCCATTAGCTTTATGGGTGGATGTGAAGATGTGCAAGGGGGGCTACTGTGGTTTGGCAGCAGCTCCCTCTGCTAAGTGTGCATTAGTAGGTACAATGAAGGTACATATTGCCATGTGTAGGAGATGGTAGAGGAGTTATAAACCCTGACACCAGAGTGAGGAGGACCACTGCTCTCTACCTCCATGGACACTACTCAAAGCCCTCTGACAGCTCTTGCCTGGGCTGCCATATTCATTTCCTAATAGCTTCCCATCCCTCCACTCTTGCCCTCATCTACCACCTTCTCCCCACCGCATAGAGTGAGCCTTTAAAAAGGCGGCCCCAGGGGCGCCTGGGTGGCTCAGTCATTAAGCATCTGCCTTCGGCTCAGGTCATGATCCCAGGGTCCTGGGATCGAGCCCCACATCGAGCTCCCTGCTCTGTGGGAAGCTTGCTTCTCCCTCACCCTCTCCCTCTGCTCTTGCTTGTGTTCCCTCTCTCGCTGTCTCTCTCTCTGTCAAATAAATAAATAAAATCTTAAAAAAAAAAAGTGGCCCCATTCATATCTCTCCACCTCTTTAAATGCTGTTGCTTATAGGGCCAAGTCCCAGTGGCCCTCTATGACGTGGCCAGTGTCCACCTTTCTTCACTGTGTACTCACATCTCTGTAAAGTCCTCATCCATGTTTTCCTCCTGCCTGGAAAATTTACCCCATATCTGGCCTCTTCTTACTAGTTCCTCCTCACCCTCCAGTTCTCCGCTGAATATCAGTGCCCCCAGGGAAGCCTTCCATGACACTCTCTCTGATCATGGACTTTACAGCATGACTTACACTTGTGACTAAATAAGCATGTGTGTAACTATCTGCTTCATGTGTTTCATTAACAGACAACAGGTGCACAGTAGACACTGAGGAAACATTTGCTAGATGAACAAATGGATGGATGGATGGATGGATAGATGGATGGATAAATGGATGGATGGATGGATGGATGGATGGATGGATGGATGGATGGATGGATAAATGGATGGATGGATGGATGGATGGATGGATGGATGGATGGATGGATGGATGGATGGATGGATAAATGGATGGATGAATGGATGGATGGATGGATGGATGGATGGATGGCCATGTTAATTGTCTGGGTGGTTTCCACCTAAATTTACTTCCTTAAGACAAGCCTTGACTCTGACATCATAAATTTGACATCTAATGAATGGGAGATACAGAAACCGTGACATTATCCAAGGAACAGCCCCAGGACCCTTCTTAATTCCTTGTTAATTCTTTTCTGATTCCTTCCTTTTACCCATTGGTTCCTCATCACCAGCTTCCTCCCGCCTGCTTTGCTTGCTGTCCCTATGTTATTGTTTCCCCTTTTATCTCCAGTTTTCTGGAAGGAATCGCCCCTGGACCTCCTCCCTCAGTCAATACCTTTTATCTGAGCTATTGTTTCTTTGGGACCCAACTCCTAGCTCCTGGCCATTTGGCAACACCTCGTAGTAGCTTCCCAGGCTTCAGCGCCTTCCTCTAAGCACACAAAGCACAGACTCACAACAGTCGTGGTTGTCTGTGGATCCAGCTTGAAGTATGCAAAGTCATAGATGGCACCTGACATTTTCACAGAGGAATCCTTGGCAGGTACACGTGCCTGACACACAGTAGGCCCTTGGTATGCATTACTGAACAAATGAATGAATAAATGCCTCCAGGTGAAGGTGGGTGGGGAAAGAGCAACAGTTATTTTAGCTGAGGAGACAGGGGCCGGCAGAGCCTGCTGTCCCCAAGTGCCTTCAATATCTAGAGGGCTGAAGATAATTAAATGGAAACCATCCATTCAACTGTTCACCATGACAACTACTCTTGATTGATGAGCCCTGAGGAATAGCCTAGAAAGATTTCAATCTATCTGAGGGGATCACTACCAACCAGGGATTTTTCTGAGCTGATTTTTCTAAGATCTGCAGATAATGTTGTCACTAAGTTTGACGGAATGACAATTTTCAGTTCATCCCTCTAGTACCTCACAGTGTTATCTGGCAGCCCGCATGCTGGCTAAATGGCATTTTAGTGTTAATGCAATGGCATCACGATCCTGTGTATCTCTTTCCTCTCATCTGGCATAAGGACATCTCTTTAAGGGAACAAAAAATAAGAAAGTGTCAGGTCCTCCCATAATAATATTTGTGATGAAGAATTGCATAATAGATCAGTGTTATGAAAATCCAGTAATGCATTTGAAGTGTGTATGTCTTATTACACTCTTGTTGAATACCATCCATGATACCATATTCACTAGGTTGGTTTACTGGCAGTGCGTGGTCTCGGGATGGTAAGAGGGTAAGAGATAGTTGGACTTCTTGCTCTAATTCCGAGCATAGCCCTATTCCTGCTCTGTCCCCCACCCCAGTGGTTTGCGGACCACGGGTTGGAAATTACTACTCTTGTTCATCTTTCTGAGGTTCAGGGTTCAAAATGGAGAGTGCCTCTTGGGTTTGGCCAAGGAACTCAGCCACGGTGGGCTTCCTGAATATGCCTGCCTGGGAGTCAGTTTCTTGCTTGCAATTGACTCTCCTGGGTCATTTATACTTTCTCTCTTGCAGCCCTAGAACATTCAAATTGAGGGGCCCCAAGGTATTAAGAACCCCACCAGTGAAGGCATGCAGGCTCTGCATGGTGTGGAAGGATGCTTCCTTCTCAAGTGGAGAATAAGAGCCTTGGGGTGAACCAGACTTTACACATGACCTGATGGTGAGGGCTGTCTGTACTCACTGATGACTCCTAACTGTTTTCCCATTCCAAAGCCTCTGACATCTCCCTGTGTCATGACACATCTGCCTTGACATACCAGTCCCTATCTCATCCCTAGCTTCAGTGTAATCTCAGTGGCCCCACTGAGAAGTATGTCCCAAATTGCTCAGATCACTCTTGTAAACTAAAGACTATCACTGCTGTTAGTCCCAAGAGTAATTTCATCTCAATAGTTCATATGCCTGAAGGATGTCCACTCCAAACCCCAAACTGCATCTAAAGTTAAACCGTTCTCAGCCCAGCTGTGCTTGCTATAGGATGGAAAGGCAGAAGGGCTGGAACAAGGCAGCAACTGGTGAATTCTTCTCCACTTCCCTAAGTGCTGCCATCCTCTCTCTCTGCCTTATGAGGACTGCCTTTGGTGCCTCCTGCTTGGGAAAAGAAGTCAGACACCAGGAGAGGGAAGGGGCAGGACTCCTGTGTGGCCTGGTGGTCTCCTCTGCCCATAAGCAGGAATTTACTGCCACCTCCCGCTTAAGGATCATTTTGTGGGTCCTTTGGAGTTCCTCACTGGCAAGCCACCTCATTCTGCTCCCTTAACAGGGCAAAGCCCCTTTTGGCCGGCTAATACAGCCACCCCAACTCCCGTGTCTTTCTACTGAAATTGCCCCTCCCTTTAGGAGGTTCTGCTTCCCATGAGGCTCCCACTGTTCCAGGGAAACGTGCATCCTTGCCTGCAATCAGAGCAGGTATATCAGCTCCCTGCGTGCCCACTGCTTTCCACATTCAGCCATCTGAGAAATTGCATTCCAGGAGACCCATAGGAGCTTCCTGGGTGGCCTCTCTGAAGCCCTTTGAAGCTGGGGGAAAGACACAGCCACCAATTCTGTCCTGGACTCTTCCACTTTCACCCCATGAGATCCTCATGTGGGTATTGAGCTAAGAGGCACAGGGCCTGTTGTCGGCCACCTTTGGAATTCTAGAGCTTTCCCAAATGGTATAGATCCTCATTTGGGAATGTAAAGTGCTGGCCATTTATAGTTATGCTTTCTGTCTTTTGGGGCTTCATCTAAAATTGAAACAGTCCCATTTTAGTACCCTGTAATACACAAAACCACAGAATAATTTACAAAAATACTTACAAAAATATTTACAAATGTCTACTAATTTACACAAATATAAGGCAAAGCCCCAAGCTTTCTACCATAAACTACTAAAACTGAACACATACATTTCCATGATCCTGCAACTCCCCTCCTGGGGTATACTCCAAAGAAATATGCACATATTCCCCCGCAAACACACAGAAGAATGTATGCACCTGCACAATTCATGACAGTTCCAAACTGGAAACTACTCAAATGCACAAAAGCAGAAGAAAAACGTGCATCATGGTTGATTCCTCCATAGGAGTACTATACAGCAGAGAAAATGGACAAACTATACCTATACCCACACAGTGGATGGAGATAACAAGCATAATGCTTAATGAAAGGAAGGCTGAAAAGAGGACATGCGATGAGATTCCATCCATAGAAAGCCCCAGAACAGGCAACATTAATATATGGTATTAGAAATCAGAGTCAAAGTAGCGACCAAGATGCGGGTTAAGATTTTCGGATCAGGGAGCTTGGTGTGTTTGCTTTGTGAGACCAAATCACACTGCACATGGTAGACTTCAATAAACAAACTCCTTAAGAGAACGACTCAGCCACAAGCAGAGCATGTGACTAGGCACTGTGGCACTTGAGAAATGAATGAGCAGAGTGAAGCTGAGCAAGGGGGTGGTAGCCCAGCCAGAGTCTTTGCTGAAGAGGCTCTGTGCCCCTGCAGACTTGGACCCTGCTTGCTGTAGAGCCCCGCCGACTTTGGACATTCATTTCTCCTGCTCCATTTTCCCATGACAGTGTCCAGTCACAGCATCCACCTTCTTCTGACCTTTTAAATGGCAATGGGTTCACTTCTCCTGCCTGGTGAATAACAAGGAAGAGGCATGAGATTTTTTTAAGGCTTTTTTTTTTCTTTTTTTTTAGAGCTGTTGTTTTAGGTTTACAGCAAAACTGAGAGAAAGGTACAGAGATTTCCCATATATCCCTGGTCCTTATACCTGTGGAGCCTTCCCCATTATGGACATCCCCCACCAGCGTGATACATTTCTACAAATCAATGAGCCTGCACTGACACATCATAATCACCCAGAGTCCACAGTTCACATTACAGGTCACTCTTGGAGTTGTGCATTCTGTGGATTTGGATAAACGTGTAACGACGTGTACCCACCATGATCGTGTCCTACAGAGTGTATTCACTGCCCTAAAAATCTTCAGTGTTCTGCCCATTTATCCATCCCTCCCTGCTAATCCCTGGCAACCACTGATCTTTTTACTGTCTCCATTGTTTTGACTTTTCTAGAATGTCACATAGTTGCAATCATACAGCAGGTAGCCTCTTCAGATTGGCTACTTTGACTGAGTATCAAGCATTTAAGATTCCTTTATGTCTCCTTGTGGCTTAATAGCTCATTTGTTTTTAGTGCGCACTAATAGTCCACTGTCTGGATGTGCCACAGTTTGCTTATCCATTCACCTGCTGTGGAACATCTTGGTTGATTTCAAGTTTGAGCAATTACAAATAAAGCTGCTGTTAAACACCCTCGTGTAGGTTTTTGTGTGGGGGACGTGGGATTTAAAAACAGAGTATCTCACTTTGCAGCCCAGTTTCCCCACCCGCTGGCTTGGCTTTTTGAGCAAGTTGTGGAATTTCTCATAGCCTCAGTTTCCTTCTCTGTAAAATGGGGCTAGTAATGCATCGTTCATGGGAGATGAAAAGAATGAATGGCTTGGAAAGCATTCTGTACGGTATAAGGTGATGTATGCACTGTACTTCACAATTACTAGTCTTTGCTTTTAGACGGGGAGTTGGCCCAGGACCCAGTCACCTGGCAAGGGGACGGGATCCTCTGGTCCATTCAGTGTTCCCCATGCCGCAATGGCAGAGAGGGTTTGAAAACCACTGACAGCCAGTCTCTCTCATCTCTGCATCATCTCAGGCTCCTTCAGACTGCCTTCACTCCAGAGCGTCTCCGTCCTTCCTCTTCTCTCTCCTCCAAGAAGGATAGAGCAACAGGGGGAAATGAATTGCCACTGCTCACCATTCCCGACAGGAAGAAAGTCGTGGCTGCTCTCTCTTGCACTGGTGATTAATAGAGTTCACTCTAGGCGCAGACAAGCCCATGGAACAGTAGATAAATAACAGGCAGAGTTTAAGAAGATGCATGTTCTTTAAGTTAATAATTTTAACAGCCAGAGAAATGCTGTGGTCATGGTAACAGAGACCTGTGATTGGGTCTCTAATGTGAAAGCCTCAGACTAATCTGTACGGAGAGCTACCCTTCAGGAACTTCATTCTTTCCCTTAATTGGAGCATTTTTAATGAAGCGATGATACGATGCAATTTGGAGAAACAATGCAGAAGAGACTAATTTGCTCTAAATATGTCAGTGAAATGCATACCTGCAAACACTCTCTAAGATGATGTGGAGGGTTTGTGACACTTGCTTCAGAGCTTTCGTAGGAACCTATGCTCCCCGCAAAATTTCTAAGGCTAAACCTGCTGTTTGCTCCTGATTTCCCTAGACGTTTCAAATGACTATGATCCTCTTTTACAATAAGGATTTAGGAGATTCCTTGACTGTGGTTAGCTTAACGTCTGGGATGGGATTTGAGAAAGGTGGGACAAGGAATACCCTTAGTCTAGAAAATGTGATGCCAAAGCCTGTTCATGAAAGAGTCTTGCCAATTTCCTTGTTGTAAACGAAGCCAAACAAACAAAACCTTAAGAGTTGGGAAGGTATGGGGATGTCTGGATGGCTCAGCCGGTTAAGCGTCTGCCTTCAGCTCGGGTCATGATCCGAGGGTTCTGGGATCAAGTCCCGTGTCGGGCTCCCTGCTCAGTAGGGAGCCTGCTTCTCCCTCTGCCTGCCGTTCCCCCTGCTTGTGCTCTCTCTCTCTCTCTAACAAATTAATAAATAAAATCTTAAAAAAAAAAAAAAGAGTTGGGAAGGTATGGAGAGCTGACTCATGGAGCTGGTCAACTGGACCACTCAGTCCTGACTCTGCTGTAAGCTGTCTCCTACTTGGAGGTTTCTTGATTATAAGGAAATTCTTGCTCACTGGGTGCTTTCCTCCAAATATTCACAGCATGCCAACCACTTCTCTTCCTGAAGTGATCAAACTGCCCTTTGATCATGCTGAAAACATCTTTCTCTGGTGTCCCCATTGCCCCTCTTCTTAGGCATTTGGAAGTGTAGCAATGCCTTCCCCAAGCCTGTGTCTTGGCCCAGGGCTCTGGAAGGCTGCCTTCAATCATGCACACACCCCTACAGTACGTTTTCCCCATTCTACTGGCCGCAGTGTTTTGGGGTCTACAGTGATCACACTCACAACCGGGCTGTAGACATGAGTTCTGGATAAGAAAGGTAGGAAAAGTGGGAGATGGCAAGTCAAGTCAGGGAACTCGGTGATACTTTTTATGATGAAGTTTGCTTTTTCCTTCTGGATCTCTTGCATGACTGCTGATGGCACTGTGCTTGGAAAGTGAGGGCGCAGGCATCTCCCGGGACACAAAACCCAACCCCACACACAAAGTCCCCATGAGTAGTAATTCATAGTGCAGCTGTGAGCCAGGCCTGAACCATGTGTACAAGGCTTCACAAGAGGTCTTCAATCACAAACAAGGAATAGAACAGAGTCACACAAAGCTAACAGCCTGCTTTGTGAGACAGTTTGCTCCCTGAGCCTGAGAGGTCCTTCTGCATTCATGGAAAATCCCAGAAAGAGGATAAGATCAAGAAGGCTCCTGCCCTCCCACCTTCTTCTTTCCCCTTCTCTTTGGTTCTCATCACCCTGTCTGGAGGGGAAGCTCCACATCTGTCAGTCAATCACTCGTTCTCACTGTGAAAGCAAAAGTTGAATGAATCTCAGGCTAGAAGGGCATCTGTCCCCGGCTGTCCCCAGCTGCTGCCCAGCTCAGTGTCTGCCCGGGGAGTGCATACAGCATCGTGGTGTGAATATTCAAGAGTAACTGGGCTAAAATAGATAGATGAGAAATGACTTTCTTTCTGTAAAGAATTTATACTGTATATACCTATCCTGGGGTACCATCCATAGTTTTTGGACTACCAAAACGTGATCCTAAGCATGGCCATTGGGCATGCTACTTCGCAAATTTCTAATTCTACTTGAGCTTTTAAAATGGGGGTGCCTGGCTGGCTCAGTCGGTAGAGCATATGACTCTTGATCTCAGGGTCATGTGTTCAAGCCCCACGTGGGGTGCAGCGATTACTTAAAAATAAAATCTTGAAAATAATCATACGGTCCGTTGTCACAGATGCTATGAGCATTTTCTAGCTGGTGGGTAAAGACTCCAAACCCTGGCCCAGGCAAATGTTTTGCTCTTACAATGGTGCATACCTCCCCGCTCTGTTTTCCAAACTAAAACAACTGGCCCCCCTAGATTCTCCAGAATATTTGGCCCATCGGGCTGGTAGCCCATGACAGGCTCTTGCTCTTTGACGGTTCTGTCAAATCTTTTTGTAGATGTAATTGGTTATAGTTTCCATGTCCTTAGAGCTGCTAAGCTAGCAGTTTAATTTATCCTAATTCAGAACCTAATTGTCTTGCATTGCTGGCTAATTAAATGTTCAAAGAAGTGATAAATTAGGCAGGTTGATCATTACAGCACAAGTAATTAGCCAGTTGATCTGAAGCCAGCCAGGTTTTTAGGACAGGGCCTGGAAGGGGGGAGCCAGGTGGAGAGATAAGGCCTTTACATCACACTGATTTGTAGGGATAAAGAGGGTTAGTGGTAAAGTCGTGGGCCTGTCCCTGCAACCATGGGTCGGGGTCTTGCCTTTCAAGGCTAAGAGTCTGCCAAAGTCTTGGGTAGGCCTACGTTCGAGTTAAGCCGCACTGGCTCCCCAGAGTTCCCTGTGGACATGTCAGCGCCCATTGAGAGGTGGAATGGAGCAGGACAGGGACTCAGTCACTGGGGAGTGTCCATACAGCTGAGGCAGCTGGGGATTGACCCTGAAAATTAGAAGCAGATTCAGGGACACAGGCCGGGTCGTAGGCTTGAAGGAAAACCTGACAGGCCTGGTGCAAGGCTTCAGGCTCACAAGAAGTGTTTGCTGAAACACCAGGCTGAGGCTCCTCCCTGGGTGGAGATTTTAGCCCTATAATGAGGTAAAGATGATGTGGGCCCTTCCAGAGGTTACTCTGTGGTCCATCTGTGCAGGCTAGGATCAGGGATTAAGCTCAAACTGGTCTGGGTGGTCTGGGGCTGCGGGAGGTCTGGTCAGAGCAGTATACAGACTGTATATACCTATCACCTGAGGGGTGGTTTCAGGTTTCGTTTGCCTGAGTTAAGAGATAAGCCGGGAAGAAGAGCTTAAGGAAAAACGTGGGACAAAGGCTGGTGAGTACAAGCAGGTGGGTCCAGAAAGGTCAGGTCTTGGGGTCTAACCAGTGACACTATCTTTGCAACATGTAACCAACTGTTAAAAAAAATTACTGAGATACATACATTCGGTATTCTTCTTAAGCTTTCAAAAGCCAGTGTGTATTTTGCATTGATGGGACATCTCAGTTTGGACCAGCACCATTTCTAAGAGTCAACACTTCGTGTAACTATTGGCCGCCATATTGGACGATGCTGGTCTAGAGGCAAGGAAGGAAGCCTACTGCACGAGGCACGTCGGGGGACAGAATAATGTCCTCCCTTCCAACGGCACCCACATCCTGATCCTTGGCACCTGTGGATATGGTACATGACATGGCAAAGGGAAAGTAAGGGAAGGAAATAGAGTTAAAGCTTCAAATTGAGAGTATCCTGAAGTATCCAAGTGGGCCCAGTGTAATCACAAGGGCCCTTGGGTGGAGAAGAGGGAGGCAGAAGAATCGGTGTCAGGGTGCCATGATGGGAGAAGACTCAGCCAGCTTAGCGCTGAGCCGCTGAAGACTCAGCAGCTCTGAAGATGGGGGCAGGGGCCATGAGCTGATGATTGTGGGCAGCCTCTAGAAGCTAGAGACGTAAGAAATAGAATCCTCCCTAGAGCCTCCACGAGGAACACAGCCCTACCCACACCTTGATCTTAACCCAGTGAGACCCACTGCCAACTTCTGATCTCCAGAAATGCAAGAGAATACATTTGTGTTGCTGTCATTTAGTAAGGTTAGGAGTCCATGCTACAGCAACCATAGGAAACTAATACGGACAGGGAAGCAAATACTTTAACCTTGGGTCTCAGATCTCTCTTCCTAATAGCTGTAAACAAACAAACAAATCAACAACAACAACAAAAAAACAACCCACAAATTCAACCAAGTTAAGATCTAACTGGCTTTAGTAAACGATTCCTGAGTCCGAGTCGGACAGCCTCCCATCTAACCAGTGGAGAGATGCTCCCAGGAGTGTCCAAAATGGAAGGTATTATAGGCAGGAGGGTGAGGCAAGGAAGTTACTGGCAAAAGAAAAGATTGTTTCAGGACAGGATAGCTTTGGCTGGTGGGGGTGCGGGAACCGGAGGGAGGGAACAGCAGGGGTCTTTATCATGCAAATGATCACTAGTGCTGATCAGAAAATTTCAGATTGACTTTTAAAAGGTCACATTCCTGAAATAAATCATGGCAGGCAAATGACTCCTTTGGGGGCTGGTTTCTTTTTTAACACAGTGGTGACACTCTGGTCCTGCTCTCTGTTTCCTTCCCTGGCTAAGTTACAATCGGGCTTCCTGTGGCTCGTCTTTAGACAGAAGAGTGCTAAAAATAATAATATTATTAATAATAAAGTAAAATGACAATCCCCAGCTGGTATGGCTCCCAATTCTCCTCCCATCTCCATCCCTGACCATCCTCCTGGAATGCACCGTGCCTCTGCTAGTCCCCCTCCAGCGTCCCTCACACCAGGGTCCGGAAGTTGTGTCTCAGCACACATGCCCACTTTGGGTAAAAGCTGGGCTCCCCAGAAGGGAAGGGATGCAACCCAGCTCCCAGATTTCTGGAAAAGAGGTAAAACTGTCCCACACAAGACCAGGAGAGATTTCCCCCTTGTTCTTCCTGCATAGAGCCAGGAAGCCATTAAAAGCCCATGTCCTGTAGAATGAGATCCTTCCTTTTGAGCGCAAATATGCAGCAAACCTACTAACCCTACAAAAGATTTGGTGGGAGTGGGTTTGTGAATCAGGAAAGTAAAGCAGTTCAACATGATGGCTTAAACACGGACATTGCAGTCTGAGGCAGAGACCACCCAGAAGGATACTGCTGCGGGGCATGCCCATGCCCGGAGACCTCAGCTGTCATTGCTAGAACAATCTGAAAGGGCCGCCCTGTACGCATGTCAGCCACAGGTGGCCTGGGGATGAGCTCAGGGTGACCCGATGTGCCAGCAGCAGAGCTGAAGTGATTCCAGTGACTGGACCCTGATCTGCCACTCAATCTCTTCTGCAGCCAGAAGTCCCCGGCTCAGGCTCAGGTTCTTTGCATTCATACCATCTCTGCCCCGGCACCCCCTTCCTCCCCCCCTACCCCTCCTCGAATCTCCTTGTCATCAGCTCCTCACAGACCTAACCTGCCCCCAGAAAACCCATCTCTAAAGAACACCATTCAATGCATACACCTCCCTTCCCATTCTCGGAACAGATCATTTTTAGGAAAACACCATATTGGGCACATTTTAAAAAAATAACTGCAGAGTTCTGCCGGTCTGGCCACAGAACTATCACTTGGGGGAGCTTACTAAACAAAAAGATGCCAGGAGCCCCCTCCCCACAAGATACTCTGATGAGGAGCCCATGTTTGTATTTTAAGAAGGGATCCCCCTATCTGGTGGGACTCACGCACAGAACAGCACTTGCTTTGCTGTGCGGATGGACTACACTGTCTAGCTCCAACCCAGTGACTTTTAAACGAGCAAGTTCCTTTCAAACTCCCAAGCGGTTCCACGGCTGGGATCTTCGGTCATACCCCCTCCCCCATCGGGCTGTGACTTCTTCCCCCACCTCCTCCCTGGATGAGCCTCCCTTTGATTGGCACAGGAACTGGAAGGTTCAACGATTACTCGCTCACAGAGCATCAGACCGAGCTGCAAGCCCTTTGATGGCCACGTCTTTGGAGATCATTTTCACGGCCAGTCTGCTCCGTGCCACAGCCCCCCGCATAGAAAGGTATTTATTGATTTCGGGCTTCTAACGCTGTGAGCAAGTGGACCATGAACAGCCTTCCAAGGAGGCTGGATCTGACTTCTAAAGCCCTCTAATGAGCCGGGTGTTAGAGCTGTTCTGTCTCTTAGCCCTGACCTCACAGCACCTGGGGGGGTGGGGGGGCCAAGAAGCTGTGGTGTTTCCCCCTCTGGAGGCTCACAGGCTGCAGGAGGAAATGAGGGATGACCTCCGGTGGCCACACAGAAACACTGAACCTGGCAGGGCTGGAAAATCACAGGTACTTGAGGCCAGGCTTGCCCCCTTATGGCTTTCCCAGAACCCATGAAGCACAGAGCCACACTGTAGAACGTTCTTCTGTGCGTCTATGGTCTAGGCTAGGATGGCCACGTGGCTCAGGGGCCTGTGGGTCCCATTCTGCAACCCTTTCCCATCCCCAGGTCTTGGCTGGGAGACACCCTCCAGAGGGACGCTGCTGGGTTTCAGAGCGCCCTGAAAATAATGGTTGGGACAAGCAGACTGGGTGTATTCATTCCCCGGGGCTGCTGTAACCAAGCACCACAAACCATATGGCTTTAAACAACACAAATTTATCCTGTCACAGTTCTAGAGGCTGGAAGTCCAAAATCAGAGTTTCGGCAGGGCCAGGCTCCCTCTGCAGGCTCTAGGGGACTCCTTTTCCCCAGACGGTCCTCAGCTCGTGCATCACTCCAGTCTCTGCACGCACCTTCACATGACCTTCTCCCCGTGTCTCTTGAACATCATCATCCCTCTTCTGTAAGGACATCAGGCATTGATCAATGGCTCACCTACTGCAGTATGACCTCATCTTAACTAAGTACAGCAGCAATGACCATATTTCCAAATAAGGTCACGTTCTGAGGGGCTCAGGGTTAAGACACCAATCCCAGTGAATCATATGGGTTTGTTCAGACATCTGAGAAGGATTTTCGTGAAAGAGCAGGGAAGACTTATTCAGTGTAGCTCCAAGGTGGAAGAACTAGGGCCCATGGGGGAGATAGAGAGTGTTGGCTTTGGCTGACCCAGAAGGAACATTCTAGAACCAGGGACATGGTGAAGCCACTGAATGGACTACTGTGTGTGTAGAGTTTGTAATTACCCTAAGCCAGCATTGCTTCTTTCATCATTTATGTATATGAATCCTTTTCATCTTCGTGACACCTCATGACATATTTATTATTTCCCACTTTTTCCTTATAAGACAACTGAAGCACAGAGGGGTTAAGTAATGTGCCCAGGATCACACAGCTAGTAGGTGATAGAACCGGGTTTTGAACCCTGCATATATGACCTCCAGTTCCTGTCTCCAGGGGCTTCAACATATTTATTCAAGCAACTGTATTAGGTCAAGTATTGTCCTAAGCAAAGAAGAGCAAACTCTATTGTTCTATAAAGTCTTGGAATATGTTTAGTGTCAAATATTTCAAACGACGTCCACGTACATTCATGTTCCTTGGGAGGCAAGGGAACTCCATCACCGGGGATATGTTTCCACATATAGGTGCTGCCCCTGGTAACTGTCAACATTAGTAGATATTCTGACAGTTTACCAAACATTTTATACATGTTCTCTCTTATGCAACTGGCAAAAATATTTGATGAGAGCTAACATCACAACTTGCATCTTATGGATAAAGAAACTGAATTGGCAAAGAGGCAGCATGATTCAGGTATCCTGGTGTCTATTGGTGGACAAATCCAGATGTTTTCAGTTATCTCTTGCTCCCTAACAAGTAGCCCCAAACCTTAGCCAAATAAAACAATGGCAATCAGTTTATTATTGTCTCTCATGGCTCTGGGGATGGACTGGGCTCAGCTAGGCGTTCCTCACTCAGGGTCTCTCCTGAGGTTGCCATCAGACTGTGGCCAGGCTGGGTCTTCTGAAGGATGCCCCACTCACATGTCTGGTGCCCAAGCTTGGGAAGATTCAGAGCTGGGAAAAGATAAGAGTTCCTTGTCTCTCTCTCTCTCTCTCTCCCTCTTTCTCTCTCATCATTTTGCATGGTCTCTCCACCATGGTAGCTTCCAAGTAGCCCTGCCCTGGTGTAACAACTCAGGACATCAAAGCAAGTATCACAAGAGAACAGGGCAGAAGATGCCCAACCTTGGCCTTCTCTAACTCTGCCTTTTAAATCAAGTACATCCCTTCTGCCACATTCTATTCAAAGACAATCACAAAAGCCTGCCCGGTTTCAAGGGGAGGGCATGCAAACTCCCCCTCTTGATTGGGAGCACGTCACAGAATTTACAGATGTATTTTCTTTTTTTTTTTATAAAGATTTTATTTATTTATTTGAGACAGAGAGAATGAGAGAGAGAGAGAGAGCACATGAGTAGGAAAGAGGGTCAGAGGGAGAAGCAGGCTCTCTGCCGGGCAGGGAGCCCGATGCGGGACTGGATCCCGGGACTCCAGGATCATGACCTGAGCCGAAGGCAGTCGCCCAACCAACTGAGCCACCCAGGCGCCCCCAGATGTATTTTCAAACCAGCTTTTGATCCCATGGACCAAGATGTTCTACTGGGTTATCGCCTCCAAGTGTCAACGCCTGAGAGAAGTTCCTCTTGATGCTTTGTTGTGCCTTTGTTCTTTTATTAGCCAAGCCCTTACTAGGGCGTGTCTCTCTCTCTCCATGGAGGCCAAGAAGACACAGTTTAGGACAGAGTTGAACAAGGAAGAAATGCAGCTAGAAGGCATTGGGGTTCGGGGTAGAGGTAGAAAACAGGAGAAAAGGATGATAGAAGGACGATTGATCGGGGCGCAAGAAGAAATGGCAAATGCCCTCTTTCCCTTCTCCGTTCTTTCTTCTCCCTGCCCCAACATTCCCCCATGGCCGAAGTGCGAGGAGGGCAGGATTTTGCAGCTACGCCTGCCTCCACCGCACATCCGGACTCCTGGGCAGCCATGCTCAGCACTTTGGCTTTATTTTCACAGGTCGAAGCCGCTGTACATTAAAAGTTCAAAGTGATGCTGCCTTCACAAATCATTAGTAAAATCGATGCTACTGGTAGCTTCCAAGTTCATGCATGCTTGTGAGACCGGGCTCTGAACACTTTGTTTATTCCTAGTAATAAAGTTTTCATCAAACCATCTTTTCTTTTTAATTGAGCTAATAATTTCACTCCTGTCCTCTGGGCTGAGTCACACTAGCTAGAACCTGCCCATGTCTACCTGAACAAATACCCAAGTAAAGAGTGATGCCTTAGCAGGGGGAGCAACAGAATTAGCATGGGAGGGTCACATTCCTGCTCTGTGGTCTATGTGCTGGGTGTCTCTGAGCTATCCACTCAACCTCTCTGAACTGTTTTTATCTCCCGTAAAATGGGGGAAATGCCTTCCTTGAGGTCAGAATGTTAAATGGACACATTAGGAAAGAGTCCCTAGCTGAGAGGCTGACATGCAGGAAGTGATCAATAAATGCAGTTTGCATCTATTTTTAATTAATTTTAAGCTCTATCTGACCCCTCCATCTTGTAATCTGCTTTGGCCACTTCTCCTGCATTTAAAGAATGCTTGCTTCTCTTTCTGATCGTGAGGGTGATCGTGCTCATCGTATAATACTAGCAAAGTACTAAAAAGTGGAAAGAAGGAATTGCAAATCACGGCCACAGAGCAATCACCCACTCTAAATATTCTGGCATCTTCCTTTTCAAGCTTTGTGTGTGTGTGCGTGTGTGTGTATATAGACGTGTATGTATACGTGTGTAAGTGTGTATGGGTTCGCGCCTCTGTATGTATCCTCATTTACCATTTTATCTCCTTTCCGTCATGCACGTGCATTGTGAACATCTTTCCGTCTCACCAGTCATTAAAAATCTGATTCTTAGTGTACGAACATGCCTCAATTTAACCAACTGTTCTGTGGTTGAACATTTCGCTTCCTGTGAATTTTCTCTACTAGCTTATTAATAATACAGAAATGTGAATAGCCTCATTCATACATCTTTGTCCACCCCTCCAGTTATTTTCTCAAGACCAGTGCCTCTGTATCAAATCACTGTGTCAAGGATATAAACAATTTAAAAGATCGTCATATGTATTGTCAGAAAGCTTTTTACAGAATCGGTATCAATTTATATTCCCATTAGCTGTTTGGAGAATTCTGATCTTACTATAGACAGCCCAGCATTATTATCTATAATTTATTTCTTCATCCATTTGATAGGCAAAAGAGTGCTCCTTTGTGTTGCTTTATCGTTTTCTTTTTTTATTGATTTTTTTCTTTTGAAATCACCGTAGATTCACATACAGTTGTAAGAAATAGTACAGAGATCCCTTATACCCTTTTCCCCCCATGCTACCCAGAGATAACATCTTACAAAACTATGATTCAATATCACCACTGATCTTGATATAATCAAGACGCAGAACGTTTTCATCACCACAAAGATCCATAATGTTGCCCTTGTTATTATTACCACACTCACTCCTCACCCCTCCCACCTCTGTGTCCTTAATTCCTGGAAATTACTAACATGTTTTCTATTTCATTAATTTTGTCATTTCAAGTATTTTATGTAAGTGGGAGCATAGAGTATGTAACCTTGTGGGGATTGGCTTTTTCCATCCAGCCTAATTATCTGGACATTTATCCAAATCGTTGTGTGTATCAAGAGTTTTTTCCCTTTTATTGCTGAGTAGTATTCCTTGGTATGGATATACCACAGTTTGTGAAACTGTCCACCCATTGAAGGACATCTGGGTTGTTCCCAGTTTCGGATCTTTGGATAGAGCTGCTATAAACATTTGTGTACAGGTTTTCTGTGGGACCCTAAGTTTTCAGTTCTTTAGGATAAATGGCCAGGCATGCAAGTCATATGATATTTGAGTACATAGTTTTTTAAGAAATTGCCAAATTGTACTATTGCTTTAATTTTTCTTTCCTTTAATTATTCGTTAGGCTGCATAATTTTAATAATTTTTATTTGTTAATGTCTGTTGATCTTTTTACATTTCTCCACTGAGATGCTCTGTTTTTATAAATTCAAAGGATCTTTTTCAGCAAAGTAATGATAATAATCATTTCCCCTTAAATTTCTTTGCTTGCTTTCATGGTTTATGATGTTTTAGATGAATAGAAGTTTGAGATATTTATGATTTGACCCATAGGTTTTTATGATTAGAAAGTTCTTTTCCTAGATACCAAACAATTAACTTATTTTCTTCCTTGATGCTTTAGTACATCTGGAATTTATTTTGGAGTATAGTATAAAGTGAGGACTTAACACAATTTTGTTTCAAAGGAATTAAGTCAAATTTCTAACATGAGTTGTTGAGTCATGAGCCCTTCACTTCTTTATCACATGTTCCAGCTCCTGATTTGATGCTGTTTTCTGTTTCACGGATCTGTCCGTTGACTCACGACTCCTAACACATTTTCATTTTATAGCTTCAGTGTATGCTCTGTATATGCCAGGGAAAATCGGATCACACCTCTCTTCTTACTTTAAATTTTGTAATTTTTATGAATTTCACAGTTCTTCATAATTCTTAACCTTTTTCTTTCTGATTTTTTTTTTTTTTTTTTTTGAGAGAGAGAGAGACAGTGCCTGAGCAGGGGGGAGGAGCATAGAGAGAGGGAAAGAGAAAATCTCAAGCAATCTCCAAGCTCAGCACAGAGTCGGACACGGGGCTCAATCCCACCATCCTGAGATCGTGACCTGAGCCAAAATCAAGAGTTGGATGCTTAACCGACTGAGCCACCCAGGCACCCCCTTCCTGATTGTTTTAAAGCTTTTTATTTGAAAGAATCGTAGACCTCCAGGAAGTTGCAAAATATACTATGTCGAGTTCTGGGTACCCTTTACCCATCTTTCTGCACCAGCAACATTTTACATAACTATAGTACGATGTCAAAACCAGAACATTGACATTTGTACCATTTGTACCATTAACTAGACTATCAACATTTTTGCATCATGGATGCACCATTTCTACATACAACACACAGTTCTAATTTTATCCCATGCATAGATTCGTGCAAACAGCGTTGCAGTCAAGATACAGGGCTGCTCCATCACCGCAAGGGTGATCCTCCATGATACCCCCTTTACTTCACATCCTCCCTTTTTTAAATTTAAATTCAATTAGCCAACTTATAGTACATCATTGGTTTCAGATATATTGTTCAATAATTTATCAGTTACATATAACACTCAGTGCTCATCACATCACGTGCCCTCCTTAATGCCCATCACCCAATTACCCCATCCCCCACCCACTTCCCCTCCAGCAACCTTCAGTTTGTTTCCTAGAGTTAAGAGTCTCTCATGGTTTTTCTCCCTCTCTGATGACTTCCCATTCTGTTTTCCCTCCCTTACCCTACAGTTCTCTGCCCTGTTTCTTATATTCCACATGTAAATGAAACCATATGATAATTGTCTTTCTCTGATTCACTTATTTCGCTCAGGATAATGCCCTCCAATTCCATACACATCGATGTAAATGGTAGGTAGTCAACCTTTCTGATGGCCGAGTAATAATCATTGTATATATGAACCACATCTTCTTTATCCATTCATCTGTCGATGGACATTTGGGCTCATTCCACAGTTTAGTTATTGTGGTGCATGTGCCCATACATGCTATGAACATTGGGGTGCAGGTGCCCCTTCAGATCACTACATTTGTGTCCTTTGGGTAAATCCCTAGTAGTGCAATTGCTGGGTCGTAGGGTAGCTCTATTTTCAACATCTTGAGGAAACACCATACTGTTTTCCAGAGGGGCTGCACCAGCTTGCATTTCTACCAACAGTGTATGAGACTTCCCCTCTGCACATCTTCCCTCTCTTTATAATTGCATCCCTGTCCCCAGCAACCACCAATCTTTTCTCCATCTCTATAGTTTTGACATTTGAAGAATATTATATAAATGGAAGCATACAGTATATAACCTTTTAAGGCTGGCATTTTTTCCACTAAGTGTAAAGCCTTGAGATCCATCCAGGATTTTGTGTATATCAACAATTCATTATTTATTTATTTTTATTGCCGAGTAGTATTTCGTTGTGACAGAGCTGGTTTAACCATTCACCCACTGAAGGACATTTGCATTATATCCAGTTTAGGGTTGTTTCAAATAAAGCTGCATGAACATTTGAACATTTGCATTCAGGTTTTTGTGTGAACATGTTTTCATTTATCTGGGATAAAGCCCCAGAGTGTAATTGCTAGGTCATATGATAAGTGTACATTAAATTTTATTTAAAAATTGCCAAACAGGGCACCTGGGTGGCTCAGTTGGTTGAGCGACTGCCTTCGGCTCAGGTCATGATCCCGGAGTCCCTGGGTCGAGTCCCACATCGGGCTCCCTGCTCAGCGGGGAGTCTGCTTCTCCCTCTGGCCCTCTCTCCTCTCATGCTCCCTCTCACTCTCTCTCTCAAATAAATTAATAAAATCTTTAAAAAAAAAATGCCAATTTCCCACAGTGACTGTTCTAGTTTACATAAGCACCAGCAATGTGCGAGAGATCCAGTGCCTCTGCAGTTACTAAGATTACGTTTTATTTTAGCTATTCTAACAGGTGTATAGAAATCATTCATTGTGGTTTTAATTTGCATTTCCTAATGTTGAATACTCTTTTTATTTTTCCTGATGATCTTTAAAATCATGATCCAAAGGTTCCCCCCCACCAAAATTCCAATAATATTTTTCTTGGATTATGTTTAAATATACCTTAAGTTGAGAATAATTTACATTCTTAAAATATGCAGTCTTCCAATCAAGGGATATAGTATCTCTCTCCATTATTCATTAATATTTTTCTCAGTGAAATTATATATTTCCTTTCAGATAAGTCTTGCACATTTTTTATCATATTTGGTACTAGTTTTTGCTTTGCTCAATCTATTCTGTTTTCATTTTGCAACTTCCCTGGATAGGACTTTCCCTATATATTTTTAAGCATGTTGATAGAATATAGTAAATATATTTTTTTATTTGCCTTTTATTCAGTTGTTTTTCTGAACTCTATTATTAATAGAGTAACAGCTTTACAGTTTTTCTATATACACAAATATATGCAATGGAATAAAATAGTCTAATAGTTAATATTTATTGAGCATTTGGAATATGCCAGCTAGGCAATGCGCTCTACAAGCATTATTTCATTTAAATCCATTTGTCATCTTAAGAAAGGCTCATCGGCTAGATGCGCCTCTTTGCTTGAATTAATTGTACCTCGAATCAGTGTCTGCTGTAAGGTGTACTTATAGGTTGTTATGGAACACAAGTGCACGCACACTGGGCAGCCAATCAGATTGTAAACGCCCTCTGAATAATCACACCTTAGACTGGCACGTCATGTGCAAATGTGTGCAGGAAGGGAGGCAGAAAGAAAGTTCCAGATGAACAGAAAAGAGAGGAAAAACAACAGTTTTGTTGCGCAAACATAGAGGACAGGGGCATTTATGTAAATGATTTGTAATTCCCCACCCTACCCCTGACCCCCATCATTGTGGACATCGTAGGCTAAGGATAGAAAGCAGGTGAATTACAGCTCAGCACTCCAGCCCTTTCCGTGTCTCCCCACCCTACCCTCCTGCAAGCCTCCTTGCCCAGAGGGGTGTTTCTGATTGCTTGGCTCCAAGGTTTGAACGTTTCTGGAGTTGAAACACGAGTTTGTTTATGTACATCCTTCCTGGTTTAAAAATGGAAGTATGTGCAAGTGCCCATTTATCTCTCACTTCTACTTTAACTGCCTTCCGTCAAAGTTGATAGGCATTATTCCGTTGTCATTATTTTTAAAATGGCCTATAATTATGGTTGTGATTTCCTCTTCGACTCAACAACTTATTACAGTTTTTGTTTTAGTTTCCAAGTAAGTGGGTATTTTAAGCATTTATAATTATCATTATTATTATTTGCTTTGTGATCAGAAAATATGAACCCTGTAATTTCTGCTTTTTGAAATTTATTAAGTTTTCCTCAAGACCTGGTATATGGCCAATTCTTTCATAAATGCTTAATAAGGAGGTAGATTCTCTGTAGATTGAAGAGTTTTATAGATACATAGAGATGTGGTAGAAGTAGATAGATGAATAGATATTCATGAATCTAGTCTTAATTATTTTCCTAGTCAAATGTTTAACCATTAAAACACACAGATGCTTAAGGAATTGTGTTTTCTCTCACACAGATTTTTCTGGTACATTTTTTTCCATTTCTAATAGTTGTCTTTTTTATACATTTTGGTACCCTTGAATTTTATACCTTTTACCAAAACAAAATGGTTTATGTTATTTAATGTAATTTTTATTATTTATATTATTTAGTTTAATATTTATGATACCTGATGTATTTTGTCTTAAGTGCTACAGTTTCCAGGGCACTTTTACTTTGAGCTCTACTATTTCAAATTACTTTCCTCACTCTTGTTTTTATTTTGTTGGCTGATCCATAACGCCCAATGTATCTTTGTTCATCCTTTAAAAGAGGTGTGGTGATAAAAATTAGTCATGCCACCCAGATGGATAGTCAGAAAACCCCATTCTAGAACATCCCCTTGTCTTCTGGCAGGTCTGCCTTCTAGGCACAGATGTGACTAACGTGTCCTTTAATATTTTATGGAAAACGAGAAAGGATAGTCACACCTTCTCTTAAGACCTAAGCCAGTGAGTCAGAGTGCACATTTATTTAGTTTTTATGAGCACAAATGATGACTAGTTTCCACTTTAGTCCCTTGTTTCTGCTTAGTAAATGTCAACTGGGGAGCCAAGAAGAAAGAAGGTAGCGTTCCATGAGGATGGGCTGCCCAATCCTGGTTTGCATTTCAAGGTCTCCTCACCCTCTGAAGGAGGCCACTCAGACCCAAGGCAAGGCTTTTAAGACTGGATGTGGAGTCATTTTATTGGCACAGGCTTAGGGTTGAGCCAATCAAAGCTAAACAAATAGCGGGATGGCAATAATTTATACATGAGAAGAGGAACAATTTAGAATTTCTAGAAATGTAGCTATGGCAACAAATTAAGAAAGTTAGCTACAATTTGTCATTCCTTAAAGTCATGCATATTACATTATCCTAATAATTTACGTAGTAATTACTTAACAAGCTCAAATGAAAGGAATGAGTAATCATGTGAGCCTAAGGCTAAGATTTATGTGTGGGGGTTTTTTTGTTGTTTTTTTTTAAAGATTTTATTTATTATTTGACAGAGAGAGAATGAGAGAGAGAGAGCACATGAGAGGGGGGAGGGTCAGAGGGAGAAGCAGACTCCCTGCCGAGCAGGGAGCCCGATGCTGGACTCGATCCCGGGACTCCGGGATCATGACCTGAGCCGAAGGCAGTTGCTCAACCAACTGAGCCACCCAGGCGCCCTTATGTGTGGTTTAAGAGTAGATGGCCTTGCCTTTTTGCATTCAACCTTACTATTTACTGCGCATTATGTATTCAGCAAAATGGATGACCTCCACTTTCACAAATGTCAGGGCCGTAATAGCAAAAATTGTCCCTACAAAGGCAGTCACAGAACCTCAGCGCTATGTACTCAGCTCTTGCAGGTACATAGAGCAAGGCACCAGATAACAGATGGAATGTTCAGGTTAAACAGTCAGATTCAGAAGTATCTTTGGTTCCAAGTTCATGGCCACTAGGGGACTACAATTTACCCACTTCCTCATCAGGCATTTGGGGTCTGGGTGGCCAAGTTCTTTGGTGTAAATAACCATGAAAAAAGGCCAGTCTAGAGCCAAATCACTGATGGAAGGTGAAGGTCTTTGGAGCCCAGAGTTGATCAGGACCCAGGAGAGTTAAGGTACTCGGCATCGAGTCTATGCCAGATGAATTATTCATTCAAGCGATATGGCAAAACACGACTTTCCAACTTTTCCCCTCAAGTCAGCACATGACCTGGTCCTTCTGGCCCTTCTGAAATAGTATTTCTCTGGGCCACTCTAGGCTTACTGATAGAAGCAAGGACAAAACAAAAGTGAAACAGTTATTCGACAGCTTGTTCTACTCACAGAATGGTTGGGACATCCATCCCCTGCTAATTCCTTCTACCATTTCCTCCTCATTCCCACATTTTCCCCCAGCTTCCAGGTCTCTGAGTCATTTTCTACTTTGAATTGAAGTTCAGCAATGTTTATTGGGCACCTACTATGTGATAGATGTTGGGAAATCATCATGACCCGGGCCTGTCCCATCTTTCACCCCATTGGAGTTTACAATCTATAGGGAAGCCACTGTTCCCATGTGGGTACCATTTCTAGAAAGCTTTGCCTCCATCCGCTCCCTAAGACTTCATTCCTTTACTACTGTCACTGCTGGAACCACCACAGCCCTCCCAGGTACAATTGTCCCAGTGATACGGAGGCCCTTCATTCAACCTTCGGAAAAGCACTGCAGCCACAGACCCAGTCCTGTTGTTGGTTCTAGCTCTTGCTTATCAGAGTACAGTAAGGGAGTCACTGGGAGTTTTGTTAAACCATCTGTAGGTCCGGACCTACAGCTCCAAGTCACTGGGGTGGTAATAAGCTTACCAGTTGACTCTTAAGTATACTATGCTAGGGTATTGAGAGCCCTTGGATCCAGCACCTGGACTCCTGCCTGCTAGGAGCTTGTTACTGCAGCATTGACTAGTTTGTATTGACTAGCGCCCCCTACCTGGCAATATATGGTGATGGCCATATGATGGTATCGAGTACTCTTTTCTCCTTCCATCTGCCTCCACCTGTTATTCCCTTGTCCCCCTCTCCTTAAGGGGAGTAAACCCCCTCCCCCTGGTCATCAGGTCACCTCCCTTTCTCTGGAGGCAGCTTTCATCTCCTGTCCTTAGAAAAATCTCATCACACAGCAAATTGAAGCCTGGGCCTCCTTTTGACCTTCTCTGGTGTTTGCATTTGTTCATTTTGCTACAATTATATTCCATAAGAGTGCTTTCAGAGGGCAGAGAACTCAATGTGCAAACAGACTTGCAGCCAGCATCTTGGTAAAATAAAGAACTGTAAGCATTTTTAGAGGGGGATAAATAAACTCTCATTTTTAAAGGCACTTAGGGGAGTTCGTTATTTAAAATGATCACATGTGAAATCTTTTGTGAAATAATCTTCTCTTTTTCCTGCTCTTCTAGACCATTAATCTACCTTTTTAAAAAAAAAAAATCTGTTCATATACGCAAGCACACACACATACGCATACTCTGTGTGTGTGTGTGTGTGTACGTGTGCGTGTGTATGTCCTTATCTGCGTATCTGGTTTAGTCTAATGTAAGGGCATCTGTAAAGTGCCTAACAGAGTGCTATGGGTGATTAGCTTCTATTTAAAGGGCTTTTTTCCCTTCTACTGATGATGGCAAAAGGGCAGGGAAAATGATTAACAGGTTAGAAGCAGACTGTGAGGGAAGACTAAAGGAATTATGGATATTTGCCTGGAGCCAGAAGGCTGATATGTAGTTAATTACAGTCTTCAAGTTAATGAAGCAATATTTTATGGGTGATAGCAAGCAACTGTGTTTTTTATTCCAAGAACAAGAAGACCTTATGTTGTAACAGGACAGATTGAGTTTAAAGAATTTTGAATGTTGAAGTTTGAGGATGAGCAAATCAGCACCCAGACAGATATCAGAGTTACTCTCTAGATTTTTCATAGTAGATAAGCACCTTCATGTGAGGCTCCACGATACTCAACTGTAGGTCCAGCCTGGTGGCCCACAGGAAACACTAAGTAATGTTACAGTCCCTGTGCCTTTTCTCCCACCATTCTCCTAGCCGAAATTTTCTCCTTCTTTCCACTTATTTATCTTTCAATTCTCTAGCTTATTATAAAGTTTCCCTCTCTACTCCAGAGCTCTCCCTCACCTCCTGGCTTGCACTGTGTATTGTTTTGTTAGAGTGCATTAGTTAGGATGATCTAATCTTTGCTGCAGTAAGAAGCAAACCTCCAAATCACAGTGGCTTATACATAAGGGTTCATTTTTTATTTATATTGTTATTTAGGCAGTCAACTTTAAACAGTAACTCAGAGATTCTGGCTCTTTCCTTTTTTGGTCCTGCCATCTCAGGACTTCTATAAGAGATGTGGCTGAGACAGAGTCTGATGGCGAGTCTTGTGCTAACTCTTAAAGAGTTTAGTCTGGAAATGACACATCACTTCCACTCACAGCCCATTTCCCAAAACCAATTCTGCACAAATCCACCTGACTGCAAAGAGAATAGGAAAATGCAAGGGGCCCTAAGGGAGGCCTATGAGTATGTAGACAACTGTATTATAGTTCTCTACCACATGAAACTGTCTTTCCATAGAAGACTCAGTGTCAAAGGACAGATAGCTGGCCTGTGCCTTTCTGATCTGGCATTTTGAACTTGGTCCATGGCTATTGATAATAATGATGGCAACACTTGTCCCACTTAAGAATCGGTTTTAGACTCATGGCATAGATTATTGGAACTTTGAGATGAGTGGAGGAGAGAGCAGAAAGGTTACTGGGAGACTGTCTCTCACCTACACTTCCAACATACAACATAATTTCCAAGCCTGTGCTCTGCATCAGTCCCTGCTTACCACAGCCTCAGTTTCCCTGGAACTCTGGCTCTTACTCTGCCTTCATTCCCTTTCTTCTTTTTCTCACTTCCAACCGGTATCTTGGCTATATCCATCCCAGACCTTGGTGATCAGCCTGTTATCAGCCTGGAATCAAGCCTACTCTTATATCTGATTTGGGGTTTTGTGACCTAATTATGCCATGTGATGCTGTCCAATATTTGGCCTGATTTCTTTTGTTTATTGAAGTATTTTTGAGTCATATACATTTGAGTTCAAGCCTTATCTGTTAAATGCAGATTGTAGGTAAGTGGAGATGATCCTACCTTTGTGGGTCATTGTGAAGAGGAACTGTATTAAGTGTTTACTTACGTGCCCAGAATATAGGAAGTGCTCAATAAACACTACCAATTGATATTATTAAATTATTAAAACCAGCAAGTTGGAAGTGTTTAAGGGTAAGCTTATGGCTATCTGTGGCTTACTTTATATTATATAGAAAAATATTATAGAATGATGGACAAATAGATGGATAGAGATGTGATAAAGCAAATATAATAAAATGTTACCAGTAGACTAAGCTGGTGGCCATATGACTATTCACTGTACAATGCTTTCAGGTTGCCCATATGTTTGAGTGTTTTCATAGTAAAATATTGGGGGAAAACAGTAAATTTAGACATTTTTCCCTACCTCCCCCCAGACATACAGAAGTCTAAGGTCTGGCACTTGCCTTGAACAGGTTCCTAGTAAGAATTAAGGAATCTTACAATGGCCCCTCTTAACTTCCATTGATGTTTAGAGGCTGCCTGCCTTCGCAAATAGTGTATAATATGACGGGTGAGGAAAGAAGCAGATGTCTAAAGCAACAGGAACCAGTATGTAGAATTTGTCACTGGGTATTTCCAGAGGGTCAGCATAAAGCACATGCCTCCTTTGTCTTGTAAATTATTCACCAGGGAAAAATTTGGGCTAAATACTATTGCAATGGGCCGTGTGTATTCCAAGAGGAAACAACTCTAATTCCATGTGAGTACTCGACAGATTGTATGTATCACGAAGATAGCAGGAATTTTCAGGAAATACAAGAAACTGTGAGTAAGCAGAGGTTATGGTGGTACAGCCCAGTAAGGGGTGCTCAGGAGGTCCACCTCAAGACCACAGCTACAATCATCCTTTGGCTTCCTGAAGCTTCTTCTTTTTTTTTAAGATTGATTGATTGATTGATTGATTGATTTAGAGCATGAGCCAGGGAGGGGAGAGGGGGAGGGAAAGAGACTCTCAAGCAGACTCCATGCTGAGAGCAGAGCCCCACTCGGGGATCAATCTCACGACCCTGAGATCATGACCTGAACCGAAATCAAGAGTCAGATGCTTAACCAACTGAGCCACTCAGGCGCCCCATGGAGCTTCTGGTGGTAACCATGCAGGCCCCAAAACTTGGCAAGATTCTTCAAAGGAAGGAGCATAAAATCCAGAGAATCGTAACATTGACAATGACACTGGATAACATCCGGTCAATTCTTGTCATTTAAAGAGGAAGAAAGAGAAGCCTGAGACCTAATTAAGACAGATTGAAGGTGATAACAATTTTGGTTCCAAACACAGCCATCCTCTCTTCTAGTGAAGGTGCTTAAGTGTACCTCAGGGTGCTTTTATGTCCCCCTCCCACTCTTTCCATCAGCGTCCCCAACACTCATCCAGCTGCTGGAAATAGACAAGATACAATCTGAGATAGAGCTTTGAGCTGCCTATACAAACCCATTTCCAGCTAAGTCTCCTAGATCTCTCCTCTGAGCTGACTACCAGCCCCAGGTGCCTCCTACGTAGAAATTCTGCAACCACTCATGCCCTCCCTCTGTGTCCCTCAACTACAGCCTTAATTGAAGTCCTCGCTACCCCTGACCTGGACTTCCTCAGTTGCTTCTTTACCGCTTTCACAACCCTCAATCTACACCCCCCACCCTATGTCTTCCAGGTGCCACGGATTCATCTTTCTTCCCGTGTGGTTGTGACCACATCATTGCTCCACTTGGATGGTTAGGGCTCGCCATGCCCCACCCCTCCCACTCCTGGGATAAAATGTCACCCAGGAACTCCTCAGTCCCTAGAGTCCATTGGATTCCACCATCCCTGTCATGCTCAGGCAGCTCAGGCTATATCAGTGGGCTCCTGGGGAAATCCCTGCTTCATGGGTGCAGTCTGGAAACCTGCATACATGATCCAAGCACCTGCCTGCGTATGGAAACTTTCCCCCTTCTTCAACTCTCAGAGCAAATGCTACCGCAGCCACAAAGGGGCCTCTGATGCCCAGAGAGCCCCCCTTTACTTTTGATCTCCCATAATGCAGCATTTGGCCCTCTATTATGGGAGTTCCCATATTTTCTCTTATGCCACAGTTGATTTTTAGTCTCCTTGCTAGATTGGAATCTTCTTGAAGCTCCAGGAGAGGAACACCTGAGCTATTACTAAGCACCTACTCTGTGCCGGGTCTTTTCTCCTTGTCATCTGTTTAAACCTCACCCAGACGAGGTAACGGTCATTTTGCACCTTTCGCAACTGAGCGAGACAGGATCAAGACCCCAAGTGTCTTACCCTTCCCATGATCTCAATGAATATCTGAGGAACTAATTGGTTTTGGACTGTTTATTCAGATATGGCTTCTCAAAGTTCCCCCAAGGACTCAAAGATAAAAAATGTTTGGTGTTGGATTTTCTCCTGACACTTACTAACAGTGCTTTATTATATATCCATTGAAGGGCCTCTCATAACCCCGTTGTGAAATATATCTCTATGTTTTTGGAGCAGAGAGACTCTTAAAGAGAGGTCAACACAGGGGTGCCTGGGTGGCTCAGTTGGTTAAGCAATTGCCTTCAGCTCAGGTCATGATCCTAGGGTCCTGGGATCGAGCCCCGCATTGGGCTCCCTGCTCGGCGGGAAGCCTGCTTCTCCCTCTCCCACTCCTCATGCTTGTGTTCCCTCTCTCACTGTCTCTCTCTCTCTCTCTCAATTAAATAAATAAATAAAATCTTTAAAAAAAAAAAAAAAAAGAAGTGAGAGGTCAACACAGTAATGTGAAATGCTGGCCAAGTAGCAATTGATGGACAATTTTGACCTCCTCCAAGAGAAGAAAGTAGAAAGTCAAGCAGCAAATGCTTGCTCTTCTCTAGAAAAAGACCAGTTCTGAGCTTGGGTGCACTTGTCTTGGGATGAGGACACAATGAGAATTCACCAGCCTCTGAACCTTAAGGAAACAGCTGGCTTAAGAAAGGAGAAAATATCTTTCATTCCCTCAACCACAATTATTTCTGCCTCCTTTCACAGGGGGTTAAGAAGAAGAGGTGCTGTGGAGGGGGTTCTGGATGGTGTGCTCATGTGCCTTATCATTCTGCCCATGAAGCCCTGCCCCATTTTCATTCATGCGGACAGTGCCAAATGGTGCCTTGAGCCATCGCGGGAAAGAGAAATACACTCAAACTATAAATCCATTGGACACTTTCCCCCACCTGGATGCAAACTTGGATGAGGAAGCACAGGCTGGTACGAGTTCACTACAGGTAATGTTGGATCACCATCCAGTTGCTATTACAGTAGAGGTGAAGCAAGAAGAAGACATTAAGCCCCCTCCTCCACTGGTTTTAAATTCTCAACAGAGTGATATTTTAGAACAAAGAGAAGACCATGAATTAGTACATGTTATGGAAAGATCTTTGTCGCTGTCACTTTCCTCTGTTGATATGAGAATGACATCGTCTCCATCTTCTATCCCAAGGAGAGATGATTTTTTTCGGCATGAGCGTGGAGAACACTTTAGGTCACAATTAGGGTATGATCCTCAGATTCTGCAAATGTTGAAAGAGGAGCATCAGATAATTTTAGAAAATCAAAAAAATTTTGGATTGTATGTTCAGGAGAAGAGGGATGGATTGAAAAGAAGGCAGCAGCTAGAGGAAGAGCTGCTAAGAGCAAAAATTGAAGTGGAGAAGCTGAAAGCAGTTCGCTTACGGCATGATCTGCCTGAATATAATAGTCTCTAATTTTTTTTTTCAGTCTTGCAATTTGATGATTTTAATTTTGGCCAAATTACTTTCATTTGGGAATATCCTGAAGCAGAATACATACTCTTAAAAGTGTTGTTAATCTCAATTGTGAAAAAACCTTTTTTGACATGATTTTCTAATTAATTTAATTTTCTTTTGAGATATATTAAAACTTATTGATTGGTTGGCATGGTTAAAAAAAACAAAACAAAACAAACAAAAAAAAAAAACAAAAAAAAAATCACAGCACAAATCTCTTTCATGCTCCAACTTTGTGGTCTCAGTAATTTCATGATAAAGGAGGTAGACAGTTTTTCATTCACTTAATAAATACTGAGAACCCAGACACTGTGCTTTAAGATGTTGCAGTGAATATTCTGGGTAAGATAAACCTGACTTAAACCTGTGTTGAATTAGAAGAAGCTCTATCTCTTGGGGGAGCAGCTAGGTAAGAAGCTTGAGATGAGCATGCAATGCCTTTGGTGATCTGCATCCTACTCCTTTATGAAAATCATTACAATTCAATTTCAAATTTCCTATCTTTAATAGTATCCTGCAGTGCCTGTGAAGATGCTGATGGTGCTGTTATCTTGAGTGGCTCCCACATTCTTTGAGCCAAATCCCACACCCCCACCGTGATCAGTCTTGGCAGCTATAACCCCAAATGTTGCCTGATCTCCTATATTCATGTTGTTGACCTCCCAGCCTAATGTCAGGATGGGATCCAAGACCAGTCCTTGAATATATGGAAGAATTATTTAAAATGTCCAGGGATCAGGAAGCCTAGGGCAACAAAGACCCGTTTCTCAGAGAGACAAAATGGAGGAGACTAAATCTGCCCTCAAGATCAAGGGCGGGGGGGTAAAGCAGGACATGAGCGATGGGATGAACATCAGATAAAGTGATATATGCCTGGAGCACAGATAAGCTGGAAATGGAACAGGGAGGGTCTGAGAAATTTTCTGAGAACAGGGATGGAGTGGCCAGAAATTTTAAGGTAAAACATATAGGTAGATGGATTGGTTTCAGGTAAGGTCATGGGGTAAGGAAGGACAAACATACTTTTGGGTATGGCCCATGATAGAGCAAAGAAAGTAATGGCTACAGAAACAACATCAGAGAGTTTCGATGGGAATGAACTCTGACATCACCTTAGAATTGAAAAGCTTTTGAAATTATCCCAATGCAATCATGTTCCATTCTAGGGGGTGGGGGGGGTGGGGCAGGAGAGAGAATCCATATTTAATATCACTTCAGAGAATTTGTATTTCTTCACATAACAAAACCTTTGAAGTTGCACTGAAGTTACACTTGAATGTGCTATATTTGCATCCCATTTATTAATTCACATGGGTTGTTCTTCCTAATCTCTACATCACAGCACAAATCTCTTTCATGCTCCATTTCCTGCACACTGCAACCTCCTATTTTGTAGATAATGTTCTTTTTTTCCATTATGATTACAAATGACTGGGAAAAAAAAATACACAAACCTCAACCAGCCCTGTGTAATAACCTGCCTACCTCCACAACGTGGGTTGCTGCTGATTTTTTGTTTATTCCTTTTCTCCATGTACAATGGTTGTATGTCAAAGATTTTTGTAACTACAGAGGCTCTTGGAAGATCAAAAATGGATTGAGATGTGGGACATTACTTTAGACTGCTTGATGGTGACTTTGGCTCAACTTGTTTCTCCCAAATTGTTATTTTTTTCTCATTTTCATTGTACCTAAAGTTGTTTTTTTTTTTTTTTTAACTTTTTGTTAAAGTACAACATTGTAGCAGGATGCAATTTTTTCTTCTCAAAATTTGCCAGAATATATCTGGTCCAAATACTCTTTCAGAACATTGCCATTCCCCATCCAGAGATGGAGTCTATTTCTCCTCACCTTAAAACTGGATAACGCTTGGTGGCTGCTTTGATGAACAAAATGCAGGGTGAGTGATATTACCAGGTCATGAAAGGTAGTATGGCTTCCACCTACCTCTTCTCACCCTTGGAACACAGTCACAATGTTGTGAGAAGCCCAGACCACCTAGGGAGGCCCCATGTGGGTGTTCCAGCCAAGTCCCAGTGAAGGTTTCACCCAACAGCAAGACATGGGAGCAAGCAAGCCTTCAGGTGATCCTAGTGCCTACCCTGGGATTTGCCCCAGCTGACACAAACTGGGGCAAAGATATATTATCCCTGTCAAACCCTGACAAATTACAGATTTGTGAGAAAAAAATAATGCTGTTGATTGCTTTAAACCACCATGTTTGGGGGTGGTTTGTTACACAACACCAGGCACCTAGAACAAACAGACACAGAGAAGAAATATACATGCCATCAGTATGTAGGCTGATGAATTTTCACAATCTGAACACAGCCATGTAGCCAACACCCAGATCAAGAAACACCTTCTCAGAATCCCTTTTCACTGCTTCTTCTGGTTTCTAATTCCCAAAGATAACCACCATCCTAACAGCTTGGATGAATTTTTGCCTGTTTTAGAATTGGTCGATTTTCACATGGCTTTTGTGATCTATTAGTAGCAAGCGAGGCAGGACATGAATTGAGACTCTTGGAAAGGGAACTCCAGCTACTGGGAGGATTCCCATTTGGAAGGGGACTGCTGGGTGTTATGGCGGAATCGTGTCCCACCCTTCCCTCTACCCCACCTCCTAGTTCATATGTTAAAGCCTTAACCCCTAGTGTGACTGTATTTGGAGATAGGGCCTTAAGGCTACATGAGGTCATGGGGGGGGAGAGGTACCTAATCCAATAGGATTGGTGTTCTTATAAGAAGAGGACTTGGATCATTTAAAGTCATGCCAAAGGCAGGTACTCAGGCACACAGAACACGGGACCCATGTTGACAGAAGCAATTCCAGACTGTATCTGCTTTGGATCTAAAAGAGTTAATACATCCATGGCCCCACTGAGGATGGGCAGGGCTGAGGCTCTGGACGTGGGCAGGGCTGAGGCTGAAAATTAAAGACCCCGCCTCTCCTTCGGGGATGTTCTGGTACAGGGGGGACCAGCATATAGGACAACACCTCCACCCATTCTTCAACACCCCAGGAGTAGCTAGGGGCTCTCAGCATTCTGTGCATGTCATTTATCATCGTGGAAATGCTTCCATATTGTTCTCACTATTGTGTTACCTCCTGAATTGTTCATGGGCCTCTCTGCCCAGTTGGCTGAGAACCTCTTAGAAACAAGCAGTGGGTCCCACTCAACTCTATGTTCCATTGGGTTCAAGCCCAAGGACAGCGCCCATGAAATGTTCAATGTCTGCAGAATAAATGAATGATCAAGTGCAAAAAAAAAAAAAAGCTGACTTCCCATCTATTCTGTGACTAACTACCTGTGTCACCTCGGGCCAATCAATGGACTTCTCTGGGCTTTGGTTTTCTGATAAAAAAAGAAATGAAATTAGGTGATCGAGTCTTTTAGGCCCCTTCAAGCTATAAGTCTCAATGTAGTCTATTTATATTCTGGCAAACCGAGGAGCCGCTTATAGAAGAGAAACAAAACCCCAGGGGCAGTGATCTCAAAATAGCATCTAAATGAGGCTGTGATCTGTCCATCTGTTTATTTGGGAGATCAGTCATATTCCCATTTCAGAGCACTGATTCCGTGGACTGTCTCTTCCCCTCTGAGGCTGCCCCGTGTCCCGTCTTGGTCCTGTCTTGTGTAGCAGGCTGATGTTTGATCTTCAGTTCACATTTGTTCCTGCTCTTATGACTCCTGGGAGGCTGTATTACCCTCTTCTAATGCTGTCAAAGGCTACCTTTCAGCACGTGGTGTGCCATCTTGTAGAAGCTGCTGAATGTTAGCTTAGCATCGCCCAGGGACATCCCAGTCCTGGTGAATGACAAATGAGCAATGAACTGAAACGTCTCTCTTTTAACTGGTCTCCAAATAAAACTTTCAGATCATAAGGTTGTCTGCCCTTTTGGCTAAGGGATTTCAGAATGGAACTTTTTTACATCCCTGCCCCCAAAACCAAGGACTGTCAGGTGTGATGGCAAGAACAATCAACTATGAGCAGGGAAGCCTCTGCAAGTCTCAATTCTGCCACTAACTAGCTGAAGTCAATAGTAATCCACTCAACATCATTTACTCTAGATCCTATATGTAGATTTTCTTACTTAACCTTCCAGATACCATGCCCACACTGCTCTTCAACATGCTTAAAAGCGCCCCGACTGAGTAGACTCAAGTAGTATCACAGGTTTCTATTCGAAGCACCAAGAGAAGAATGGGAAAAGATCCTGTGGCTTCTAACCAGCAATTGCTCATCTCTAAAGCTCTGGTCTCTGGGACAGCTTTCCCAAAGGGTGTGTGTTCCCTGGAGCACTAGATTCGCAGGCAGGTCCTCCCAAGCAAAGCTCTGCGGTGTCATGAGCTGCCTGGGCAGACGCCCCACACATCAAAGCAGGTCTCTGGGGTGTAGTGGATGTTGTCATGAGCTGCCCACATGCCCCACTCATGAACTGAAGTACTTATCCCTCAGCTTCTCCCTCTCTAGAACTTGCCCTCTGCTGAAGAGAGATGCCCCACTCAAGGCTATTCTTCTTCTAAGAAGGCATCCTGCATCTTCTAAGGCATTTAAGGCATCCTGCGTCTTCTAAAGCTCAATACAGGGTGGCTCTGGTGGGTGGCAGTGGTGTTAATAAAGGCCCAGCTGCCTTGTCCCATTCTGGGACTAATCTGACAGACCTCCTCACCTTCAGAGCTCCCTGTAGGATTGGCCGAATTCAATTTCTTCATCAACTGGTCTTGTTTTGCTCAACAAGCATTGATCTGAAGAGCCCACCCTAAAGAACTTTCTGTACACACATCTCAGAGCATCAGAGGCTGCTTCTAGAGGAAACTTATCTGTTACATGTCAAATAAATTTGGAATATACTGCCTGATGCATCTCCCTAACATATATTGGCATATCCAAAGGACGTATTGTTTACAAAGTGTGAGAGCTCCAGCAACAGATGGAACTAGCTTTGAACCTGAACTATGACCCCTACAAGCTGTGTGTCTTTGGGAAAGTTACTCAACATATCCAAACTTTAGTTGACTTATCTGAAAACTCCTGGTATTTATAGTAGGCACCTCCTAGAGCAGGCTGGACCTGCAAATGTGCTCACTGACATGAAATCCTCAGCAAGATGCCTGGCTCAGAATTATTACCAGCTTTGAGAAGGCCTTCAGCAAAGAAATCTGCATGACCTCGTTCAAACAAGTGTGTTCCAGGCTCTCTGTGTCCCCCTGGGACTTACCAAGGTGCAGATTTACCCTTTGGAAAACTCCCCTCTCTGCAGGGTAAAGGGGGGGTGGGGGTAGATCTTGAGATTCTCTTTCTCACCTACTACTTGAGAAAAGCAATGTGGACATAGGCCGTTAACCCTCAACTGAGCACTGGCACCAGGATATGTAGACTCTGGAAGGAGAAACAGAGAAGTTGAAAAATCTTGAGACCACGTGTGGGAGTCTCCTCTGGGCTCTGCCTTGTTTGGACTGTGTGTCCTTTTCATGGTTCTTTGTCTTGAAACTCTGTTGTTCCTACGTTCAAAGGCGAGTGGTGGCCTTTGGTTGGAGCGGCTGGGGTGGTTCCTAGTTTGGAAGGCTCAGCAGGGCCTGGGCCAGGCTCTGGGGCCAAGGCCAAGGACTTGAGAGTGAAGGAGAAGGTTTTGACTTGCTACTGTCAGCTTCAGGCTGAAATGCTTGTCCTTTGGTCCTTCTCCCCATGACTATTCCCACTGTGACAATTGTCAACTCCTGAGATGAAGGGTAGATTGCAGAACATTGGTTTCACACCAACTACATAATCTACAGACTCTAAAATTGCATTTAAAAATGGGCCATAACCATAAAAGAGTGCCTACTGGTGTTAGTGCTTAGACGTGAGGGGCAAAGCACAACGTAATGTGTGGGACAGTCTCATCCCAAGAAAAAATGCCCCACCCTAAATTCCAATGGTACTCCCGCTGATTCACAGAGAAAAGACAAGAGGTAAAGAGGTCACTTAGCCTGATTCTAGTCAAGTGCTCAAGCAGGACGGACTCAAGGAAGACTCTGACCCCATCAGTGCACCCTATCAGAGTGTGGGGTGGTGGTACTATGGCCACAGCAGAGGGCCCCATGTCGATGTCCCTTCTGGAAATCTGCTGGGTAGGAGGTCCAGGTTCTGATTGCTGGTTGCCTCTCCATCTTTCCTTTCCAGCAGAGAAAAGACTACTGTTTGAATCACCATTTGGGAACCCCTTAAATTTTCGGCCCCATTGATGTTCCTCATGCTGTTTACCAAAACTGTGCATTACAAGGGCATTTTTAGAAAGAGAGCCTGCAGTTGTCATCAGAATTTGTGATGTGTTGTGATCCCCCCAACATCAGGAACTACCACGTTCCACGCAAACGAAAACAAATCCGTCAGTTAATTAACTTTCAATGGGATCTTCCTTGCTCACGTTCTTGCCCAAAACTTTATGCTTTTTCTTGATTTTATTTTGAAGAGTGCCATACTCCTAATGCAATTCTCTCCACCCCCTAATGTTCTGAAATATCTGGTTTCTGCTTTCCCTTCTCTGTGTGTCTCCCTCCCAATCCTGGCACATCTATTTTCCTGGTGATGTGGGTTGTGCTTGTCAATAACAGCACTCAGCATTCGGAGTAATGACCCCGGCACGCCTTTCCCATCTGTTATTTCCATACGCCTGATGCCTTCATAGGAGCTTTTCGGGGAATAACAAGATCCTCCCTCACAAACCATCCTTCTCTCTCCAAACACTTAGTGTCGAAACTGTTTGGGCTGCTCTTTATGGAGCTCCCAAAGTGTCGTGACTAAAGCCATCATTCTGACTCTTCGTAATAATCACAGCTCAATTTTCCAGCCGAGACTGATTTCTGGCAGGGCTTCGGGCAGGACCATATATTCACGGGGCCTCACTGTCGATTCCTCCTTTAGATTCTGGCTCTGGCTGGAGCAGTTGATTTCTGTCATTAACGATGTGATCTCCATCATCTCGTGTAGTCCATCATCCTCACATGAGCTCGGGGCTGCCCTTCCAAGAGCATCCCCAGCTTTGCAGCAGGGAGAGGAGCTGGGAGGGGACAGCATGGGGACACAGAAGCCCTGTTTAGTTGAAATTCAAGCCAGCACGGCCTTGAGATCTGCAGGCACCCAACCATCAACGGGAACCCAAGGAAGATGAAGAGGAACTCAAGACAGGTGAAAGCTTGGAACAGAGGGAATCAGTTTGGATTGTAGGCTCGGGTTCTGGAGAGTTGGCAGTGTTGGGCAGGAATCTGGAGAGAGTGAACAATATAAGCAACAATTGTAATAGAAATATCTAACATTGATGAAGCAGTTTGTATATGTCTTAACTACTTTACGTGAATGAAGTCGTTTCAACCTTATCACAATTGGATATCATTTCCCCATTTTACAGATGTGTAAACTGAGACATACAGATGAATTCAGATACCATTCAGCTGGCACAGGGATCCAAGGGGCACTGATCTGGCGAGTGGGCTGGCAAAGGAGTTTTAAGGCGTTGACGATACAAAAAGTTGCAAAGGCCAGGGAGTCAGATTTTGAAGCCGAATGCCTGGAGTGACAGAAGACAAAGGCTTAAAATTCTGGAGTGAGTGGAGAGAAAAGAGCCAGATAAATGCCTCAGGCTCCAAGCAAGCATATTTGAACCCAGACTGGTTTTTGAAAGGGGACTGGTGAGGCTCAGATATCCCCATGGGTACTAGAGCAGCCTGGGTGCACTGATATTCTAGAGCCCGTGTATCATTTATGTCTCCTCCGATTCTCATAGAGATGACTGCAAAACCAATGGATCAAAAAGAGCCTGTTTCTAGGGCCCAAAAAGAAGGCAGACCAGAGAAGCTGGATTCCCCTCTGCACCCATGCTTGGAGAGAAGGAGCATCAAGAGATAAGCATGCAGGTACCAGGGCTCCCCCCGTTAATATTCAGAACCTTGTTAGCATGTCAGGGTCACCTAATGAAGACCACAACCAGCCCGGCTTTCACTCTCTATGGAATCGTTCACATTTCTCTGGTGCCATTTGGAAGCATGGAAACAGACGGTGCAATATCTTCAGCCTGATTCTGATCAGAGGAGGAAACATTCACCAAGTTCCTATGGATGATGTTTGAGGTGGTTTTAAAAATACGTCTGCCAACTCTTCCATGGTCTTCTGATTTCCCTCCCCCTGAATATGGATTGTATATGTCTGGCACAGAAAACACACAATTGACACTAAGTGACTTCCCAGGCCAGATTCAAAAAGTCAATATAGTCTCTACCTGTCTCTCTCTCTTTCTCTGAGGATATTTATCCTTGAAACACAGCCACCATGTTTTGAGGAAGCCTGGGCCATATGTAGAGGTCACGTATAGGTGTGTTCAGCCCACAGCCATCACCAGCCACCAGTAGGTGAGTGAGCAGCCTCTTGATGATCCCAGCCCCAACCCTCCCGCCGCTCCCCACCCCCCCCCAGGGGATGGGGGACACCAACTGGGACAGCCACAAGCTGTCCCTGCCAAGCCTGGCATACATAGCAGATTCAAGAGCAAAACAAATGTTATTGCTTCAGTCCCTGAGTCTTGGGATGGTTGGTTACATAACAATGGATAATTGGAAAAAGATGCTTCATTCTCATTGTGTACGCAGGTCACCCTGGAAACCCCATCTTGGAATAAAGTGGGATGCTAGCAAGGGAAACAGGGTATGATGGCAGGGGAAGCCTTCATGTCCCTCTCCAAGGATCTCATCCTGTACTGTGATCTTCTTGGGGGCTTTGGGATCTTATCCTCTACAACCTGACTTGAGCTCCAAACTATCGTGCCACCTTAAAACCATATGTGTTCTCCCCTTCATGAATAGCATCTATGTGTTCAAACAAAATGAGCATCTAAATCACACAAACCTTTCCTTTCAAATGGGGAAAGGGGTCACTTTTTTTACTAGGTCTCAATTCTAAGGTGTTGTAAATGAAAAAGCAAATAAGCAAGCAAACTTTCTAGAAATGGCGACTCTCTCCAGGCCATCTTCTCTTTAAGTTAGGAAAAAGCAGGGGGTGAGGTCAAGTCCATTCTGTTAACAAGACTTTAACTTAGCCCTTAAAGAAGGTGGGGTTCATTTCTAGGAAAAAAGAAAAAGAAAGAAAGTGGAGTGCAGGCAGGGCAGGCTTCTCTGCCCTCTGCTTCTTAGCAACTGTAATTAACTCTCTTCTGCCTGACTATCAGGCTTTTCAGAGACAGGATGAGAGGAGAAGGCAGGCTGCTAGTCTATGCTCAGGACAGAAGGAAGGGGTCTTAGTAATTCAAAAGCCCTCAGCGGTCCCAGAGAGAAAGTTATAAGAAGGAGAAGGCTTCCTGGAGCCTGAGGCTCAGTGGAAAAGAAGCAGCCAACTCTCCATAATATAAACATGCAGGATATGTAATCCTCAGTCGAGCCTCCCTGCCTGTTAGTGATTCTTCAAGTTTCCCCTTGACTCATTTGAAGTAATTGGCACATTGTTTGCAAGCTCGTGTTGGCCAGACTATGGGTTCCTCCAAAGTGGAGATAATAGCCTGTCTGTGTCATGTCCCCTTCTCCCAGCACAGAACCCAACACAGATCTACATAGACATGTGTAATAGTTAATTTTAGGCATCAACTTGGCTGAGCCTCGGGATACCTAGACATTTGATCAGCATTATTCTGGGCATGTCTGGGAGGGTGTTTCTGATTGAGATGAACACTTGAATCAGGGGATTTTGAGAAAAGCAGACAGGCCTCCCCAGTGTGGGTGGGCCTCATCTAAGCAGTTGAGGACTTAAGCAAACAAAAAAGCTGACCATCCACAAGAAAGAAAGAACTCCTCCTTGCTTGACTGCCTTGAGCTGAGACATTGGTTCTTCCCTGCCTTCGGACTCAAACTGAAATATTGGCTCTTTCTGGGTCTTGACCCAGACAGACTAGAAGTACACTGTCTACTCTCTTGGGCCTCTAGTTGGCCAACTACAGATATTGGGACTTGTCAGCTTCCATAATCACATGAGCCAATGCCTTATTCTATCTATCTATCAGTCTATCTATCTATCTATCCTATTGGATAGGATAGATTCTGTTTCTCCTGAAAACTCTAACACAACAAGAAATTAAGGTTTGCTAAAAAAAAAAAGGGGTGGGGGGAGGGATGAACAAAGAAATGAATGAATGAACACAAATCAAACTTCTAATCATGTACAGTGTGGTTCTAATTTAATCTTTAAATCTCACAGAAATGGAACTTAATTGGAAGGTTAGTTTAGGGTTTGACTTGAATTGGGATATAACTGGGTAAGGAGCATTCAGAGAGGAAGAAAAAAGAAATCAGAATAACTTGAGTTAAATTATTCTGTACTGTTGGATTAAATGTCCAGAACAGATTCATACTGGTTCCTGAAACTCAGAGGTTCTGAGAATGTTCCAAATGAGAACAACCCTGAGACATACTCGGGCAAACACCGCACATACAAGATGCCATTTGCAGAAAGCATGGAATAGAGCCATATGCCCAGATATATTTCTGTCTTTGTGTATTTCTGAGATTCAAAGAGGCAACTGTGGACTCCCTCCTTGACCAAATTTTTGGGGAGCTCCTTTGAGCACTCTTTTCCTTCACCTACCTTCCTTGGCCCACTGAGCCCAGTTCAGCCAGAATCCCCACGCCCTTGTTACTAACCAAGTTCATCCTAGTCATTTTCCACAGGCTGCCTGTCATAAGTCCCCAGCTGCCCTTACCATATTTGGTGTTGAGTTCAATCTCTCTCCCTATTGCAATAGTCTTGAATAAAGTCTTCCTTGCCTATTTAACTCTGGCCAGTATAGTTTTTCTTTGATGCAACCCAGAGTATTGGGCAGAACATTGGCCAGGAAATCATATGTGGTCAGTGTTGGCACGGACCCCTCAACAACTGACCAGCACAAGAGAGTAGCTGGCTTGAGATGCAGGATGGCATCTCAGCTAAGAGATGAGCTAAAGTCTTGGAGACCTACAAATGGGGATCTGATTCCCTCCTTGCTACGGTCTGAGTGTTGTGCCTCCCCCAAATTCATATGTTGAAGTCCTAATTCCCATCATGATGGCATTAGGAGGTGGGGACCCTGGAAGGTGATTAGGTCGTGAGGGTGGAGTCCTCATAAATTGCATTAGTTCCCTTATAAAAGAGACCCCAGTGAGCTCCCTTGACCCTTTTGCCAATGAGAAGACAGCCATTTACAAACCAAGAAGGGGGTTCTCAGCAGACACCGAATCTGCTGGTACTTTGACTTGGGACTTCCTGCCTCCAGAACCATGAGAAATAAATTTCCATTGTTTATAAGGCACCCAGACCATGGTACTTTTTTAGGGCAGCCCAAACGGACAAAGATGCTTCTCCTCTTACTGCCCCCTCTGGCTTTCAGCATGTTACTTATCTCTCTGGGTTTCTGTTTTCTCACCTGTAAAACAGATACAATGATAGTACCTCTGTAGGGTTTTTATGAGGAGAAGATAAGTTAATATTTGTAAATATTAGAACATTGTCTTGCACATATCAGAGTTATATTTTTAATTAGCCACCTCTCAGCACTGGTCTTTTCCAAAAAGTGGGATGGGAGGTGGGGAAGGGGCAGACTTTATTCCTCTGTGTTGTATCATTGTTATAATGAGTATATATTATGATAAGGATGGGAGGAAGGAAGGAAGGAAGGAAGGAAGGAAGGAAGGAAGGAAGGAAGGAAGGAAGGAAGGAAGGAAGGACAGGAGGGAGGACAGAACACATTTGAACGTCAATCCTCAGCTACTCTATGAAGACATATCACTTTCCACCTGCCCTTTCGACCAGAGAGGAAGTTTGTCCCATCTGAATGGAAGTTTCAGCCCTTAAATGAATTTGGCGAGTGTCTGAATGATAGTGCCCAGTCTCCCTCTCTTGTAAATCAAAGCCAGGGAATAATTCTAACGGTGCATAAACAGAAAATATGAAAATTAATGCTTGCAGGAACCTTATTTAATTTTCCTGTAAGCCGATTTCCTTGACATTTATGCTGTATGTTTTGTGCAGTTGTGTGGGGCTCCCCTCCTTTATATTTTGTTTTCTGTTTTCTTTTTCCTTTTGGCTGTTTCATCAAGTCTAGTTATCTGTACATTTATCTCTAAAATGACCTTCCTTTCTTGAAACGCATGTCCTTCTGTTTGTAATAAAAGGTCATAAACTTGTCGGGCCCATCAAAGCCATTACTAAGGCAATACACTACAGGATTGCAATTATTAACCTCTGGATAAACAGGCAGGCAGGGAAGATGGATGGAGAAGGATAAGGCTTGTGTTTATACACATTTATCTTTAGTAATTAGCCATCTGGGGGAAACCGCAAATACAGGCAACAGAAATTGATTTATCTTCAAATAATAAGTTTTGCTTTACAACAAGGTCTAAAAGTGGATCCTCTCAAGTGCTAATTTTGTATGTCACTTGCATGCTTTAAGGATGAAAGTAGTAATTACCAGGGCTTTCATATGCAAAAGGAAGGTGCTGAGGATTGGGCTGGCTTCATGGAGGAGAAAAAAGGATATGTTTCCCAGAGGCTTGCCAGTTAACGGAGGCTTTCTTAGGTTCTTAAAGGCTGGTCACTAGAGGGCTGTATCTCCCCGGAGGTCCAGGGCCATCCAAGCCCCATCAGCTGCAGACTCATGGTCTGGAGCTGGAGGATCACTGGCTCCTTGAGGGCTCCTCTGGCCATGAGCTAACCTTTCCCCAGGGATGCTAAGGTTCATGGCCAGGAGAGTGGCCAAGTCAACACCTGCGCCAAGTGAGACAGGGTTCTTCAGCAGACCAAGCCAGAGATGGAGGGATCAAGATGCCCTGTGTCTTGTTTCCACTGCTGGCTCAATACCTAAGGGCTTAGTAGCTACATTTGCAACCCGGCCAAAGGCCCTTCTGTTCCAGAAAGTAACAGCCCAGACCAGAGGGATATTTGTCTGGGTGATTTCACTTTCCTTCATCATTAACCCTCAGGGAAGCGCCTGTTTTTAATTAGCTGTGGTTCAAAACCATCCATCCAGGCTTGCACGTGGCACCCTCTGAATTTATTCAAAGACAAAGGAAAACAGAGTGGAATACTCTGGAGAGGCCCCGTCGACATCCATCTGCTGCAGCTGTGCGTTCTCCCATTAAACTCTTCTCATAAATAGCACTGGACCCCGCAGTCTTTCACCAAATGTTTTTTGAACTGTTTTTATTAATAACAAATTGGAATTAGTTGCTGTCTGAAATTGGCCCTGCATGATCCCACCTGTGAACCCCTTCGGCAAGAGGTAGAGCCACCCTACACCTAACACCTGTCCACTTGCTATGTGTGATGTGGGGCGCTGCCCCCAACCAACCACCTCTCGGTGGTTGACTACGATGGAGCTGACTCAAGTGGTCGTAAGAGGATGGGCTGTACCCCCAGGGGCCAGGTGCAAATCTCACCTCTGCCCCTTGGTCTTACTTTGCTAATGTAAAATGGAGATGTTACCAGTTCCTATCCCATAGCACTGTTGTAGGTGATGAAGCTAGATTATGGGCAGGACTTCTCTACCCACCGCCACAGACAACCCAGTCCTAAGACTCCGGCCCATTGAGCTCTGCAATGTGCTCACTGTGAGATACAAGGAAGGACCATGTTTCTGAGCTCCAATTATGATGATAAGAATGTGATTTTTTTTTATTAAGGTATAATTGACATACAATATTCTATTAGCTTCAGGTGTATATCACAGTGACTTGATATTTTTACACATTATGAAATGATCCCCACGGTAAGTCTAGTTACCATCTGTCACCATACAAAGTTATTGCAATATTATTGACTATATTCCCTATGGTATAATTACATTTAATGAAAAATAAATAAAATACTTATAGAAAGCTCTCAGCCAGTACTTCCCTTCTTCTCCTGGTAACAGAAACTTGAAGTTATCATGGGCTTATGGCTGCCCAGCTACATAATTCCCAGCTGTTACTCAATTATCACCAGTGGGGGCACATGGGTGGCTCTGTTGGTTGATCATCCAACTCTTGGTTTCGGGCTCAGGTCATAATCTCAGGGTCATTAGATCGAGCCCCACGTCAGGCTCCATACTCAGCATGGAGTCTGCTTGAAATTCTTTCCCCTCCCTCCCTCCCCTTCTGCTCATCCCCCTCCACTTGCAAGTGCTCTCTCTCTAAAATAAATAAATAAAATATCTTTTTAAAAATTATCAATGAAACATGACCTGAAGTGCCACATCACCACCTGAAAAAGAAATCATTGTCCTTCACAGACTCTCCCCTTCCAGGGACTGGAACATGGTGACCCAACTTTGGTCACGCTGGTGAGCACCATATTTGAGGGGATTGCCGAGCACAAGAGAGAAGGAGCTAAAGACCCTGTATGACTTCACGAGGCAGAGCTCCTTGCTCTCCCTCTCCCACCCACTTACTTCAGGACTGTTATTTGAGAAACAGAAAAAAACCTCATTTCTCTCTTCTTTTTTTTTTTTTTTTTAAGATTTTTATTTATTTATTTGACAGAGACACAGGGAGAGAGGGAACACAAGAGGGGGGTGGTGGGAGAGGGAGAAGCAGGCTTCCCGCGGAGCAGGGAGCCCTATGCGGGGCTCCATCCCAGGACCCTGGGATCATGACCCGAGCTGAAGGCAGACACTTAACGACTGAGCCACCCAGGCGCCCCTCATTTCTCTCTTCTTGAAGTCATGGTAGTTCTGGGCTTCTCTGTTACAACTGCTTGGTTCGTATTTTGACTAATACATGGGCAAGGATGGTCAGCAGAGGAAATGGTCTGTGGGACCCCACCCTCCAGCCGCATTAATTATCCCCAGAGGAAATGTCCCTCCCTTACTCCTTTCACTTCCCATCACCCACTTGTCATCATGCTTCATTCTCTTCCTTTATGGTATCATAAAGTCAGTTGATTTCACTCAAAAATGTGTTCTACTTATGCACAAACATTTCTTATTTGTCCTCTTCTTTCTTCTCGTTTCCTTCATTGCTATCCCTGCTCAGCTTAAAGTCAATTTCTCTGGCTCATTTGCTTTTTCTTTCTTTTTCTTTCTTTTCCTACATCTCATTCATACTGACTGCCTTACCCCTTTCCATCACAGTAGCTCATTTTCTGTCTGTTTTATAAGACAAAGCCAGAGGCAATTAAAGCCAATAAGAGTGAAAAACAATGAGGGCAATGCACCCATAATAAGAAATCAAGGAACTGTGTACTGGACACAGCAATAGCTCACAGACTTGTACTGACAGGAAGGCACTGGAAGACCCTCAGATGATAATTTCCTAATAGGACATCAGTGGCCATAGGGAAATGACACCAGGACACAGTCACAGGACAGGCTACATAGGTAATACCTGGAATGAAAACACAGGTCCTTTGACTTCTGGTCAAGTCTGGAGTTCTCCAGCATGTGCCGTGGCTCTGCTAACCCAGACAGTTTCTTCTCATTCTAAGTACTCTTCTGTGGAAACTCACTTCCCCTTAAGACAGAGGTCCAAACAACTTGTTCTATATTGTGCCTTAGACCAGGTCTCAAAACCATGCCAGTCGAGCTATTCTGAACTGGGCAGGGACTTCATTGCCTGTCAGAATATCCACTCTTACCTCTTTTCGACCCCAGCCCTGATTGAGTCCCTAGCTGGTGGAAGTTCTTTGAAGGCTTCTTGACCATCTGCCTTTAGCACAGTGCTGAGAAAATGGTATAAATATAAACTCAATAAAGACTTATCGAGGGACGCCTGGGTGGCTCAGTTGGTTGAGCGACTGCCTTCAGCTCAGGTCATGATTCTGGAGTCCCGGGATCGAGTCCTGCATCGGGCTCCCTGCTCAGCAGGGAGTCTGCTTCTCCCTCTGACCCTCCTCCCTCTCCTGCTCTCTGTCTCTCATTCTCTCTCTCTCAAATAAATAAATAAAATCTTAAAAAAAAAAAAAAGACTTATCGATTGATTTTTAGTTCCTACAGAGAACTTTCCTTGGCTGGTTTCTGTAACTTCCCTGCTTCTCTTGCGCACTTGCCTTCTGCCCCCACCCCAGCCAAGGCCTTTTGAATTCCCACTTCCTGCTGAGTACACAACCAGCAAGTTCTCTTTCCTCCTGACTCATGAACCCCACTCTTTGCCATCCATGCTACATGACTCAGCACTTTCTCATACAGTCAAGAATCATTGGCTGCTTCCCTTTCATGAAGCCGGCTTCCTCCACTAGACCATAAGCTGCTTCCCTTTGTGAATGATATGATCAGACATGCCTCTGAGTTGGAACACTAACATGACTTACCAACCGGTCTTAGACATGAGGGACCATTTCCCCACAGTGGTGTCCCCCCTCCACCTCCTGTTTGAAGCTGCTTCACCTTCTCCATGCAGGACACACTCCAAGTAGTGGTCAACTACAAGAGTTCCTACCCATCATCTCTGCCCCACAGAGCCGAGCAGAGCACTCTTCAGTACTCTGAATCCCCTGGTGGTCTACTCCAATGGGTGTCATATTTGTAGCCAGAAATTTTCCTTCCTTACATAATCCTGTATTGAATATTCTCAAAGACCATCTGAAAGGTGGGTCTTCATACCCATAGGAATGCTCTTTATGACATTTTTACCTCCAAACAGTTGTCAGCCTAAAGCTACACATTGTCTTTGATAAGTACTATTTTTAATTTGCTTTCTTAGGTTAGAGAAATGGGAATGTAAAGGATATAAAGAAGATAGATAGATGATAGATAGATAGATAGATAGATAGATAGATAGATAGATAGATAGATAGACAGGCAGAGATAGGTAGGTAGATAGATGATGGATAAATAGATTGATGGATGGATAGGTAGGTAAGTAGGTAGATACATACATACATATCTACATAGGTAGATAAGCAGATAGAAAGGTAGATAGACAGATGGAGGACAGATAGATATGCAAATAGACAGATAGATACATAGATGGGTAGGTAGATAGATAGATAGATAGATAGATAGATAGATAGATAGATAAATAGATAGAAATATCAAGCATTCTAGGCCATCCAGCCATGAAGGCAATGTGAGGAAAACTCCTGACTCTCAGTGAGACCATGTTCCTGCCTTAGGGGCTTAGCTGGCTCCTGACGGGGCCCCGAGCACCACCCCGCTCAACCTTGTGAGGAACTGTTTGCAGAAGCTGAGAACTTGCTGTGATTGCCACAGAGGACAGGGCACATACGAGCCTTTGATTCTACTTCCAGAACAGAAACCTGAGCTTTACTGTCACGCTCACCACCCCCCAACTCCATACTACACAGGTGGTGAATACCTGCAGCCCCATCTCATGTCCAGCTGCCTAAGTGGGGTCTACAGTGTATCATTCACGATCTGGTCAGGAGAAAGAACCATGCCAGTCATCTGGCAGAGAGAGCTGAGTACTAGCTTTGAATTGGCAACCAAAAGAGCAAGAAGAACATTACAGGTTTTGGCAATGCAAGCAAATACAAAACTATCACCATCACTCAGGCTGGAGGAGCCCAAAGAGGAGGGTGGAATTATTCAGACTTAGAATCTTGAGGGAAAGACCTATGGAGTCAGGTCTTAGCCCCTGGAGAAAGGATGCTGCTCAGCCATTGCTGGTATCTTGGGGGCTGGGGGCTGAGGGGCTGGGGGGGCAGCTCTCTAGAGCTCCTTGTGAGCAGCGCTTCAAGGTCAGCTTGAGAACAAGTGTGGCTTGCAGAGGCTGATTGCAAGCATCACAAAGCAGAGTTAAGAAGGTAGAGCTTATTGCTGAGACCCAGCAGCTTCCTAGCTGGCACACCTGGGGAGCCGGCGATTCCTAACCCCCCACAGCCATTTCCCACAAGGGTTTTTCAAAGTTCTTTGGGATAAGAAAACCAAAAGGTCATCTACTTGGAACACAAAAGTTGAAACCGGAGATAATGAACTTTGCCAAGTTGAACAGATGAGCAGAGAACTAGAAAAAACGAGGTCAAAGAACACAGTGCTGGATTTGGGCAAGAACAGAGTGTGAGGGCACAAGACCATGGCCATGAGTGGGCTCGGGGGGGGGTGTGTCTCCCTGCTCCTGACAAATAGACAACTGAGCTGGTTTAGGCAGAGGATCAGAACAGACACCTTTGACTAAGGCCTCAGACCATATCCCTCCTGGGCTCCAGTTCCTTCCTCCATCACATGAAGACGTTAGCCAAATGAGTCCTTTTACCACCAACATTTATAACTCCATTTCTTTGTCCTCCAGCACCTGCCCTAGAAAGTAACTGGCAGGTCTGTGTGGTTCTCTGAAGTTTCAATTCTTCCTTCCAGGAGTTATAAATATTCCATGAAACCTGTCTACGTGCAGACACAGGGACCAGGAGGGATCCCTCTGAGAAGTGCCTGGACATGATTTCAAAAAGTAGAAAGTATTAGGAAATAGAGTGAACTCCTTTGCATGACAAAAATGGAGGTTCCCAGAGATTTCAGGGCCTCTGTGAAACTGCTTGATCTGTAGGGGAAGGAGGCAATAAGGGGGTGTGAAGAGAGGAAGTCACATCGCTACATTTAATAATTTTCCTACAAATCCAATAAAGCAGCATCTGTAGAGGACCTCCAGGGTGCTAGGCAGGCAAGGGAGTCAAGGACACAATTTCTGATCTGAAGGACATTGGTATCTAGCTCATTTGCTCATTCAGCAAATGTTTGTTGAGCCCCTGCCCTAGTTAGGAACTGATTTAGTTTGAGAGGACACAAGCGGGACTGACAGTGTTCTGTCTTCCTAGAACTTAGGACTAGTAGGAAAGACATGGGGAATACACTGCAAGGAGATACATATACAAATAAATTAATCCCTAATGGGAAATTCTGATAAGTGGTAATAAGAAAACAAATAGAGGGAAATATATTAGGGCGGAAGGTTGCTTTAGATAAAACCCACAGGGAAGGTCTCGCTGGGAGGAGCTGTTTAATCTGGACACCTGCACAGTAGAAGGCAGGGAGGGTGAAGGGAGACTGTTCCAGGCAGAGCAAGCAACACACACAAGAGGCCAGAAGGTGGGCGCCTGGGTGGCTCAGTTGGTTAAGTGACTGCTTTGGCTCAGGTCATGATCCTGGAGTCCCGGGATTGAGTCCCACATCGGGCTCCCTGCTCAGCAGGGGGTCTGCTTCTCCCTCTGCCCTCTTCCCTCTCGTACTCTCTGTCTCTCATTCTCTCTCTCTCAAATAAATAAATAAAATCTTAAAAAAAAAAAAAAAAGAGGCCAGAAGATACAAAAAGTTGACCTGTTTGAGGACCTAAAGGAGGCCATTGGCCAGGGCATCATGAGCAAGAGGAGAGAGGGGAATGAGGACAAGCTGGAGAGGAAGGTAGGACCCAGATCAATCTGTTGTGCTTTATATATTAAGGAGATTATACTCAGGCTGCTGGAGGAGAACAGATGGTAGAGGCAGAGAGATCAGCAAGAAGACTGGGCCATAAAAGAGATTTTAGCGGCTCGGATTACAGGGGAGCTGGAGAGAAATGGATGAAATAAAGATAGATTTTGAAAGAAATGAACTTGCCCGTGGGCAGCACGGGGAAACGTGAGAAATCAAAGCAAATTCGAGGTTTCTTCGAGAACAAGGTTCGGGAAGAAGCTACGCATACACGAGGTGGTTATCGAGAGATTTATGTATGTTCAAAATAACAAGACAGATACTGAAGGTAGACAGTGGATAATTGATTTCCACCTGCACAGTGACTGTAGGAAGGGCTGTCCGTTACCAAAACACGGAGGGTTCCAAGGATTGTTTCCTGGCAGATATGAGCGAGGGTGTGGATGAGGATTGGGATGGTTTGGGAGGAGAGAGGGATGTATTCCAGGCATGAACAGAAGTGCAAAGTGATACAGAGGGGATGGTGAGTGAACACGTTTTCCAAGAATGCGGCGTTGAAGCAGGAAGAAATGGGGAAGGCAAATGGAGCTGATGTCCCATGTTGCCCCAGCTTGGAGAAAGTTCGCTTCTACCGGGTGCCATCCGAACACGCTGTCTGCTTGGGAGCTGATGTGCGTCCTAGGCAGTTACAGAGCATGGTGTCCACCCTGAGCTGTCGGGGTGGGCTGAGCAATATCCAGAGGCACAAAGAGGTATCATTCCTGCTGGCCAATCCGTGAGTGATGTTGATGGCTGACCTAGTAAAGGCCAATGAGCAGGGCAGCTAATGTGGATTTGTGGTCAGTGGTTAGAGCTCGCTGAAGTGGACGGCAGGGGTGGGGCCCCCACCGGCTCCCCAGTGCGCAGGCGCGATGCTCCTTCCTCGGGGACTGGGCCATTCCTTACACTGTCTCCTCGTCTATATGGGACTCTAAGGAGTCCGGAGCTGGGTGTCCAACTCTCCTCCCCACCCTCCTCTCCATCTTCAAGGCCAAGAGCTGACAGGCTAACTCCTGTCTTTGTATTTTTTAAATGGCTATAAAAATTGAAAGAAGAAGAATGTTTTGTAACACATGAAAATTATATGAATTGCAATTTCAGCGTCCATAAAATTCTGTGTGAACACAGCCGCTTGCTCATTTACATGTCATCTACGTCTATCTTCACATGATGATGCTACAGTTAAGTACTAGCAACAGTGGCCACAGGGCCTACAGAGCCTAACACATGTACTATCTAGACTTTTACAGAAAAAAAATTTGATGGCCCTTGTTTTAAGCAAAGGACAGCGCTTGCTGAATAAGAGGAAGGTCCGTAAGTGCAAAAGGAAAGTACATCAGAAACTTAGCATCAGAACTGCGCTAAGGAATTATTTGGATTTGATTCATCATTACTAGGAAACTACACGCAGTTCTGAGCTTTGGGTGGCTTGGCAAAATGGTACTTTACGCATGTCAATTTGGATTTATGCACAATGTATTTGGCATCATATCAGAAGGAGGAAAATTTATTTTTTTAAAAAAACCACCTGCTAGAGGGGCACCTGGGTGACTCAGTTGGTTGAGCATCCGACCCTTGATTTTGGCTCAGGTCATGATCTCAGGGTCCTGGGATCAAGCCCCGGGTCGGGCTCCACACTCAACCCAGTTGAGTCTTATTTAAAATTTCAATCTCTGGGGTAAATACCCAGTAGCGCAATTGCTGGGTCATAGGGTAGCTCTATTTTTCACTGTTGAGAAACCTCCACACTGTTTTCCAAAGTGGCTGTACCAACTTGCATTTCCACTAACAGTGTAAGAGGGTTCCCCTTTCTCCACATCCTCTCCAACATTTGATGCTTCTTTCCTTGTCAATTTTTGCCATTCTAACTGGTGTAAGGTGGTATCTCAATGTGGTTTTGATTTGAATTTCCCTGATGGCTAATGATATTGAACATTTTTTCATGTGCCTGTTAGCCATTCGTATGTCTTCTTTGGAGAAGTGTCTGTTCATATCTTCTGCCCATTTTTTGACTTGATTATTTGTTTTTTGGGTGTTGAGTTTGAGAAGTTCTTTATAGATCATGGATACCAGCTCTTTATCTGTAGTGTCCTTTACCCCCAAAGATACAGATGTAGTGAAAAGAATGAGCAATGCACCCCAATGTTCATAGAGCAATGTCCACAATAGCCAAACTATGGAAGGAGCTGAGATGTCCTTCAATGGGCAAATGGATAAAGAAGATGTGGTCCATATGTACAATGGAATATGACTCAGCCATCAGAAAGGATGAATACCCACCATTTGCACTGACATGGATGGAACTGGAGAGGATTATGCTAAGTGAAATAAGTCAAGCAGAGAAAGACAATTATCATATGGTTTCACTTATATGTGGAACATAAGGAATAGCATGGAGGACATTAGGAGAAGGAGGGGAAAAATGAAGGGGGGGAATCAAAGGGGGAGACGAACCATGAGAGACTATGGACTCGAGGAAACAAACTGAAGGTTTGGGGGGGTGGGGAGATGGGTGAGCCCAGTGGTGGGTATTAAGGAGGGCACCTGTTGCATGGAGCACTGGGTGTTATACGCAAACAATGAATCATGGAACACTGCATCAAAAACTAATGATGTACTGTATGGCGATGAGCATAACATAAGAAAATTAAAAAATATATTTTTAAGATTAAAAACTAAATAAAATTTCAACCTCATATCCACTTCAAAGCTTCTCACCTTCCCCCACAGCATGATCTGCTAGTTCTCTCCTCCTCACCTTCTTCCCACTCTGTCTTCAGGCTCTTCTGTGGTTTGGGTGGGACTGGAGGTGGTGTGGGTGGAGATGTGTGGGAAAGGAGCAAAGATCTCTGTGCCTAGGTCTAGTCCTTCCTTGGCCATTGGTGGCTAGCTTGTGATGTCATCTATGGAGCAGGAGTCCAATCATTGGCTTTCTCACAGAGCACAGGTGTGGTTTCACTGGAAGGCCCTTTGCACTCCCCACAATGCACACCTCCCCAGTGTGGGCAATGCACGCTCTACGTGACATCTTATGGTTCTTCCTCAGCTTGTTTCCCCCTCCCTGGTTATCCTGGCCATTTCCCACTGGTCGGGAGACACCCGTGGCCCCTACAATAGCCTTGGGCTTTGCCTCCATGTCCTCTCATGTTGGGGCTTCCTCGTCTTGGCTTCTACTTGTCTACTGGTTCTCTGAGCAATTCCACCTCCCTCATGGGGCCCCAGGAACTCTTGAGGACCTCCTAGACACCTTGCTGGGGGTGTTGGGGGGGGTTCTAAGGACCTGTCCTCAGACTTGACACTCTAGAAACCATCCTTCAGCATTTCAAGTGAGACCCTTTTGTCATGACACATGATTCCAGCACAATAAGGATGGCAGCTGATGGACAGTGATTAATGGTAGTTGGGGAAAGAGGACTGGTTTAAGACCTTGAAATTCCATCAGGCTACCTCCAGGGAAGCAAGGAGCAAATCCCCTTACTTAAGGACCTCCACAAGCTTCTCTGATTGTTTCTACCTCCTGTCTCCCTTCTCGCCAGTGTTTCAACTATTAGAGGAGACAAGAGGTAATTCTGGGGAGTAGGGGGGTTGGGTAATGAATGCTTACCTTTTTCTTCCTCTTTCTCTTCCTTGGTAGAATCCCTTTCTGCTTTCCCTTCCTATCCAGCTGGGTGTTCCCTTACATCCTTCCCTCCTCCTCTTTTTCTCTGGCTTTATGGTCTAGTGTTAATGGTGTCAAGTTGAAAAGGATAATACCAGATTTACCAAGACAGGATTTCAAAACGTATCATCCCATGATAGTGCTATCTAAGGCTAGCTTTCTACACCAGTGCCGTCAGAAAGAAATGTGGAAAATGGGGGGCAGCAGGTTGTAGATCAAGGAAATAAGCTAGGACCAGGGGAACCGGGATAGACCTGAGGCCAGACTTGGGAACAGGTGCCTGAGGAGTGGGACAAGGTGGAGGACAGGACTAAATGCTAATCCTCAGGGCAAGGTGGAGGCAGCAAGAATCTGCATTGTGAGGTATATTCAGGGCATGACAGGGCCTTCAAGTGAGTTATCCAAGCCCTAAAATGTCAGGCACATGGAGAAGGTTAAAGCAAGAACTAATACAAGAATGCAAAGAAATGAACCATGCAGTGGGAACCTCAAGAACGGTGTCCCTGTAATGCTCATCCAACATTGACTGTGTGCCTCTGGTTGTACCTGATTAGCCTCCATATTTACCCATTACAATCCTGGAGTCTAGATAAGCAGGATGATGGAGTTGGTGTGAAATGCCCTTTCTGCTGGGAGAACAAAGCATTCATGTGCCAGGAGCTGCCTGGGTTCTGCATGTGAGCATGGTGGGGGTAATGGCCCAACCTCCAGCTGAGCCATTGGGCCATCCTGCTCTTCCTCCTTACATCACCGTGCCTTGCATCCCATCTGTCCATGGCCTCCTTCCAGGGCTTCTTTGCTCTTACTCAGTCTTTGGCTTGGCTCAGGCACCTACCCTGGCCCAAAACCCAAAACCCAAAACCCAAAAATCATTTAAAATGATTTTCTCTTTTGATTTGGACTTTATTTATCTAATTCAGTTGAGTGGAATACCTCTTTCCACGGCCACCTGAACTAAATGAGTTGTTTCTGTGGTTGGAAGAAAACATACACAGGCACCAAGTATTTGAAAAATTATAAAGTTGTTAGCTTTGCCCCACATGGAGAACATTTATTTTCTCTAGACGTTTCAGCCAAGTTTATCCCAAATCCAAAGAATGACTTAATTTGTAACTAGAAAAAATGTAAAAATTTTTATCAGAAAGAACTCTTCATGTAGCAAAAATCACATTCTCTTAAGGATATTAATATACCCCCTCCGGGGGCCCTCTAACATCTTTAGCAGCATCTTCTGATTGCTGTCAAATACTTATTAACCACACTTTTTCTTGAAGGGCTATTCTTGGATATGATTTTGTCCAATTATTTTGAGAAAAGTATTAGATTTGCCTCTCGGTACTTTTTTCCCTGAGTGGAGATTAGGGAACTGCATTGGGAAATAATATTGATTTATCCAAATGGATTTGTTTTGCAAGGTGAAAATAATCCCATAATAGTGCCGTGTAAATATGGATGAACAATTGACCATATAATTAACTACCCATACTTTTTGCTGCATCTGGTTTGTTACTAAATGTGTCTTCTGATAAATCCTCATTATAACTCAGTGCATTGTGCAGTAGGCAAGGAGTTCTCAGGATGCTCCTTTTGCATTTCCTTCAAAATCAGAAAGACATCAGGAAATGAAGATAGTGGAAGAGAGCATCTCCGTATCCCAGGGACCCATTCCACTGTGCCACCTTTCAGTCCGTGTGGAAGCTCCTTGCTCTGCCAGGCATTTCAGTTGACCTCTACCAATCTCATCTTGTTTCGCTGTGCGTTCTGTCCAACCACCTCCTCCTCTCTGCTGATTTATAGCACCAATTATGGACCAGTAACACTCTTCAGACCCAGGATGTGGGAGACCTAACAAGGGCTTTGAAATCAGATCTGAATTTAAATCTTATAATTATTACCTTCTGGCTGTATGACCTTTGGCAAATGTAGTGTCCCCCAAAGTAGGAACCTCATTCCCCTCGTAGATTTGTGCCTCCTAACCCCACTGGTAAGGTCAGTTTGTCCTTTATTATCGATATTAACTTCGAGCAATTGATTTAAGGTGGAACCCATCAGGTTTCTCCACTTTCTATAAAGTGAATTATTTTTCCTGGTTAATTAATTCATAGACGTTAAGGGATACTTTGAGACTTTGTAAATATCTCGTTTCCCCATCAAACTTAGAGCTTACTTTTAGCATCCATTAATTTGTAACTAAATTAAGTTATTATTCCAACGATTTTCCATCTCATTCTTTCTATATGTATTAGTTGGGTTTGTACTGTAAGAAAGAGCTTTATCTTGTTTGTTTATTATCATTGTGGGTTGGTGGATTCTGATTTTATTCAATTCGCTGCTCCTTCTGTCCCAGATTCGGCCAGTGGGAGTTCCTTCTGGCTGGCACCTGTGTCCTCATCGCTTTTTGAAAAACTTCTTTTTTTTTTCCCTTACCCTCTTGTGCCAGGAGTTCCTCCTGTACTTTTCTTGCTCTGGGTCTGGAATCAGATACTTCTCTCAAGGTCCAGCTGTATGAGTATGAAAACCTTGAGCTTCCCTTCTTCTAGGTAATCACCTCTTCCTCAAGCCCTACATGTTCTTCTCCAGGAAGGCAAGTGAGTCCCATCAACTGTGGACCAGACAGCTGAAGTTTGATCAGAATTTGGCCACTTGGGAGCTGCGTGACTTTGGGCAAGCCCCTACATGCTGTGTTTGACTTCCTCATCTAAGAAGTGAGAGTAGGAATAACTCCATGGTGTCGCTAAAGGTAATAGAGAGAATATTTTTTGAAGCATTGAGATGCAGCTTTTAGCTTTGAAAGGGCTTTGACAATCTCAGGGGCTGGGTGGCTCAGTCGGTTAAGTGCCCAACTCTTGATTTAGGCTCAGGTCATGATCCCAGGGTCGTGAGATCGAGCCTCGCATCAGGCTCTTGCTGAGTGTGGAGCCTGCTTAAGATTCTCTCTCCCTCTAAAAAACATAAAAAGGTAAATTAAAGGGCTCTGATGATTTCAGTACATGCACCAATAAGGAATGCCTTGAATGCTTCTTGGCTATAGATCTCAATGAGTTTCTCTGCTCACAATCAGTCCAGCCATTTACAAATGTGATATTTTCTTAAAACTTTTTCTGTATTCACTACACGAGATATTTGCTGATACATAGGGAGTCAGACAACTTTGACAAATGTGCTAGATAAGGCACGCAGGTCAACGACGACACTCCCTCTTTGTCATTTGCTATCTGATGCTACAGCGGGATAAGCTCAACCCTTGGCAAGATCCAGGTTGCTCAAGAATACTGGCATATTTACCGCCCCAAGCACCCCCAACCTTTCGGTTGTTTTCTTTCATATTAGGAATGTCCACACTGAGGAGTCAGGGACTTCACATAGAACCTGTGAGTCCTCCACTCCCTCCCATGCAGGGAGTCCCTGCAGGGAGTCCTGAGATCCTTCCACATGATGACTAAGGCAGGAGCAGGCTCCAGGCACCTGCAGGAGAGCGGGGACCGGCTTTCCTTTACAGACATGGAGATAGTGTCTTACCAGGGTGGTGCATTAGGCAGAACCCACTCAGAGCCGGGCAGAGTTGGGGTCAAGCCCTGCACCCCCTCTTATCTCAAGCATCCCTCAGTTCCCTAATCTATAAAATGGGAATATTTGCTGTGTGACGGGGCTTCCCAGATTTGAAATGGTTAAGTTCTTGGCACAAAGTAAATGTACAACAAATGAAGCTAAGACTGTTCTCATCCGATGAGAAACAAATGTCTTGAAGAAAGAAAGCTCTGCCCTTTTATATTGATCTACTCAAAATGCCATCGTATCTATAAATGCAAACGAGAAGCTAAGTGTTCTAGCAGTGGCAAGACATAGAGGTCAACCCCAATAGTCGATGAAGAACCCAAGTTGGCCAAAGAAGCCCCCCTTATCTTTGCCCTTTGGTTTTCCAAATCGCCAGTGCAGATCCTTCTGTTTCCTCATTCAGGTGTTCTGGAGTTGGCACCAAAAAATAAAATAAAATAAAATAGAAGTGTAATAAAACAATTCTTTGAGACAAGTTTAGAGAGAAGCTTTCCCAGAAGACAGGATCCTGGCTTTGAGTCACATAAAGTGTGTGCTTTGTCAATAACACAAGGAGCAAAGGCATGAATGAATTTTATTTTGTTGGACAAGCAGTTCGGAATACAGATAAGGCCAGGCGAGCCGCTAAACTCTTAAATAAATGTTTTAGCACTATCTAGAAAGAAAGACTGCAATTGATTCCAATCTTTTGTGACAGAAAATCAGTTCGTTTAAAACTCCCGGGGCAGCAAACAGTAACAAAAATGTCCTGTTTCTAATAAGAGTCGGAAAGGGTTGCAAAATAAAACATTGTCAGTGGAAACCTACAGGCTGCAATTAACATGCACAAAATTTCCCCAGATGCCTTCCTTCTCCGTCCCTCATGTCTCAAAGAAAGGGGGGAAAAAAAAAACAAGCTTACTGTGATTTGTAATTTTATAAAACGATATTTTCTAATTATCCATAGGGCCTTTCAATATTTCCAAAGACACAGAAGAGAGATTTTAATCTCAAACAAGGCCAAGTTGGATTGCAAGGATCGTACTAACATCCCAGCCGTGATTGCTACTGAGGTTTTAGGATGTGAGAGGATTTTATTTTATTTAAACAGCTTAACACTTTCTAAGATCTGTGTATACCCAACATCTGCTGGATTTGGGGTTCTCTGAGCGAGCGTGCATCAGAGCACCTGGAGAACTCATAAAAATGCAGATGTCTGGGCTCTGCCCCCAGAATTTGACTCAGGAGGTCTGGGTGCGGCTTGAGAAGTTGCATTTCTTGCAAGTTTCCAGGTGATGCTGAGGCTGCTGGTCTTAGGGAAGCCACTTCGAGAACCACCACAGCAGCATTAAGAATCACAGGCTACTTTCACTGAAAAGGATAAGAATTGACCACCAGAAACAATAATGTAGAAGACAGGATAATGTTTCTTTCATTACCAGCTTCTATATTGGATCGTCCTTTTTGTTCCTTAGGATAGAGTTGAACTATCTCATCCAATGTCTTATAAGTGCGGTTATTGGTTTTCTAAGAGCCTGTCCACCTGCTCTCTAGACTCTCTGGTCCCCAGGGACCACACCGATGGCTTTGACATCCAGCATCTAACCATGCCTCAGCCCTGCTCAAACACCCTCAGTGGTTGGGTATTGCCTGTGGAATACGATGAAGGCTCCCAAGCATGACACTCAAAGCTATCCTCCATCAAGACCCGACACCTTGCTGGGCTCACTTCCCTTCTGACCTTCCCACCAACTTACAGAAGCTGCCATGCCCCTGCTAGATGGAGGCTCAACATGCCCCCGGCTAGCGCTTAACCTCTCCAAGCCCGAGTATCAGAGTAAGTAGGTGAATAAAACTGTACCAAATCCAAAGCAGGGTGTTTGTCACAAACTATCCCAACTTAAATCCTTTGAACGCTTATTCACTCAGATCTACATGTTCCAGAATAGGGCCACAGACAGCAGCTCCGTGTGGGGTCCCGGGTTCCAAAGATGAGATGGTTGGCTGTCCCTTCCTAAACATCTCCCTTTGAGAAGCCTCCCTGCTACCATGTGCTGACTCTCTTGCCGTGGCAAGTGATAAATCTAGCTTTGTTCCTTGCAGGGACATTCCTAGTTGTCTTTGGCTGTTGGCCAACACCAGTAGGTAGGGTTATTCTTGCTCAAATGGAATAAAATAAATCAGAGTAAGGTGTGATTGTCACAATGGGATGGTAATGTGATTGATTAGGAGTCCATGCACACAGTCAGTTATAGATTTAAAGTTTCTTGAGTGACAAAGGTATGGCGATGTACAGAGATGTACCCACCGCTTGTTCCCAGATGGAGATAGAGTGCCCCACATGCCAGCATTCCCACGAGAATCAGACCTGTAGATCATACCACTTACTCTGTGTGAGGATTCGCAGTTGGGAAGAACTTTCTATGCCCTCTTGAACTCCTGAGCTCCTTCCCACCTGATCACCTAACAGTGGCAGATATGCACCTATTAGCCTGCCTGCCCCCCATATGCAAGTCACTGAAGCCTCCCCTCCCCAGATCCTGAATAATTATTGAGGGTGAGTGAAGCAGAAGCCAGTTTCCCAGGCATAGCCTTCCCCAGCACACTCTGGGTTCTGAGCTATGTGAGGTCCATTCCTATAATATACCAAATCCTTAGTACAATGCCTAGCACATAGTAGAAGCTCAATAAATTTTGTTACCACTCCTCATCCTAAAATCCCACCACCTTCTAAGAGCCACTCAATTGGCATCTCATGAAATGAAACCTCCATCCCCACCCCAAAAGCACACAGGAAACTCTCCCTTCTTGAGAGTTAATTGCAGACACCCAATGCTGAGTGGATGGCTCCCATACCCCATTTCACTCTCTGGGGACTTGACTTCCACCATGACTGCTAACCCCTTGACTCAAGACCCTGCCTCACCCATGTTTGCACTTCACATTGTGCCTGACATGGACCCTGCAGCTCAGAGACCCTAGTCATTTTATGGCAGACATTGTTGTGTAATTTTAGAGCCCAAATGTGATGCCTTGAGTTATGCATTCAGTTAACCAGAAGCAGTTTACTACCTTTATCCTAAATAGAATCCACTAAAACCAACAAGGACAGATTTCATAAAATCAAAAATTGGGCAGGCGTTCCCCTTTCCCTCTCAACAGGCTTCTCAAATACTCGCAGTTGCATGAGCTTTTTATACCTTTTATTTTTTTTTACGTAGAAATAAACTAGTGGGTTCCTCTAGCCTTGAAAATAAATTTGCTGAAGGCTTAAATCCACTGACCCTAATAAATTTCTTTTCTCCAAGGAGTGATATTCATAGTGGAGATAATTGCTGATAACCCTAAGTGATTCACTTCTGTACAACGTCTGGAAGGTGGTAGTAGGTGATATTTCAATTTTTGCAAACCCAGGACTAAGATCACAGAATGGTTTTATTTTTTCAAGTGTTCCTCTGTGTCAAGCCATGGGTCAAATGCCATATTCTGGCACTCCAAATAAAATTTAAATCACGGGCATTAATTATTGTAACAAGATGCAGATGGGGCACCTGGGTGGCTCAGATGGTTAAGCGTCTGCCTTCGGCTCAGGTCATGATCCCAGGGTCCTGGGATGGAGTCCCGCATCGGGCTCCCTGCTAGGCGGGGAGCCTGCTTCTCCCTCTGCCTCTGCCTCTCTCTCTCTCTCTCTCTCTGACTCTCATGTAAAAAAAACAAAACAAAACAAAAAAACCAAAAAAAACAAGATGCAGATGTTAATTTCCTGAAACGGTTTAAGGCTTTCACTTCACAAAGTTCAGAGCTGTGTTATAGAAGAAGGAGCTCAACATTCGGTGTTAAGAGATGACAGTCCCCAGCAGTGAAAGCATAGACAAGTGACTTATTTTTCCATCCCTTCAAAATAGAGGGGATAATAATAGGCACCTCACATGGTTCTTCTAGGAATTAAATACCCTGAGAATGCTTACTAAGCTGTAGAGCACTTCATAAAAGTGAATTACTGTTGAAGCTATTCATAGAGACATCATATGTCAGAGCAGGAGAGGTGCTCAGAGACCATCTCATCCAGAACATGGTGGTTACACTAGAGGAAATTGAGCCCAGGGTGGCAGTTACTTGTTTGAGAGTACAAGGGTCAAAAGACTATCTTATCCCTCTTTCCACAACAGAAATGAACACAAAGCTAACTCACCAGAAGCCAAATATTCATCCTTTACTAATATTTCTAATCCAGGGACACTGTTTGGGGTTCAATGCTGTATCCCCCCCAAAAATATGTTGGAGTCCTTAACCCCAGTCCCTTAGGATGTGATGTTACCTGGAGACAGGGTCTTTATAGAAGTGATCAAGTTGAGATGAGGTCATTAGAATGAGCCCTAATCTCAACAACTAGTGTCTTTATGAAAATGGGAGGTTGGCCACAGAGACAGGCACACATGCATAGAGAAGGACACGTGAACATGAAGGCAGAGACAGGGTGATGTGTCAATGAGCCAAGGAATGCCAAAGATAGTCAGCAAACCACCAGAACCTAGGAGAGAGACATGGAACAGACTCTCCCTCACTGCCCTCAGAAAGAAACAACCCTGTGGACACTTTGACCTCAGACTTCCAGCCTCCAGAACTGTAAGACTACAAATGTCTCTTTTCTAAGCCACTCAGTTGGTGGTACTTTTTTATAGCAACCCTTGCAAACTAATATAAACACCATGTTCTTTAATGCATGAACTTGATATAAATGTTCATTGCACTTGGGGCGTTTTGAAAAAAAGCTTTATCTCCAAAACAAATTTTAATACCCTTCCTCTCATTTTATCTTCACAAGATGCCTATGAGGTAAATAGTACTAATATTCCAGCTTTATAGATATTTCTCATATGAATCATTTATATTCTGCTGCATACAGAACATATTTGGAGGGGACAAAATAAAGGTTTTATTACAAGTAAAACACAAAGTAATTCTTAAATTAAAAAATAAAGAAAAACCTAACTTCACAAAAGAAATGGGGTAGGGATTAAATCATGAGGACAGATATATAGCATCAGAAAAATCGCAAGAACTGATCACAGGTGACAGATTTCAGTTCCAGGAATTAAGGCCAAAGGGGAAAGAACAAAGTGTTATAATAATAACTATAGCCCAAAGTAGCATTTCAGTTCTTTTTGAAGATTTATTTATTTATTTGAGAGAGAGAGGAGGGACAGAGACAGAGAGAGAAACAGACTCCCCACTTGAACGTGGAGCCCAACATGGGGCTAGATCTCACAAACCTGAGATCACGACCTAAGCCAAAATCAAGAGTCAGATGCTCAACAACTGAGCTACCCAGGCACCCCTCAGCTCTTTTTGGATTATCTTATTTACTTCTCATAAGATCTTTGCACTCCATGTTATTAAGATCCCCATTTTATAGATAAAGAAACTGAGAACTAGATTATGTAGTTTTCCCAAGACCATAGAACTAGTAAGTGGTGGCTCCTAGATTACTCAGGCTAACTCCAGTGTAATGGCTGGACTGTCCTCTTAATGGTGGTGTTATGGCACTTCCATGGGCAAGACAAGGTTCTTCTAACTTGACCCTGAGTTAAATGGGTCATGAGTCCTTATATAAGGGACATGGAACACCACCAAGAATAAAGCCAATCACAGTCCTACCTAAAACGCCCAGATATTTTACCTTAATTTATCTACAGCAAACACTCACTGAACACCTGCCACGTGTTTGGTGCGTTGTGGGTATTCAACACAATGTGTCAACTGTAAAAGGCAGAATGATCACAAGTGTGCTGTACAGGGGCTATCAGGAGGTAAATGAACATGTCCTCTTTCCCAAGAGAGTAAGAAAGAAAAACAGGAAGAAAGTAATTTGGCCGCAGTGGACTGAGTGCATTCATAAATGCATGTGCTAAGAACAGGGGTGTCTTGGGCGCCTGGGTGGCTTAGTTGGTTGGGCAACTGCCTTCGGCTCAGGTCATGATCCTGGAGTCCCGGGATCGAGTCCCGCATCGGGCTCCCTGCTCGGCAGGGAGTCTGCTTCTCCCTCTGACCCTCCTCCCTCTCATGCTCTCTGTCTCTCATTCTCTCTCTCAAATAAATAAATAAAATCTTTAAAAAAAATTATAAAATATTCCATATCCAGACAGAATATATATAATGCAAAAGGATTAAGAAAAAAATAAAATGACCATCCATGTACTTACCACCGAGCTTAAGAAACAGATTATTACTGGGCGCCTGGGTGGCTCAGTTGGTTAAGCAACTGCCTTCGGCTCAGGTCATGATCCTGGAGTCCCGGGATCGAGTCCCGCATCGGGCTCCCTGCTCGGCGGGGAGTCTGCTTCTCCCTCTGACCCTCCCCCCTCTCATGTACTCTCTCTCATTCTCACTCTCTCAAATAAATAAATAAATCTTTAAAAAAAAAAAAAAGAACAGGAGTGTCTCGAAGGACAGGATGACCCATTAAAACCACCGAAGAAGGCTGGGTTCAGAAGACGAGCAGGTGTTCAACTGTGAGCTTTCAGAAGGTGGCACAGTCGAGGAGGAGGGAAGAGAATGAGAAGATGCCTGGAGAGAGAAGAAATACAGCAAGGATGGGACACCTAATGATAGCAGCCGGTGGAAATTAAGGGGGGGCCGGAGACACCAACTGAAGGCAGGCAGGGTCATACCAAGAAGGGTTTTCTATGACATACAGCTACCTAAACATTCCTGAGGATGATTTTCCGTAAATTCTCTGGAAAAAAAAAAAAAAGAAGTGGCAGAATTCAGTCCTCCTGCTGATTAGCTTCCTATCACTGCCATAACAAATCATCAACTTAGTGACATACAACAATATGAATTTATTATCTGACCAATCTTGAGGTCAGGAATCCAACATGGGTCTCCCTGGGCTAAAGTCACAGTGTCCTCAAGGTTGCATTCCTTTCTGGAGGCTTTAGGGGAGAACCCATCCCCTTGTCTTCTCCAGTTCTTGAGGCTGTTCATATTCTTTGGCTCGTAGCCCCTTCTCCCATTGTCAAAGAAGGCAACATCAGGCCAAGTCCTGCTCCCGTTTTCACCTCTTTTGTTCTCTCTCTCTGCTTCCCTTTTCCACATTTAAGGACCCCTGTGATTACATTGGACCCACTCAGATAACCCAAGAGAATCTCTGCAGCTCAAGGTCAACTGGTTGGCAACCTTAATTCTATCTGCACCCTTCGCCATGCAGCGTAACGTAGCTGCAGGTTCTGGGGATTTGGATAATAGACATCTTCCAGGGGGAGGGGGGTATTATTCTGCATACAGCACCTGCTAAATCTCAGAAAAGGAATTTTTGTCTCTCTGGGTCATGTTCCAGAGATCTCCCAGTTCTAGTGAAATCAATCCATTTTGCCTTTCATGGGGCACATGTTTTGCCTCTAAATTTGTTAGTTGGCTAATTACTGCCAAGGTCTTAAAAAATCCGCATAGCAGTGTGCGTTTTGAGAAAACGTCCCTAGAAGGAATTTCTAAGCCAGCTCTTTTTACATGCTATAAACCAGGGACACAATAACTGGTTAGTCACAGACTCAGTCCTACCAGTTTTGCTGAATAAACAGTTTATTTCAATGCACAAAGCTATCCCACACATCAGCCATCTGTAACTCCAAAGTGATGCAGTTTTATGGGAACTCAATTTGGATTTGCCCACCAAGGTCAGTGTTCTCCAGCCAAGGCAAAAGAATGGAGAAAATGACATCCCAAAGGTTCTTACTTATCAGCAAACATCTTCACTTCTAATCCAGAACAACACTGCATCTGACCAATTGAATGATTTCCTTTTCGATTTGCTATCAATTCGCTTTAACAGTCCCAGTGAATTCCAAGAGAAAAAAACCTGTAATTTAATCTTTACTAAGATACCAGACAACATGTTAGTGATACTAATACTGGAATTAGAAATTTGGATTTCTCTTTCTTCTCTAGGATGGGTGCCAATTGGCTGGCAAGTAGACCTGGCAGGCAGAGGTGCCCAGCTCAGGCAAGGTAACTTGACAAAGAGAAGAGATGGCCTTTAAATGCAGAACTTAGGGCGCCTGAGTGGCTCAGTCATTAAGCGTCTGCCTTCGGCTCAGGTCATGATCCCGGGGTCCTGGGATCGAGTCCCACATCAGGCTCCCTGCTCAGCGGGAAGCCTGCTCTCCCTCTCCCGCTCCCACTGCTTGTGTTCCTGCTCTCGCTCTCTGTCTCTGTCAAATAAATAAATAAAATCTTTAAAAAATAATAAAAAAATAAAAATAAATAAATGCAGAACTTAGGCGGTGCCTGGGTGGCTCAGTGGGTTAAGCACACGACTCTTGATTTCGGCTGAGATCATGATCTCAGGGTCCTGAGATCTAGCCCTGCAACAGGCTCCGTGCTTAGTGGGGAGTCTGCTTGAAGATTCTCTCTCTCTCCCTCTCCCTCTGCCCCTCCACTCATTCACACGTGCACACGCGCACTCTCTCAAATAAATAAATAGACCTTTTTATAAAAATAAATGCAGAACTTCGTCCCACACACTCAAGATTAAGGGCAAGTTTATGTGCAGGGAGATAGTATAATGATATAAAAAAAGAGTACATCAGAAGGATGGAAATAAATCTCTGATTACCTTAGATTCAGCTTTCATTATAATTCAACTTGAAGTCAGAAGCTATGAGAATTTTTTTTGGCAAACATTTTAGTGAAATTTAGTAAGCTTTGGAATGTGAGCGCTTTTAAGAGATCCAAGTACTGAATTAATAACTTGTTAGATACATTACAGAGATTTGGTGCATATTTACATAACATTCACCATAAAGTTTACCTTAAATCTCTACCTATTCTCTATCATGTCACCATAAAGGTGAGCATATAAATTCATTGGTTAAGAAGAGTAGGATTTTCCTGCAATATTAAAATGTTGGTTTTAATATTCCCAAAGACTTTTGATTTATGGCCTTTATCAGCGTATGAATGTTTGTTGTAGGCGACTTCAATTGTTGAGATAATTGTCTGTTCTCTTGAAGTTGTAAACTGTATTTACCATAAGGGGTCAATCTGCTCATCAGCCTTGTGATAATTAATTTACCAACCATGACCTGGCTGACCTAGCTCTAATTAACTCTACCAGTAAGAACAATGGTGCAAATCTTCTAAAAATTAGAGAATGGCAAAAGGCCATCATCCTTGCAAATAATTATTTTACATGTAAAATAAAGTGACTCTTTATTTTATGGTGGTTCTCAGACTCTGTTGTATATTAAAACCATCTGGGGAGGATTTAAGAAAACAAAGTCCAGGGTGCCTGGGTGGTTCAGTCGGTTAAGTGTCTGACTACGGCTCAGGTCACGATCTCAGAGTCCTGGGAAGAGTCCTGGGTCAGGCTCCATGCTTAGCAGGGAGTCTGCTTGTCCCTCTGCCCTCCCCCTACTCGTGCTCACTTTCTCTCTCTCTCAAATAGTAAATAAAATCTTAAAAAAGAAAGAAAGAGAGAGAAAGAAAGAAAAGAAGAAAGAAAAAGAAAGAGAGAAGAAGGAAGGAAAGAAAGAAAGAAAGAAAGAAAGAAAGAAAGAAAGAAAGAAAGAAA
>NW_023270763.1:11033526-11058574 GCF_011800145.1 Mirounga leonina | reverse complement strand
GAAAGAAAGAAAGAAAGAAAGAAAGAAAGAAAGAAAGAAAGAAAGAAGAGAGAGAGAAAAGAAAGTCTAGGTCACAGCCCAGAGCAAGTTTTCAGAATCTTCAGGTGGGCTTCAGGTATAGCTAGTGGTAAATCTCCCCAGGTGATTCCAATATGCACCAAGTTTGACTGGTATGTGAACATCAATATCAACTGTTATTGTTATTAAGCATGTTAGATCCAGAATCCTGGGCCACACCTCATTTCTACTGAAACAAAATCTGCATTTAACCACATCCTCAGGTGGTTCTTTTTTTTTTTTAAGATTTTATTTATTTATTTTAGAGATAGAGACCGTGAGCAGGGGGAGGAGAAGAGGGAGAAGGACAAGCAGACTCCATGCTGAGCCCAACATGGGGTTCGATCCTACGACCCTGAGATCATGATTGAGCTGAAATCAAGAGTTGACACCTAACCAACTGAGCCACCCAGGCATCCCCCAGATCGTTCTTAAGCACATAAAAATTTGAGGAGCACTGAACTTTGCCCCAATGCAGACTCTCAACTGAGCAAGAATACCTGAAACCTAGCAATGAATCTGATGCTAATCAGTTATGCAGGTTTGACCAATTCATTGACCCTCCTTGAGCCTTAGTTCTTGACGTGTGAAATGATGAGATTGGGCAAGATCACATCTAATGTTTTGTGCACCCCTGAAATTCTAGGATCTTATTAAGTCACTCGGCCGCTCTGTATTCTATGTGCGTATAGACTGCTCCACCATTTTCAACTCAGGGCATTTAGATGTACCAGCCTATTCACCCATTGGCACATGAGCTGGTTGGGAGGCATTTCCTTCTAATGGTATCTGGGCATACACTATGGAGTTTTCATGGAGCCACAGGTGATTTTCTGGAACAAGACCATGGAATTTTCAACATAATGTGCTTTCCTTGCGGGCACACTTTCAAATAAAAGTGATAACATTCAAATATTATGGCTTGATTAAGGATATGATTGTCCCCACAGAGCTTCTTTATACAATCTCTCTCCTTCCTTATCATTTCAGTCTTGCTATTTCAAAAGGTGCCTCCCAGAAGCATCACTAGTGTGTTGTCTTGGAGACACAGTCTGGCTTCAGAAGATGCCCTCCCTGAGCCCACCCCTTCCCCAGCTGCCCTTGGCAGTAAACACTGCAAGAAAATGAGACTCAAGAGAGCCAGATTTTTGTCTTGGACTTGCCATTGTCTGGCTACGTGACCTTGAGAACTTGACTGACAATATCTGTACCTCTTTCCCCCTCTACAATCAGATTAGAGTACATGGACTCCTTTTCTAACATATTGAATCTGTGCTTATTCTCTATGTATACCGCCCCATATATATATATGGAATTATACATATATATACACATATATACATATATATGTATAATTCCTTATGATTCCTGTTTTCAGAATGGGCAGAGGACCAAGTTGATTTTCTAGGTAGAATTTAGACTCCTTAGGTTTTGCCTGTGGTTTGCAGAACCTCCTGTCTCTTCCAAAATTTAAAGAAGATGATAGTATCTTGATTCCGGGACACAGGCTAATTTAAGCAGAAAAGGAATTAATTGGAAAGCTGTTTAGTGTTCCCACAATGAAGACCTCAGGAAGCCTCCAGTGTTGACGGAGGGGGGCAGTCTGACAGTGTGACAGGAGCAGGTGTCCCAGGAATGTGAACTATATGCTCATGCAACTGACCTTTGCCTTTAGGACCTACTTGGGCTTGGTCTCAAATACCACTGAATGGTGAATGCTCTTTAATCAATCAGGATAATCAGTGCTAGCTGCTATTGCAAAGAGCTCCCAAACCTTGGTAGTTTTATGCAACAATAGTGTATTTCTCATTCACATTCCAGTCTGAAGTGGGTTGGATGCCTCTCTTCCCATTAATGTCACACGGATCTGGGCACCTCCCATTTACAGCACAACCCATGTTGGAGTCCTTTACTCCCAGCCCCATCGACAGCGGAAATACACACATGGAATGTGATATTGTTACATCTTACCGCGCACATTGCTTCCACCCCCTACATGGCTCTAACCTAACTAAAAAGCGCTGTCAAATATAATCTACTTGATGCTCAAAAAAAAAAAAAAAGAAGAAGAAGAAGAAGGAGAGGGAAGCATCTGGGCACAGCGCTTCTGAACATGCCTAATTTGTGGCTAAGTGGATTAGTTAATACCCAGTTCATTATGGGCAATTGAGGTCACATCATCGCTCAAAGCCTCATGGGCAAGAATTCAGTGTCCACTCAAGAACCATTAACAAGTTAAGAACTGTTTTCTCCAAATGTTAATTGATGGAAAGGACACAGCCTCCTCTGGTTTCTCTTATCTAATTGCCACAGACTGTATAAGGACCTTCAAGTTTATAAAGGAACAAAGACAGCTGTTCGCACTTCATCCAAGAAAACGTTCTCTTGTTCTGAATCCCATTTTAAACCCTGTAACTTTGGGGACTGAGTGGTAAAAGGCAGGACCCACACACTCAAATATAGCATTCTCTCTCTTTCTCTTAGCAGGAAGGGGCTCACCATAAACCACCCCAAATTTCTGGCCAGTGGCAAGCTCCAGTATTCTGTAGATTTATCTCACATCTTGCGAAATACGTGTCTTAACCCAGACATAATAATTTATTTTGCCCTGTTTATGTGTCAGACACAGTTCTAACTACATATATTAACTCCTTCAAGCATTGCAAAAACCCAGTGAGGACCTGTCTGTGGTGATTGCCATTTTACAGATGAGGATACTGAGAATCAGGGAGCTTAAGGTAACTTGCCAAATTCCCACACTGAGGTTCAAGTGTGGGTGGTGGCATTCCAACCGGCACTCACTCTACTCTACTCTTTCCCTAAAGTAGCTAGTGCATTTGCTCTTTCCCATGCTCTGGTCCCATTCATCAACATATTGAAATAGAATGGCTTTGTTTGGGGAGGTTTTTCTGTTTGTTTTATTTTTATTCTTTTTTGGTCTTGTAGAATTAGAATGATAAGGTTGCCACTACCTGAGATGAGGAAGGAGGATAAGTCAAAAACTTACTTCTGAACATATGAAATTTGAGATCCTTATAAGACATCCAAGTAGAGATACCAAGCGGACAGTTGGATATACCAGGCTGGATTTTGGGGAGATTGCTCAGTTAGATTTGGGATAGTTAGCATGTAGGTAGTATTTAAAATCATGAGACTCAGGACACCTGGGTGGCGCAGACAGTTAAGCGTCCAACCTGGTTTCGGCTCAGATCATGATCTCAGGGTCATGAGATGGAGCCCCGGGATGGGCTCTGGGCTCAGCATGGAGTCCGCTTGAGATTCTCTCCCTGTCCCTCTACCCCTCGCCCTGCCCATGCTCTCTCTAAATAAATAAGTAAAATCTTTAAAAAAGAATAAAATAAGATAAAATCATGAGACTCAATAAAATGCTGACATAAGACGATGTCGAGGTTAAGACAGTGAAGGTGTATGGCTGTCACTGCCAAATTAATACAACTTCCGTCCTTATTAAGAACAAAATCATCAAGTACAGATTCATATTGATTTCCAGGAGCTATATTAATTTGTTCCAGGAAAGAAACCATATCTAAATTAGCAGCTTTCATTGGAGTCACACTGATTACATTTATGATAGTCTAGCATCATTCTCTACAAGCCCTCACCAAAAGCCCACATGGAATAGAAAATTAAATAGATACACCAAATAAATATTTCCTTTGCATCTAATAGACTTTTGATAGTGACACCAATCTCCATGATACTCATAACAATGTTTTGTGCTAAACTCTTTTAGGGGCACCTGGGTGACTCAGTCATTAAGTGTCTGACTTCAACTCAGTTCATGATATCAGGGTCCTGGGATTGAGCCCCATATTGGGCTCTGTACTCAATGGGGAGTCTGCTTCTCCCTGTCCCTCTGCTCCTTCCAACACTCATCCTCTCTCTCAAATAAATAAATAAAATCTTTAAAAGTAAATAAACTCTTTTAGCATGCAGAGTGAGATTTTGGGACTTCTACTTGGTGTTCCTACTATGAAAGTCTTTCCATCAAAGACCCACAAGACAATAAAGGAATTCTGATAACTCTTGAGTCTTTCTTCTAACTAAATATTCAGAAACTGAGAAATTAACCATGGGATGAGTTTGGGATCCCACAAATTTCATCTGTGGAGTAGATTTGGGTAAAATCTCTACTGATGACACAATTCTGGTAGGTTGGTATTGGATTGGTATAAAATGGTATTCTGAGTCCTCAGAAAGCATCCAGTAATCCCCCCTGGAGAGGGATATGTTCATTTCCTCAGGTCACCACGGCCTTAGGAATAACCATTAACTGCTTTGCAAAAAGCTGAAATACAAATTCACAGTATTTACTTGTTAGGTTACCCCATGGGTTTCAAGGGCATCTGCCCCTATTTCAAGGGACTCTGCCTCTCTGGACTGACCCCTGTGTGAGAAGTTAGTAGGAAATTTTATTATAACCCTATCGTGGTGACTTAAGTCAAGCTTCTGCTCAAGAAATCTGGAGGAGTGGTTCTTTTTTGGTCTTTTGGCTAATACAGATTAAGTCCCTTGGCTGGTTTTCTCTTCAGTTGCCCACTGACGAAGACCTCTGCCATCAGACCTTTCTGAACACCGCAAAGCCCTATTGTCTGGTGCAATAACCACCACCATTTTGCCTCTGGACGTTAAGTGCTGTTGCTGGTCTACCCCAATCCTAGATCCTCCATTTCCCCATTCCCTATTGGATCAGGAAGTTCAATTTAATTGTAACATTTCACCCCAGCATCCTCAACCTACTAAACTTTTTTCAAAATTGTTAGGATTCCCCTTACCAATGTATGTCAGAAGATCTTAATGAGGAAGCTTTATTGTGGGTCTTAAAAACTATGGCCGGAAGTGAAAGACTAAATCTCACATCATAAATACCTTCCAGCATGTATTTCTCCCAAAGAAATATATTTCTGCACTGTACCAAGTCATTCCCTGTGTCTTAACTATCTAGGATAGGCTAAATTTAGATTTAGGTAAGCAAAGTACTAGACTTACTCCCAGATGCTCAAGCTGGTACACTGAATATGGAATCACTAAGGACACTTAACATAAATTCAACCTAATCTGAAAATATGACCCCACCTTGGTTGATGGCCCTCAGAGTTCACATATTTTGCCACTACTAATTAGCAAAATTCTACTTGATGTGTAAGCCTTGTCCTCCTGATTTTGATTTTGTAGTGGACCCCTAGGAACTCTCTGGGAATGTAAGGTATGGGAAACTTGACTTCCTGCGATGAGTAGTCATGGGGACTGTCTGCTGCTCCTGACCGGGGCCACATGAGAGTCCTGGTGAGGACAGATTTTTAGGATCAAACACTGAGTGCAGTTTTCTGAGAGTCTAACCTGATGGTTGCAAAAGATAAGAGATTCTTTGAACATGATAATCACAAAAACTAGGTGTTCAGCCCACAACTTGAGTAGAAAATTTAGGAATCTGATATTATTATTCTTTCTTTATTTTGTCATATTAGAAGCAGCCACTACCTTGAAACCTTTGAATCCTTCATGCTTCCTCTATTGCATTTGAACAATTCACTACTCCCCAAATCCTGACCCCTGATGGACACTTGGTTTCAGGTAGCCACACACAATAATTTTTATCAGATTCATTGATGTATAGTTGACATGTGACAAACTGCACATATCCAAAGTGTACAATTTGATAAGTTTTGAAATATGATAAAACCATCACTACAATCCAGATAATGAGTATATCCATCATCCCCAAAAGTTTTAAATAAATGTTTGAATTTGTAAGGAACTACCTACCTATTTTCCACAAGGGTGGTCCCATTTTACATTCCCCACTCCCCACCCTGCCCCACAGAATGTGAACATTCCAAGTCTTCTACCTGCCTGCCAACAAAGAATTTGATAATTAACAACTCAAGATGAACATAGCTCCAGACCTGCAAAGACTAGAAAATACAACTAATTGGGGCACCTGGGTGGCTCAGTTGTTAAGCGGCTGCCTTCGGCTCAGGTCATGATCCCAGGGTCCTGGGATCGAGCCCCGCATCAGGCTCCCTGCTCCGCGGAAGGCCTGCTTCTCCCTCTTCCTCTGCCCCTGCTTGTGTTCCCTCTCTCGCTGTGTTTCTCTCTCTGTCAAATAAATTTAAAAAAAGAAAAAAAAATACAACTAATCTCTGGGAATATAATACAATAATTATTTTTTTAAAGGGAGGCAAGGCAGAGAGTAGGTGGTTTATGAAGAAAGGAAAAGAGGTGGTAAAGATCTTTTCTGGGTCTCATTTTACCATGATCTGTGTCAGTTTTCCAGAGTTCATATTTGGAATACGCAAGTGGGCAAAGATTTCTCTTTAAGAGGTTAGTTACCACTCTATATTTCAACATACCTGGGAGTAGAGTCCTTATGTTTGCTGCCTACTTTCTCAGACACTGGCACTGACAATACCCCAGGCTTCTTGCAAGTTTTAAAAATTGGCGTTGGCAACCATATCACCAGATCTCAATGAAAATGGCTTTCTTCTCCAGTTTTATATTCAAAAGCTCTTGGTTTCAATCTCTTTGCTAAGACTTGTGCTCCAAGCATCTCAGTACTGAAATTAGCATAAGCTTTGTCTAGTGGTTTCTTGTGAGCAGGATTTTTTTCTGTCCTGTGTTACGCTAGCCATTGTCACTGCCTCTTAATATGGAATTGCTTGGGACAAGTGAATCTGCCTCTTCAGAAATATCTGCCCCTGTTCCCACATTTCTTAGCTACAAAATCCCTCTCAGGGGTCTTTGAACTTAAGCTGAAGTCTGTACCACTAAGGGCTGGGTGAGTGCCATTTCTCTCTCCTGGAGTCTTCAAAGGGAGAGAGGAGGAAGGAAGGAAGGAAGGAAGGAAGGAAGGAAGGAAGGAAGGAAGGAAGGAAGGAAGGAAGGAAGGAAGGAACGGAGGGAGGGAGGGAGGGAGGGAGGAAACAGAACATCACAGGCCTTGAGTAATATTTACTAGTCTTGTAAAAAATCTAGAGATTTTTTTTCAGCTCCTCTCACTAACTCTTAGAAAGCTCAGCTGAATTTCTAACAATTTAACGTATCTAAAATTTGCTTTTTCTCCCTCTATTGTACATAGGGTGAGCTTGGTTTAATGAATCCAAATGCCCTTTTCATTCCTTTACCTTTGCTCTTCATCCTGGATATTTGTGTATGTGTGTTTTAAATTAAATTTATAGTAAAACTGACATTGTGTAGCCAAACTCATTCAGTGCTATGAATTTTTTTTATGTCTATATTTGTGTAACTACCACATCCAGGACATAGAACAGTTCCAACACCCAAAAAAGTAGAGTTCACCGTCATGCTGTCCCTTCACACTCATGCCTACCCACCACAATTACCCACCCCACCCCATCCCACCCCAATGACTGATCTGCTCTCTCTTGCTATAGTTTGCCTTGTCTAGGCTGTCATTTCAATGAAATCATATGGTATGGAGCATTAGAGATTGGCTTCTTTGGGTAAGCATAATGTCTTTGAGATTTATCTACATTGTTGCATTTATCAATAGTTCATTCATTTTCATTACTGAGTAATACTCCAGTGCATGGATTTGTCACAGTTTGTTTCTCCATAAACCCACTGAAGCTTATCTGGGTTGTTTCTGGGTTCTGGTGATTATGAATATGGCTGCTATAAACACCAGAGGACAAGTTTTGTGCAAAGACACAGTTGGATTTCTCTAGGGTCAATACCTGAGAGTGGGACCACTGTATTATATAGGAAATGTATGTCTCTGTTTATTGAGATCTTCTTTGATGCCTTGGATAGCATATATCTCATGATGAGATGAGTGCCCTCTAAGAAGAGCAAGAGACACCAGGATCCATTCTCTCTTCTCCATGTGAGAACACAGAAGGAAGGCAGCTGGGTACTGTAAGCAGAAAGAACTCTCACCAGAACCCAACCATGCTGGCACCCTGATCTTGGACAGCCTCCAGACAGCGAGAAATAAATTTTTTCACGTAAACCACTCAGTCTGTGGTATTTTTATTATAGCAGCTCAAGCTGACTAAGACACAGAGATTAGCCCTTCCACAGTGAGAATTCTCTCTTGGCCCTACATGCCACTCAAAATACCTAGAAGAGAACAGACTTTGGCACAGGTGAAATGGTACTCTCTCTTGGGTTGGAATGAAGCTCACTAATTCACAGTGCAATCGACAGTTTAGAGTGCTGTCTGAGAAAAATAATAACCACCAGATATTTCCAAACTACCAGCTTCTAAAATGATGCAACCCTTGCCTCAGCCTTGTCTGCAGCAGATCAAAGCCAAAGTGCATTAACATGTATATCATCGCCTCCATGGATCAGCTTTGATGGGTCCAAGGGGTCTGCATTTCTTAAGGTCTGCTCTGCCTGTATAATAACATCAGTCGTTTTCCTCTGAACACAGCATACAATGAGCTGCAAGGTCAATTCCCCCCACATTAGCCCTGCTTGCTCCAGACTAAGGTGGAAAGCCCTCAACTCTAGTCAAGCTGACTACTCACTCCATTTACCATACTCCTATTTATTTCACAAATGTCTTAGTCCCATGACTTAGGATATTGGGTTGTTTTGAAAGCCCATGATCGGTATCATTTTGGAAGGGATTTTTCTTTGTTTTTTCCCCTTCCAGATTCCAGAACCAATTGAGAGCCAAACCCAAGAATTAGGCAGCTGAAGATCAAAATATTTTTCTTTATTACTGACAAAGCTGTTAGGCTAAACATGCCTCCTCCCTTGGTGAGGACAGAGAGGGTAGGAGTGAGCTGTAAAGTGAGGGGATGCAGAGGGACCAAGACAAGACTGCCGGGCTATCCACCAGAGCAGGATAAAAATGGATGTGCCTTTTCCCATGACAGTAATGTGTCTTGCCCTGGCTTCTGGCGGGAGAGTAGGGGGACAGAAAGTTTCTGATCCACCCTCTATGGCATCCACAAAGAGAAATAGGATTCTATCCCCTTGTAAGACTCACAATGGAAACGTATTTAGAAAAACTAAACAGAACAGGGCAAAATGTCAACCGCAGAAAGTCAGTTGTCCACCCCAAGGAAGAACATGTTTCAAGTCCTCTTCAAAGTATGTCTTCTTCATCCTAAATATGCTCTTTTGATAAATTCCTCTCTGTGTCTTTGCATTTGTATGTCCTGACTTCTGCTCTGAACTGCTGCCTGACCCAGGTGGTGGTCCACAGCTCAATGCAGGTCAAAGCTAGCAATGAGTATCCTGGCCCTTATTACACACAAATAGAGGATACTTGGAAGAAAACCTTCCAAGATGTAATATTAATCACACAGGGCTCTAATATTAAAATAGAGCTAGCAGTGGGTGGGACAAAAACTTCCAACTTTTTCTCTCTTCCATTCACTGCTAGGGAAGTGGCATTATCTTAAGCTAAGGTGGCTTCGACTGGCCAAACATCTGTTTAATAGTTTATTTTTTGTCCTTTTATTGTTCAAATTGTCCTTCTATCTGCAGCATTCCCCAGATAAGACCCTGGGCCAGAGACTTAAAAGCTTCATTTGACTTACTTTTTTAAGGCACATGCCAAGTTCACCTACAGTTTTATGCATTTTCAGGATAGAACAAAGGCTCCTGAAGGTGGTCACCAAAAAAACCTCTAACAGGGCTTTTGCTATAAGGTTCATGTGACAAGAAGAGAATTAAACTTATCTTATTTTTGCTTGGAAAACCCTGTGAAAGTCTCTCCCTCAGATTTAGGCTTGAACTAAAAGTTGTCTGACTCCCAATAATTAATGCCAAGATTTAGAGGGCCAGTGAGGGCACCTGGGTGGCTCGGTCTGTTAAGCATCTGCCTTCGGCTCAGGTCATGATCCCAGGGTCCTGGGACCAAGTCCCTCATCAGGCTCTCTGCTCAGCGGGGAGTATGCTTCTCTTTCTCCTTCTGCCCCTCCCCCTTGCTTGTGCACGCTCTCCCTCTCGCTTTCTCTCTCTCACTCTCTCTCAAATAAATAAATAAAATCTTAAAAAAAAAAAAAAAAAAAGGCCAGTGAGCTTTGTCTTAAGGGTCCAGGAATACTCGGGGGTTCTTGATGAGATTGATTATAACTCAGTCCTAGTGCCCTGCCCCTCACTCTGGACATTGTGTTCCTTGTACTGCCTTCCCCATCTGGCTCAAAGAAAAGTAGGTCAGGAAGTCAAATTTGCAGGGCCACATTACAATGAAGATAGTACTGCTACCAGGAATGGTAGACCAACTTTTGGTTATGGTAAATTTTACAAGTTGGATAACAACATATTTTTTGGAAGTACTAGAGAGCAAAGAATTTCCTGGTCAAGGGGAGACAGACTTTGCATTTGGGGCTACTTTTCCCTTGAGCACCTTTGTCAATTCCTAAAGGAAAGCTGAGAAGATATATTGTGCTTTTGAGAGACTCCAGGCACAAGGGACAGGGATTGGAGTATAGGACCCCCTCCCGTCTCCCTGCCCTGGGGGGCTGACTGGCTTGTTTTGGTTTGAAATCCTCAAACGAATTTACAGTAGTCCCCCTTATCCACTGTTTTGCTTTCTAGGCTTTGAGTTACCCACAGTCACCCGTGGTCCAGAGTCAGATGATCCTCCTGACTACCATGAGAGGGTCAATAGTAGCCTCACGCTATGTCATGATGCCTACGTCACTCACCTCACTTCACCTCATCACGTGTTTTATCATCTCACATCATTACAAGAAAGGCAGGTACATACCACAAGATACTTTGAGAAAGAGACCACGTTCACGTAAATTTTATGACAGTATATTGTTATAATTGCTCTATTCTATTGTTAGTTGTTGTTGATTTTACTTTGCCTAAAAATAAGTGAAGCTTTATCCTACGTGTGTACATATAGGAAAAAACAGAGTATAAATATACGGTTTGGTACTATCTTGGGTTTCAGACATCCACTGGGGGTCTTAGAACATAACCCCCAGGGATAAGGGGGGACAAGTGTATCTCAGTCCTGGAATTTGGTGATCACTGACTTTAGGGTGAAGCACAAGAACAATGCCATGTAACTCAGAAGCAGGGTAAATGGAATTCATGTATCTTCCCATGGTCCAGGGAGGAAGTAAAAGTACCTAATCTCTTGGGCAACTATTAGAAGAGTAAAAGAGAATATCTCTTCCAAGGTTATTGGGTTTGGAGTTTTGGGGTAGTTTGTTTCTCAGCAATAGACAACAAGAACAATGCCTTCTCAAAAGTCCTTTTCTGTGTCGTATTCTTTTGCTAGGGCTGCCATCATGAAACACCACAGACTGGGTGGTTTAAACACAGAAATTTCTTTCTCACAGCTCTGGAGGCTAAAGGCCAATGTCAAGATGTTGGTGGGCTTGGTTTCTCCTGAGGCTTCCCTCCTTGGCTTGCCGATGGCCATCTTCTTGATATGTTCTCACCTGGTCTTTTTCTCTGTATACACATTCACCCCCAGTATCTTTCCTTTCTCTCTTTTTTTAAGATTTTATTTTATTCATTTTAGAGAGAGAAAGTGTGAGTGGGGAGGGCAGAGGGAGAGCGAGAAAGAACCTGAAGCAGACTCCGTGCTGAGCGCAGAGCCTGACGCAGGGCTCCATCCCACGATGGTGAGATCATGACCTGAGCCAAAACCAAGAGTTGGATGCTCAACTGACCGAGCCACCCAGGTCTCCACCCCTGGTATCTTTCCATGTGTACAAATTCCCTTTCCTTATTAGGACATCAATTAGATTAGATAAGGACCCACCCCTAATGGTTTTATTTTAACTTACTCACCTCTTTATAGACGTTCTCTCCAAATATGATTACATTCTGATGTACTGGGTATTAGGATTTCAGTGTACGAATTTGAGGGACATACAATTCATCCTATACCATGTAGTTTAAGCGGAGATTCAAGATGGAGTAAAACAATATGCGTGCATTTGAGGTACCATTTTTTTTCCCGAGGAGTCCACTGGTTTGTTTTTCAGCATTATGAACTCAGTGCCCATGTGTCCGTGGTTTCAAAACAACAAATAAAAATATAATAAGCCCCTTTAAAATGGCTTTTAAGCCCAGTTCATTTTATCCTTTATATAGAACGGAGCATCTGTTTAATGAACACCAAGCAGAAGGCAGGAAATATGGTATACAAGATGAAAAGGGAAGTTTGCCCATAAATCATGTTAGTAGAACCAGTTTTTTAAACAATGCATAAGGGGCAAATAATGTTTATAGTCATTCTGGAATCACAGATTTGGGAAAATTGCCCAGTAAAAGCACTGCAAATCTCAGTTCCCCTATCAGGAAATAAGGGGCCCTCCAGGTGATTGTATGTGATTCCTAGTAGGCCAATTTATGAGCACTATCACTAAAGTCAATTATTTGATGTTACGTGTTTGTATTTCTGTTTCAGTTGCCCATGCCTACAAATAAACCACCCCAAGACTTAGTGGCTTAAAGCATTAATGATCACTTAATATCTTTCAGTTGTGTGGGTTCACTGGGAAGTTCTTCTGCTGGTCTGGCTTGTACTCTCTTATGTGATTGCAGTCAGATGGTCACTAGGCTTAGAATCATCTGGGGGCTTGACTGGGATAGCCCTTCCTCTCCATAGGGCTCTCCTAATGGTCTGAACTCTTTAAGTTAGCTAAAACTTCAATATGTCAGTTCAGAGATCCCCAAAATTGCAGATACAGAAGTTGCCTGAGCTCAGATATCACAGAACATGACTTCTACTGCCTTCAGTTGGTAAAACAAGCCATTGGTCAGTGTTAATTCAATACAGGAGGAGACCGCACTAGGGTGTGGCCACCAGGAGCTGCCATCTTTGGAAACTGGGTGCCATAGATTCCCTCTGGATATATCGGGTAAGTTACTTCTCTGAGCTTGGACATGGCAATAGCCTCCCTGCTTCTACACTTGCCCTTCTTCAGTCTGTTCTCCTCTGAAGGCAGTGGTTTTTTTATAACAATTTTATTATGATGTAATTCGCATACCATAATATTGACCCTTTTAGAGTATGCAATCCACTGGTTTTTAGTATGTGAACAGACTGGTGCAACCATCACCACTGTCTCATTGTAGATCAATTTTATCTACCCTAAAAGAAACAGCATACCCATTAGCTGTCACTCCCCACCCCTCTCCAAAGTCTGACAACCTCTCCCTCCCTGCCTCGATGAATTTGCCCATATCGAACATTTCAGATAAATGGAATTATACGTTAAGTGCTCTTTTGTGTGCTGGCCTCTTTCACTTAGTATAATGTTTTCAAGGTTCGTCCATGTTATAGCACATACCAGTACTTCATTCTTTTAAATGGCTGAATTAATCTACTCTATGGACAGACCACATTTTGTTCATCCATTAATCAGTTGATGGACAGTTGTGTTGTTTTCACTTTTGAGCCATTATGAATAATGCTGCTCTGAATATTCGTGAACAAATTTTTGTGTGAACATATGTCTTCATTTCTCTTGGGTATACACCCAGGAGTAGAATTGCTGGGTCATATGTTAATTCTATGTGTAGCTTTTTGAGGAACTGCCAAGCTGTTTTCTCTAGCAGCTGCACCATTTCACATTCCCACCAGCAATGTATAAGGGTTCCAATTTCTCCATATCCTGCCCAACACTTGTTATTTTCTGCCATTTCCTTTCTCGAATGACTAACGATATTGAGCATCTTTTCATGGGCTTATTGGCCAATGTATATCTTCTTTGGAGAAATGTCTATTCGGGTTCTTTGTCCATATTTTAATTGTGTTATTTGTCTTTATTGTGGAATTTTAAGAGTTCTTTATGTATTTTGGATATAAATCCTTTATCAAATGTATAACTTGGAATTCTTTTTTCCATTTGTGTGTCTGTCTTTTCATTTTCCTGATGGTGTCCTTTGAAGCACAAATGTTTTCTTTTGTTGTTTTTGATGTTATATCTAAGAAACCATTGCCTAACCCAAGGTCACAAAAATTTAATCCTATGTTTTCTTTGAGAGATTTTAGTATAATCTCTTATATTTAAGTCTATATTCCCTCCCACTAATTTTTGTGCATAGTGTAGAGATCTAGCTTCATTATTTCATAAATGGACATCCAATTTTCCCACCACCATTTGTTGAAAAAATGATTATTTCCCTTGTTGGATGGTCTTGGCACCCTTGGTGAGTTTATTTTTGAATGTTCAGTTCTACTCCATTCATCTATGTTTTTATGCCAGTACTGCATTTCTTATTGATATAAATTTATAGTAGTTTTGAAATAAGGAAGTGAGCCCTCCAACTTTGATCTTCTTCTTAGAGATTTGTTTTGTTTTGTTCTATAATGGGTCCTTTACATTTCCATATGAACTTTAGGTTCAGTCTGTTAATCTATGCAGAAATGGAAGCTGGAATTTTGATAGGAATTATATTGAATCTGTAGATCAGTTTGGGGAGTATTGTCATCTTAGTAATATTACATCTTTCAATCCATGGACATGGGATTTCTCTCTACTTATTTAGGTCTTTTTAAATTTCTTCCAACTGTGTTCTGTTATTTTCAGTGAACAAGTCTTGTACCTCTGTAATAAAGAATCTGACTCCATTTTTTTGATGTTTGACCATTGACAGCTTATGCTGTCCTCTCTCCCTTCTGTCCCACATCTATCTGATCAAGGTGATGAGAAAACCTTTATTTCCTTTAGTTCTGGTGGAAAGCTCAAACCATGTGCAGGAATACTCACCCTACTTCTACTCCTAAGCACTATGAAAATTCAACCCAGACCCCTTTCCCAGCTCTAAAGCCATTTTCAGACCAGCTTGGGTAACTTGCTTTGTTCTTCCTGGAAAGCTTCATTGTGTGAACCTTTGCATAATCTCTGGTGCCTATGTGGCATCATCAGTCTTAGCATCTGAACCAGATTTTGGATGGGGGACCCATCCTGCCTCTGCAGAGCGCTCACAACTTCATTGGTCCAGTTGATTTCTAAATATATTGTATGCTATTATAAATGCAATTGTTTTCTAATTTCATTTTCAGATATTTCACTGTTAGCAGAGAAAAATAAAATGATTTTTGCACATTGGTCTTATATCCTACAATATACTCATGAACTCATTTATTAGTTGTCATAGTTTTTGAGTGGATTCTCTAGGATTTTCTATATAAAAGATTATGTCATCTGCAAATAGAAATAGTTTTACTTCTTCTTTTTCAAAATGGGTGTCTTTTACTTTTTCTTGTCTAATTATCCTGGCTACAACTTCTAGTGCAATGTTGAGTAGAGTGGCAAGAGCAGAACATCCTTGTCTTTTACTGATCTTAGAGGGAAAGCATCCAATCTTTCCCCTTTAGGTAGAATGTTACCTTTGGGGTTTTTACAGATGTCCTTTATCAGGTGCAGCAAGTTCTCTTCCATTCCTGCTTTGTTGAATGTTCTCAATGATAAAAGGATGGTAGATTTTGTCAAATGATTTTTCTGCATCTATTGAGATGATCATATGGGTTTTTAAAATTTTATACATATGGTATATTGCATTATATAATATATTACATTATATAGTACATTACATAATTTTGGAAGTTAAACCAACTTAGCTACTTGGGAAAAATCCCAGTTGGTCATAATGTATAATTATTTATGTATATACAGATGTAGTTTGCTAAATTTGGGGGGAGATTTTTGCATCCATATTCATAAGAGCTATTGGTCTGTTGTTCTCTTTTCTTGTGATGTCTTTAGTTTTGCTGTCAGGGTAATAGCAGCCTCACAGAAAGAGTCAGGAAGAGACCCCTCTTCTTCTTTTCTTTGGAAAAGTTTATGGAAGATTAGTGATTTTTTTTGTTTTGTTTTGTTTTTGTTTGTAATGTTTAGTAGAGTTCACCATCTGGTCCTTGACTTTTCTTTGCAGGAAGTTTTTCTTATTACGGTCTCAATCTCTTTGCTTGCTATAGGTCTATTGAAATGTCCTAAGTTTCTATTTCTTCTTGAGTCAGTTTTGGTACATGGCCTTTCCAGGAATTTGTCCCTTTCCTCTAGGTCATATAATTGATTAGCACACAATTGTTCATCATATTACCTTATAGGCCTTCCTTATTTCTGTAAGGTTGGTAATGATGTCCCCATCTTATTACCAGTTTTAGTAATTTGAGCTTTCCCTTTTTTATTATAGTCAATCCAGCTAAATGTCCATTTCACTGATCTTTTCAAAGAACCAACTTTTTATTTTGTTGCTTTCTCTATTGCTTTTCTATTCTTTATTTCATTTACTTCTGCTGTAGATTATTAATTAGATATCTGTATTGCTTTTTTTTTTTTTTTAAAGTAGACTCCATGCAGTGTGGAGCCCAGTGCAGGGCTTGAACTCACGACCCTGAAATCAAGGCCTGAGCTGAGATCAAGAACAGACACTTAACCAACTGAGCCACCAAGGCATCCCTGTATTTGATTTTTTATGTAAGCATTTACAGCTATACATTTTCCTCTAGTCACTGCTTTTGGCACAAGCTACAATTTCAGATATGTTGTACTATCATTTTCATTTATCTCAAAGTATCTTCTGATTTCCCCCTGTGACTTCTTTAATATGTTTGGTTACTTAGTTATTTAATTTCCACATATTTGTGAATTTCTCAAATTTCCTTCTGTTATTGATTTCTAATTTCATTTATTGTGGTTGGAGAACATACTTTGTATGATTCCAACCCTTTAAAAATTGTTTAGACTTGTTTTATGCCCTAACATACAGCCTATCCTGAGAATGTTCTCTATGCCTTGAGAAGAATGAGTATTCTGGTGTTGTTAGGTAGAAAGTTCTAGATAGCTGAGATGATTGTTCAGGTTTTCTCTTTTTTTGTTGATCTTCTGTCTAGTTGTTTTATCCATTATCAAAAGTGAGGCATTCAGATCTCCCACTCTTATTGTTAAAATATCTATCTTTCCCTCTAATTCTCTCAGTTCTGGCTTCATGTATTTGGGGTTCTATTGTTAGGTGAATGAATGTTTGTAAGTGCTATATCTTCCTGATGGGTTGAACTTTTAATAATTATAAAATGTCCTTGTTTGGGTGCCTGGGTGGCTCAGTCGTTAAGCAGCTGCCTTCAGCTCGGGTCATGATCCCAGAGTCCCGGGATCGAGTCCCACATCGGGCTCCCTGCTCAGCGGGGAGCCTGCTTCTCCCTCTCCCACTCCCCCTGCTGTGTTCCTGCTCTTGCTGTCTCTGTCTCTGTCAAATAAATAAATAAAATCTTTAAAAAATAAATAAATAAATAAATAAATAAAATAAAATAAAATAAAATGTCCTTGTTTGTCTCTAGCAACAATTTTTGTCTTAAAATCTGTTTTATCTGATATCAGTATAACCATCCCAGCCCTCTTTGGTTACTGTTTATGTGGTATATCTTTTTCCATCCTTTTGCTTTCAACCTATTTGTATCTTTGAATCTAAAATGTGTTTCTTGACAGTAGACAAGTTGCTACCATGGGCTGGGGAGTAGGAGAAATAAGGGGAGGTTGGTAAAAGGGTACAAACTTTCAGCTATAAGATGAATAAGATATAAAGATCTAATATAAAACATGGTGATTATTGTTGATAAGATTGCATTGTATAATTAAAAATTGCTGGAGGAGAATTTAAATGTTCTGAAAAAGAAAGAAAGAGAGAGAGATATGTTTTAATTAACTAGATGAAGGGAGTCATTTCACAATGTATATGCAAATCAAATTGCCACCATGTACACTTTAAATATCTTACAATTTTATTTGTCAATTATGCCTCAATAAAGCTGAAATTTACAATTTTATTTGTCAATTATACTTCAATAAAGCTGAAATTTAAAAAAATAATAATAAAGTATGTCTCTTATAGATAGCATATAGTAGGATCATAGTTTTAATCCATTCAGGGCAGTGATTTTTCTCTGTTTTTGACAGTATCTGCAGTACCTAAGAGAGTATCAGGCACTTAATAGGAGCTCAATGGATTTCTTTTGAATGAATGAGTCTTTATATGTGAAATGGGGTGACATGTCCTTTTCTCACTGCTTTCCAGTTATGAGGGTCATCATCACTGCAGTTGTCTCTTTAAAATCTTAACATTGCGGGGAGAGGAAGTTGCCTGGGTGGCTCTGTTGGGTAAGCATCCAACTCTTGATTTTGGTTCAGGTCGTGATCTCAGGGTCATGGGATCAAGCCCTGCCTTGGTCTATGTGCTCGGTGTGGAACCTGCTTGTCCCTCTCCCTCTGCCTCTTCCCCCCCATCTCTCTCTCTCAGATAAATAAATAAACCCTTTAAAAATAAATAAATAAAATAAAATCTTAACATGGTATGTAAATGTAAGAAAATGTAAGAAAATGGTGAAATCTTGTTCAACCTTAAGCCCGAGACCAAGTTCCAGAACTCTGCTGAATCATGTTTATCAGGCAGAATAGATATGTTTAAAATCTAACAGATACAGAAGTTATGCCTGGACTTGTCCCTCACTCCCCAACTGGCCCCAGGTAAACTCAGTCATCCATCTTTCTTCTTCCCTTAGGTGTACTTTCTCTGATTTTTCTTTTCTTCTATGAAGCCAGGTTCAGAATTACTACAAGGATATGTCCTTAACAAGCTCCAAGCCAGTCCCCAACAAGGAATTCTGATTCTTACTCTCATGCCTACTGTAGTGTATTTCATTATCCTGAAGATTAGAATAGGAACCAAGGCACTGGGAGAGACCCAACTTGGGTCTTGATCCAAAATCACAAGTTCCAGCTTAGTTTTTCAGAAATTCTCTCAAAGGGTGTTGAGCACTACCCTCACCAAGAAGTTAGTTCTAGAATGCTTTAGCACCCCTTACTGGTTCTCCCAACTCTCCTTTTGACTCTGTAAATAATCACCTCATTAAATGCTCCTTAGAAAGTCTGTAGAGGGTGTTCCTGCCTGGACCCTGGATGAAAAAGCCCCAGCTCCAAATCTCACTTGATTTTCTCCTTTTGCCCCTCAGGTCTGGTCAAATGCTGTCTCAGTATTGCTGTTCTCTGGGTGTCTCATTAGCTCTTATCACTCCCTCAATCTTGTTTATAGTCCTTGGTTTATATATGGAATTTTATCTCCCTATGACTTTCCTATACTGACCATGAGACCAGGATCATCACAGAAGCAATCCATTCCAGGCTTTCTCTGCTGCTTGAAATCTGGCCAAGAGATGACTTCACCACCACTTCTTACCTAATAGCTATTGGAAGAACAAATGTATCAATGTTCCTCTTATAGCAAGACACCTGGGAATAGCGGTCCCTACTCACAGTCTGTAATTTTTCCTCCTCCTAAACCCTGCCTGCCAACCAGGTGTTCACTCCCACCATCTCACAGACCCTTCTTTTGTCAACATCACCAATGACCTCCATGTTGCTAACCACATAGACTAATTCTGTCATTTTCTGACTTGACCATCATCAGGATTTAACAGATATGGTCACCCCCTCCTCCTCAAAAGACTTTTCCATGTATAACTTCTAAACAATGGAGTGCCCCAGGGCTCAGTCCTTCAACTTCTTTTCTTCTCCAATTATATTTATTCCCTCAGTGGTCTTATCCAGTCTCATGGGGTATATACCATCTGCATGGTATATAGCTCCAGCCTGGAGTTCCAGTTGCCTGTATCTACCTTCTCAACACTCCCATTTAGGTCTCTAATTGACATCTCAAGCCAAACTCCTCATTTTCCCTATTTCAGTAAGTGGCAAATCCACTTCATATGCTTGGACTAAAAAACTAGGACATCATCTTTGGCTCTGCGGTCTCTCCTACCCCAAAACTAATCCATCAGCAAATCTCCTCACATCTACCTTCAAAATATATTCAGAATCTGACCACTTCTCACTACTCTGGTGCAAGTCATCAGCATACAAAAATGCTCTTGCAAAAAAGAAAAAAGAAAGTCCTTTTTCACAGTGTCCCTCTGGCTAACATGGTTAGTTCTGTCTCATTTTTTTAGTCTCAGATCTCTTTAGGGAAGTCTCCAGTGGCCCACCCATCTAAGTCTCCATTGGCCTACTCCATTGACCCATCCATCTAAGGTTGCCTTGACTTCTCCTCTCACTTCTTTGGCCATTACAACATTTTATTGCCTTCCTCTTTCTTATCACTCTGTAAAAATTATATTTTCTATGTTTATGAGTTTGTTTTCTTCTTCATTCCTCTAACTGTATGTACACCTTCTAGACTGAAGTGCCCAGAGCCTAGCACAGCACCCACCATATGGTGACCATCAATAAAAATTTATTGAGTTATCAAATGAATGATCTTTAAGGCCCTCTTGTACTCAAAAATGCTATAATTAGTGTAATAATGTGTACTTGGTGATTTTCTTAAACCTTATGGTGCAGTTGTGGGAAGGACATGATATAATAATATGATAAAAAGTAGTCTGTAAGCTATGAAACATTATCTAAATAGAAGGAGATGTTTTTGTTAATAAGTATTGAAGGCTTCCTAAAATGAGTGTCTTTTCTGAAGAAGCAGGACCCTTATTTATAGCATTTTCCTGGCCAAGACAATCTCACAAAGTGTCACAATGTGGGCACCCTAGATTAAGGGCAATGGTTGCTTTGGCTTTACTGTGTGAGCTAGGAATGTTAAAGCATATATAAAACACTTAGCATGGGGGAGCCCCTACTAAATGGAACTGTAAGCTTCCTTTGCTTTGCCAGTGGTCCCCAAAGTGTGCTGAGCAACTCCCCAGGAGCCCTATAACCACATATTCCAATGTCAAATGCATGGAGAAATTGTCTTAGTTCAAACTTTTTTACCTAGGCATCTAAGGTCTCCATTTTTTTGTGCGCATCTTGGGTAAAAGAGAAAATGCATGTGCATAGTATAAAGTATGATTGTATGTGGCTTTTTTCTTCTGTTTCTAATTTTAAGAAAAGCTCCTCTTTTATAGGCTAACTCTGGGTAAGGCTGAGGCAACAATAAAAGGGAGAAATGCTTTCTTTTGTTTTAAAATTTTTACTCTGTTTAGCCTTAGAATTTTCCAGACCTTTCCAGTAAACACGTGTGCCCAGTGAGACATTTTAGATGTGGTTTCATCATACCCCTTGGGCCCTGTCCAACCATCCATCCACCCACATTCTCTCTCCTGGTCCATTGACCACACTCCATATGCTAAACATCTCAGTAGCATCCACACACCTCTATCTCTTCACCCCTCCAGCAAAACTGGTAAAGGAGAGCAAGAGAATGTGAGCACCTCGATACAAGATTCATCCTTGGTGTCATGTATTTTGACTCAGGGGCAAATATGGTGAACAGTAAATTATATCCAGCCATCCAGTAGGATTTCAGCCATGATAGCTCTCTGAGAAGACAAAGATTTTGAGGCAAAGGGTGATGAAGGGGGGGTGTGTTTCTTCCTCACTTGTGAAAGCTAAAGCTATTTTTTTTCTTAAATATCAGTCTTTACCCACAGGTATCTGGAGCAATCCCTGCCATCTCATAAGCCATACACTTAGTCCTGCAAAGCACCTTTTCCCAAAATGTGTTCCAGGGACCATGAGAGATACAAGGTGGTCTCTTATAGAAAGGATTCATGGTCAAATAAGCTAGATGCTCTGCATATCATAGACTCTTGCAGGAGATAATCAATGTGCATTAGCATAGAGAAGCCTCTGAGACTTCCTGCAAAGGAAAAAAATCACCTAATTTCTTTAATTCTGTATTTCCTCAATTTATTTGTTTCACAGAAGCCTTTTTTCAAATGATACTTATCACCTCTTAGAACCAGTGTCTATGGAATACCTTTTGGGAAACACTGTTGTAGGCTGATTCTTGGATTTGTGAACAAATCCAATTAACCTTATTTCAGACCTTGAGAATCTGAGGAAGAGCTAATGGGTGTTGCTTTTTTTTTTTTTTTTTTTTTTTTTTTTACCAAATTGTTTCTTGCAGAGTGACTCTGCACCAAATTATACCAGAAGGGCAAATGCTCCCATAAACAACAGAGCAGAAACCTTCACCAAAGCCTCAACACTCATGTTGAAGAAACATGATGTTCTTAACATTAGAATTGCAGATATTTTCTCTCAAGTGCATCCCAACCATATAACTTTACACTTAGGGAAGCACCTCTCGGTGAACTACATAACAGTTTCCAAATTCAGTTACAGAATTAATCACTTTCTCTATTTTAAAGGGGGAAATTTTTAAGAAAGCAAAGGTGTTTATTTTGAAAACAAATATGAAATCAAATGTCCTCGGAAAGGAAATAATTGAGAGGAGCTCTAAGGTCTGAGTAGAAGATAATAGATGAAGGGGAGAAGGACATTCTGGGAGAAGAAACGTGTACAAAGGTAAAAATGTGGGCAGTGCAGCCAGCTATGTTTGGAATGGGAATGAGGCTGTAAAGGAGGCAGATGCTAAACCATGGAAGGTTCTTTGTGCTAAGTTAGTAGATTCAGACACTTTGCTATAAAGCAAGGGATATTTTTGAGGAATATTTTCAGAGTGGGATGTGACCTGACTTACATTTTAAAGCCATCACTCTGCTGTCTGGTAAATGGAAGGTTGGGATGGAAGAGATGCCAACTGAAATAAGGAAGACAAGTGAGGAAGCTACTGCACTAATCCATGCACTAGTCCATGGCAAGAAATGACAAAGGCTTAAATTTAAAAGGTGGCAGAAAGGATATGGAGAGGAAGTGACAGATATGAATGATGATGAGGAGTAATTAACTGGCAGAGGGATGAGGAGATGTGTACTAACTCCAGTGAATGATGACCATATTGGCTCATCTTTCTGTCTGTGGGTCACTGTAAGATCTGTGAACTGAGGGCTAGGAGATCCAATGTTTGTTCCCATGTTGCCATTGCTTACTTCTTTGAGCTTGACCATTCACTTCTCTAGGTTCAGTTTATTTGGCAAAGTAAGATAGAGGGGCTGATTCCCAAGCCTAATATCCTGGGAATTCATTCTATTTTAATTATGGCCTCCATAAAGTTAAAAATCATCATACACTTTCCATGATCTGCCTTATCTATATATTGCTCTGATTCTCTATTGCTCCCTAAAAACCTAACCACCCCAAAATATAGTGGCATAAAGCAATTTATTATTATTTCTCATGGTTCTATCGGTTGACTGGGCTGAGTAGGGGATTCTCACTTGGTTTTCTCAAGCTGAGGCTGTAGTCATCTGAAGCCTCAGCTAGGATGAATATCCAAGATGGCACCTCACATGGCTGGCAATCAGTGCTGGCCATCAACTGGCAGCTCAGGAAGAGCTAGCTGCCGGTGTGCCTACACATGACCACTCTATGTGGCTTGGGCTTAATACAGAATGGTAAGGAGGTCCCAAAAGAAGCATCAATAGCAAATTTTCCAGGAGACCCAGGCAAACACTCCAAGCCTTTGAAGTCCTAGAATGCCATATTGGTTGCATTTCTTTGGTCAAGCAAGTCACTATAACCAGCCTAAATCTAAGGGGAGAAGAATTAGACTCCACTTACTGTTGACAAAATGGCAAAGTCACAGTATAAAAGAACATGTGAGAAGTGAAATATTGTTGCTATTTTTAGAAAATCTAATCTATCATATAGGTATTTGAAAACATTCCCAATTTTTCCTATTACCTTCATAAGAGTATAGACCTTTGCTTTTTTAAAAAATCATCTGTATGTGTCCCCCCCTTCCCTTTGTTCACTATCCACTCCCTGTCCCACTCTATGTCAAGAAGAATGTCTTACATGTGCCAGAGAGTTAATGGATTTCGTTTGTCAGTGGATTTTGTTTCTTTCAGGAGAACAAAGAGCAAATACGTTCTCATAAAATTATTTTAGGTGTGTAGACAAACCCTTATCTCAATATTTGGACCTGTAACTATAGGTCAAGTCTTAGTATTTTGTTCCCTCTATCTGATATAACCCTCTTTATACATCTGCCACCAGAAATCTACCCCCTGCAATGCCTTGACATAACACCTACTGTTTATTAATATTAGTATGTACCAAGGAGTGTACAAAGTGTTTTATCTAAATTACTTCCTTGGAGCTATTGGATGACTCCCAAAAAGATTATATTCTCACTGAGGACCAGAACTCATCTGATTCTGGTATTTGTATGTTGGTTTGAACCACACTATTGGGGGCGGGGGGGACCTGAAGACCATTTACTGCAACTTTTCAAATCTCTTAATGTCCTTCCAGGTTGTGTCATTGAACATTTGCTTGTCTTACTGTGAGCATGCAAAAATACTATTTTGGGTTCTGTTTTTCCATTTGGAAACATATACACTGCTGTGTATGGTGACCAGCTACTAAGATGGATCCAGTGAATCTGCCTGCTAGTATTTGTGCACTGGTGTAGTCTCTTCTTCATTGTCTCATAGTTTGTGTGATCAATAGAGTATGGAAGAATGACAGTGTGTGACTTCTAAGGCTAGGTCATAAGAGGCACTGTGGCCTCTAACCTGGCCTATTGGGCCACTCACCCCAGGGAAATCCAGCAACCATGTTGCAAGGAGAGCCAAGTAGCCCTATGGAGAAACCCACATAGAAAAGAATCAAGCCCACCTGCCAATGGCATCACTAACTTGTCAGTCATGTGAGTGAGCCACCTTGAAAGTAGACCCTTCAACCCCAGTCAGATCTGGGGAGTCTTAAAAAATAGCCAGGTTGAGCCACACCCTGGAGACTCTGAGCATCCCAGGAGGTCTGCCTGGTAGAGGAAGTGGGCCCCCCTCAGAGAGAGTCCACGTGAGTATATCATGAGAACAGGAGCCAGACAGATGCATTTGATGTTCCCAGAGACCATGGCCTGAATCAGGAGGGAGTCCAGTGTTGGAGGTTCTCAAATAAATTCTTTCTGAGAAAGAAGCAGAGTTTGGTCATCCGCTCTACAGAAAGCACCAGCAACAGAATCATTAGGACTATTCTTTCTCCTACTCCCTCCCCCAAGGTAGTCTAAAAACACACCCAACACTGCATTTGGGAAAAGGGTCTTTGTATATGTGATTAAGTTAAGGATCTTGAGGGGGGCGGAGCAAGATGGCGGAGGAGTAGGAGACCTGGAT
>NW_023270763.1:11025996-11033426 GCF_011800145.1 Mirounga leonina | reverse complement strand
AAGTTAAGGATCTTGAGATGGGAGAGTATCCTGGATAATCCAGATAGCCCTAAATGCCATGACCTGTGTCCTCATAAGAAGGGGACAGGGACAGAGGAACAATTACACACAGAAGAGGCAAAGGCAGTATGACCACAGAGGTAGCCAGAAGCCAAAGAACACAGCCTCAGAAGCTGACAAAGACAAGGATCAGATTCTGCCCCAGACCTTTGCAGGGAATATGGCTCTGCTGACACTTTGATTTCAGACTTTGGGTCTCCAGAACTGTGAAAGAATAAATATGCATTGTTTTAAACCACTAAGCCTGTGGTAATTTGTTACAGCAGCCACAGGAAACTAATACACTCCCCCTGGCCAACCCTGGATGGGTCATAATTTTTAACAACGTAGAGTCAGAGTCAGAGTAGAAGGGGACAAGCAACATAGTAGCTCTTACATCACAGTGTCCTGCCGCCTTTCAAGCCTAGCTCAGGCCTGTGCTGGGAGAAGGAGACAATTTCATGGCCTTCACATTGTGAGGATTTGAAATCTGACATAAGGAAGTTTTTATTTGGGACAGACTAGACTTTTTAGATACCTAAAGGTAAGGCTGAAACATGCAAGTGCAAATCCATGAAATTGATTGGCCAACAATATTATCCATGGGCAGGCAGAAGGAAGGAAGTAGGATGACTGATAGTTAAATAATAATAGCAATAAGATAGATAGATAGATAGATAGATAGATGATAGATAGATAGATAGATAGATAGATAGATAGATAGATAGATAGATGATAGATAGATAGATAGATAGATCGATCCCATGTCAGTACCTGGGATGCAAGCACCTAAATGCAAGAATGGCAGAAATACGGTGTATGGGTTGACAACATAGAGCAGAGGCCAATGCCCCTGTGCTGTCCCAAGAGTGACTACCTCTGTCCATGAGCTGCATCCGTTGGACCCATCATGAAAAAAAAGATGGCAATAGCTTTCATTTGAGCACCTAATCCACACTAGTCCTATCATTAGTTCTAATCCTCACAATCACCATGCAAGGTGGATATTTCATCCCATTTTACAGATGAGGAAATGGTGGGTCTACTTGCTTAAGTATACTTACATGGCAGGTGAGGAACAAAGCTCTGGAGCCCTTGCTGTCCTGCTCCTGACACCAAAACATGTGGTCCCTTGTCCATTCTATAGTCTAACCCCATGTGCCTCTGGGTCTACAGGTGACTTTATATACAGGTGAGTCTGCAATAAAATTTATATTATAGGAGCCAGCACTCAAGAATGAGAAACCTGCCCTATGGAATATGCCCTTAATTAGGCCAGCACCTGTTATTTATTGACGTGGTTTATTTTCTCAGCAACATGCATGAGTTCAGGAAAGCATCTTTGCAAATATTCTATGAAATAGACTGATTGCTGCTAAGTAGGTTCTCTTAACATGAAAGAGGGAAATGACTGACCTCTTTTGAGTTCTGATAAAGTATGGTGGTGGGGAAAATATGTGCAATGAAGCACAAAATTGGTTTTATGGTCAGCTTTGCTGGAGAGGTGGCGTAAGGCCTGGGGTATTTTGGGAAGGGTGGGGGTTTTATGCAGAATGAGTGGAACTCTAGGTCAGCGGGGGTCCATTCTATGGATGCCCGGTTGTTCCATCTTGGCCAAATGGCTTCATCTTCTCACACAATCACACGATCCTGAAATTTGGGGGTACACCTCTTTTTCCATTCTTTTTTATCCTCCTTATAAAATTCAGGCTTGTTAACGGACCTCCTAAATACCTTAGATCTTTTCTCTCCAGGCCCTCTGGAGCTGCCCTGGCTCAGGCTTCCTTCATCCTTCACCTGGACCTTGTAATGCATCACCTTCCAACCCACAGGGCTGCCTCCAGCACCTCACCCTCCCCTCCTCATGCACCTGTCCCTCCATCAAGGAAGCAGTTCTCAAACTGAGGTAAAGAAGAACCACCCAGAAAGCTTGTCTCAGTCAGTTTGGGCTACCATAACAAAATACCATAAGCCAAGTAGCTTAGACAACAGGGACGTATTACTCACATTTCTGGAGGCTAAAAGTCTAAAATCAAGGTACCAGCATGGTCAGTTTCTGATGAGAACTCTCTTCCTGGCTTGAAGTCGGCCACCTTCTGTGTCCTTACTTGTCTATTCTTATGAGGGCACTAATCTCGTGATGGGGCTCCACCCTTATGATCTCATCTAACCCTAATATCTCTCAAAGGCTTTACTTCCAAATACCATCCTATCAGAGATCAGGACTTTAACATGAATTTCAGGGTGGGGTGGGGGACACGATTCAGTTCATAGTAGCTCATGAAACTGTTGATGTCTGGATCCCATACCGGAAAATATGATTCATTAGGCCTGTGGTGGGTTTAGGAACCCACATTTTATCAAGTATCCTATTATATCTGGAAACATGAGGTCTGCAGACAAGAGTCTTAAAAAGCACACTTCAGCTTCTCACCTGGGCTCTCTTCTGCAATCACCTTGGAGCTTTGAAAAATCATCAGTGCTAGGCCCTGCTCCAGATCAATTAAATAAGGATCTCTGGGTGTGGGGTCAGGACAACAACATTTCTTCAAAGGTCTCACTAAGTGATTTCAGGGGGGAGATGCATCACTCTGGTCCAAGACTTCACAAAGAATGAGATCACAAAGGTCAACTGATTGTGCCCTCACTCTGTCTAACACACTTCAATGACACCCCATCACTGACAGCAGTGGTTTTCAAATGGTGGGTCATGACTTAACAGTGAGACTCCAAATCACAGTAGGTTGCCAGCAGCTTTTTTTTTTTTAATGGAAGGATAAAAAAAAAATTTTTTTTTAAATTAAGTGCATAGAGTGGAGCAAAAGTAACATTTTGTGAAACATGGCGTCACTTTATTGTTAAATCATTGCACCTGCTATTTCTTCTGCCTTCTGTCCACCTGATATTCATCCTTCGGAACATGACTGAGGCATCTCATTTGTCTGAAGCCTTCCCTCTCCCCTGCACTCAGTCATCGTTCCCTCCATGCTTATGTAGGTCTTCTCATGCCACTCTAATATACACTTCTCATCGTAACCACTTAGGGATATGGCCGTTTCTTTCTTTGGGAGACCGCCTTTGAAGGTAAGAACTGGGTCCTGCACATTTTATATGCTCAACCCAAAGCTCATCATCTAATGCTGATCAGTTAATGCTTCCAGTATTAGGGTTCTCCAGAGAAACAGAACAAATAGGAGATTATAATAGGAGATATTAAATCTATTGAAAAATACCACTCAATTTTTAGAATGAAGATAGATATAGATAGATGGTAGACAGATAGATCTCTTAGTGATTCTGTCTCTCTAGAGAACTCTAGAGAAATATAGATATAGACATAAAAATACACTTATTAGTACCTTATTATTAGTTCTGTTTCTCTAGAGAACTCTCACTAATACAACAGGGTATACTTGTTTTGTTCACTGATGAGTCCCAAGTGGCACCTCATATGTGGTCAGTGAATGTGCTAAGTGATTATATGAATTAAGAAAATTTAAGTTATGGGCGCCTGGGTGGCTCAGTTGGTTAAGCAACTGCCTTCGGCTCAGGTCATGATCCTGGAGTCCCGGGATCAAGTCCCGCATCGGGCTCCCTGCTCAGCGAGGAGCCTGCTTCTCCCTCTGACCCTCCCCGCTCTCATGTACTCTCTCTCATTCTCGCTCTCTCAAATAAATAAATAAATCTTTTAAAAAAAAGAAAGAAAATTTAAGTTATACTTGTTGCAGTCTTGGACAGCTTGTTAGAAGTCTCTGAGCTCCTGTCTCCTGAGCTGTAAATGACTTTAATTCTTCCTATTGAGGACAAAAGCAGGTGATGCATATAAGTATGGTGCCCAGCACACACAGAAGTGATTAGTTTTATGGTTGATATTTCTGTCACTGTTAATCTACCAGTGGTCAGTCTTAATTTCACAGCCCAGACACCATGATGGTTCCTTCTTTTTCAGCCACTCTCCCTTAGTCACGTTTTTTAAAAAGATTTTATTTATTTATTTGACAGAGAGAGACACAATGAGAGAGGGAACACAAGCAGGGGGAGTGGGAGAGGGAGAAGCAGGCTCCCCGCGGAGCAGGGAACCCGATGCGGGGCTCGATCCCAGGACCCTGGGATCATGACCTGAGCCGAAGGCAGACACTTAACGACTGAGCCATCCAGGCGCCCCTCTCCCTTAGTCATTTATCAAAAAGAAACAATACTTAATGGTGTAACTACAATTCACCTAATGACTGCTTTATAGCCTCTGTACTATTTTACTTGAAAGCTTTATTTCCAAATGTAGATTCAATAAATGAATTTCAGGTGCATCACTGAAATGATACAGAGAGAAGTCCTGAAAGTCTTCTAGAGATATGGGAAATAGGCATTAATAATGAAGTATCTCATTATTACTAAATATTGGTAAAAAAAATTTTATTAACGCTATTCTTATTAACTGGTTGATGTGTTTTAGTCTGGTAAAGGAAAAAATTTTACAAAGGCTCATTGAGGTCCTCTTTCCTATATCCTTATTTTTCTGAAAGGATATATTTATTTGATCATGAATTTTTCTACCACAATTTCTAGGATCCTAACCTCTGCAGTTGAACAGGAATTACTATATTAACTTTTTGAAAAAGAGATATCAACAGAATTCAGAGACTGATATATGAAACCCGAATGCCAAGTCACTAATTTTTTCAAAGATTTATCTATTTATAAGAGCGAAAAAGAGAGAGAGAACGAGTGGGAGGAGGAGCAGAGGGAGAGAATCCCTAAGCAGACTCCTCACTGAGCATGGAGCCCGATGCCAGGCTGGACCCCACAACCCATGAGATTACGACCTGAGCCAAAACCAAGATTCAGATGATCAATTGACTAAGTCACCCAGGGGCCCCCCGATTCACTAATTTTTAGAGAGGAAATAGTGAGCCTCACATTATCATCATTGTCTCCTACTAAAGAAAAACTCAAACATTGTCTCCTAAAGAAAAAGCAATGTTGATTTGCTTTATAGTCTTGGGTCTTTTTGCTCTAATAATTATAGTGGGAGCTAGACTTAGCAACTCACGTATGTGCACACACACATTCTTCTTTTCAGCTACTATTCCTCTCCCTTCCAACACACACACCCTTGGTATTTTGAGTGACTTATCTCTCTAATGGTTAGTCAGTTTTACTTGCTGTCACATGTACTTTTCAAAAGTAACATTCCTTTTCAAGAGTTCTCACTCCTATCTAGTCGATGGTGTTCTGAATTATGCCCTCCGGGCCTTTCAGCAGAAAGGGCTCTTGGTGAAAAAATGCTAGAGTTTTTAGATCTCAGAATGTCTTTGTGCAGCTTTCACAAATGAATGACAGTTTGACTGGATACTGCAGTCGAGGTCTTACCCTGATCCCTTCAGAATACTCAAGATGTCAACCCAGTGACTTTTGCAATTGACTGGAGTGGAGAATTTACTTCTTACCCTTCCCCCTGCTTGGAAAATGTTCCCCAAGAAGTTTAAATGTTTTGATGGTTTTCACTTATTAACTTTAACTAGAAAAAAGTAAGCTTCTAAAAACTCTCCAGGCTTGTTTCTTTCTTTAAGTTCTGAGAAGCTTTATTTGTGTCTACCATCGATTACCGTAAATTCAACATGATTTCAATTAACTGGCCAACAAGGTAATTTTTGGAAACTTAACAAGTGCATTCTAAAGTCGATCTGGAAAAGTGAATGTAAAGAAAAGCTCAAAGATGGAGATTAATCAAGACAAGAATCTCCCTTCCAGTGATCAACATATCCTAAAAGGTACATGAAGTAGAAGGTAATGTTTCAAGAATAGACAAATAGGTCAGTGAACTGGGAAAGACAGTTCACAGACAGACCCATGTGTATGGAGGAATTAAGTAAATGTACATTATGGAGAAAGAAAAAATATTCAACAAAGGATTTGGGGGGGATTTAAAAATGTCTTGAAACCTCCCCCATATACCACACACACTTAAAAAAATATTCTGAATAGGGGCGCCTGGGTGGCTCAGTCGTTAAGCATCTGCCTTCGGCTCAGGTCATGATCCCGGGGTCCTGGGATCGAGCCCCGCTTCGGGCTCCCCGCTCTTTGGGAAGCCTGCTTCTCCCTCTCCCACTCCCCCTGCTTGTGTTCCCTCTCTCGCTGTGTCTCTCTCTGTTAAATAAATAAATAAATTCTTAAAAAAAAAAATATTCGGAATAGATTGAAGACAAAAACATTAAAAAATATTGATGTAATGTATGGGGATTAACATAAGAATAAAAAAACTAAAAAAAAACATTAAAAAATAAATAGGTAGTATAATATTGTTGTGTATTCTTTTTTTTTTTTTAAAGATTTTATTTATTTATTTGACAGAGAGAGGCACAGCGAGAGAGGGAACACAAGCAGGGGGAGTGGGAGAGGGAGAAGCAGGCTTCCCGCTGAGCAGGGAACCCGATGCGGGGCTCGATCCCAGGACCCCGGGATCATGACCTGAGCTGAAGGCAGCCACCCAACCGACTGAGCCACCCAGGTGCCCTGTATTTTTCTATATAAGAATTTAAAATTCCCTAGGAAAGACACCCCAAACTCAAAGAACAGATTTGGAGAAGGCATATAATAGGCAGCATATAATACACAAACGATTAACATTCACAGCATCACGTTCTTTAATATAGTTGAAATAGATCTGGGGAAGGAAAAGAAGATAAACTCAGGAGCTGAATCTACCATCTTGATATAGAAATATGGTTAAAACTGTTGATGACGTCCTCAAAGAAGGAGTGGACTTGGCTTAGGGAAAGGGGACTATAATCCTTACTAAGCATCTGTGGACAGCCAGTGTCCATCACCTTCACCACTACAGTATTCTGACATGCCCAAGTAGTCCAGATTTCTAAGAACTGAGCTCAGTGGGGTTTCCTGCAATGGTTCTTATTTCAATGTACCCACTGCTCCAAACAGAGCTATGTTCAAGTTCCTAGACCCAAGTTCTAGAAGAAGATATTAAGGTTACTATCTATTTTCTCAACCAGACCCTTTTTAATCTAGCCTCAACTAAGTAGATGTACCTCTGCCTTAGCCTTTTTCCATGACCATGGCCCTGTTTTCCCTGTTCCATAGTCTCAAACTCAATTGCAAGGTGTCTTTGTTTGATTCTCTTAGTTATCTTTCTTTGAGGACCTCTGGACTTGATTTTCCTCTACCCAGAACCCTCTTTCCTGTTTTCCTTGTCCGGGTAACTCTTACTCATCAGACCTATGCTTATTTGTCTTCTTCAGAAACCATATGTGTCTTCATTCACCATGATTTACCCAGTGCCTAAGATAGTTCCTGGCATATGTGAGGTGTCAATAAATATTTCTTGAATAATATAATATAATATAATATAATATAATATAATATAATATAATATA
>NW_023270763.1:10920728-11025986 GCF_011800145.1 Mirounga leonina | reverse complement strand
TAATATAATATAATATAATATAATATAATATAATATAATATAATATATAAAAATGTTACAAGTCTGTAAGGAAGAAATGCATAGAACCCAGTACAAAAATGGCCAGGGCCTATGATCTACTCATAGGAAATAAAATATGAATCAGGTATAAGGAATCAGGTGCTGCCATATGTTATAAATAAAAGTTCTATGTCAGGATAACTTTGGAGGGAGAGATTTTGGTACTGTCAAAGTAAAAACCGTACACACCCTTTGGTCCAGCAATTCTACTTCTCCATGTGAATATGCTTTCATGTGCACAAAGGTATTCATTCTACCATTGTATAAAATAGCCAAGAATTCAAAATGGTTCTGGAATCCATCCAAGGAGGAACCGTAAGTATGACAAGTCTAATTTCTAGGTCACAGCACAGGTGATTTTCTTTAAAGATGTGAATTCAGAAACTCAGTCTATCTCTAAGTTGTGGCTCTACCATCTTAGAGTCCTCTGCTTCCACTATATGGGTGGAAGATGGCATGAGATATTTGATGACCGGCCTGGAAGTGACCTCCATCACTTGTGCACACGTTCCATTGACAAGAACTTAGTCACATGATCTCATCTCAATGCAAGAGGATCTGCTTTCTTCCCATGTACACAGGAGAAAAAATGAAAAAGTTAATCTGGAAATAGTTTCAAGGTCATTTGCTAAAGTGCCAAATGTAAACTTCAGAAAAGCATGAAGGGAATGATTTCCTATTTTTGAAATTGCAATGGGTACGTTCTGACCCTTATGTAATATTCAACATTGTTATAAGTGTAACAGGATATTGAATCGGATTTTTCCTGTGACCCCAGAATGAATAATCAAGGATCAAAATTATAGTCAAAGTGGCTTTAACATTCCCATATTCTAAAGAGAACTGTACCCAAGTACCATCTTGCCACCCTAGTCATCCAGAATCCACTCGAATATAGTTTAAATAAGGAGGAGAGTGGGGAAAGAGAGTCGTTGGCATCTTGAGAGGAGCAGTAGTTATGCCAAGAAGCTTTTCCTTCTTTCCCTGGGATTACTCCAGTGGAGGAACTCCCAGAGCTGCTGGGTGCCCTCTAAAATTGGATCTTGGCATCTCATGTTCCAGCCATGTGCATGTTGAGCTGAAGAACTCACATGTCATTCAGGTGCTCTCATCAGAACAAAGAGAAGCATGTTGAGGAGTCCTTGGAGAGCTTGTCATGAGTCCCTAGATTTTGGGGGGCCATGTAAAATGAAGATATTCCTCTTCCAGAGATTTCTCAGGGCAAGAGACTCACAAGCACAAAAGAAAACTGTAGAGCAGTGTACCTGGAAGAAAAGGGTGGGCAGATGGAGAGAGTCATCCACACTCCAGCTATCTCATCTTGAGATGAGAACCCCATTTATGAGACTAGTGGTTACACCAGCAGTTGTAACCAGAAAAAGTCTGAAATCTACTTGCATCTATCCTACTTGCATTGAGATGAGATCATGTGACTAAGTTCTTGTCAATGGAACGTGTGCACAAGTGATGGAGGTCACTTCCAGGCCGGTCATCAAATATCTCATGCCATCTTCCACCCATATAGTGGAAGCAGAGGACTCTAAGATGGTAGAGCCACAACTTAGAGATAGACTGAGTTTCTGAATTCACATCTTTAAAGAAAATCACCTGTGCTGTGACCTAGAAATTAGACTTGTCATATTTACGGTTCCTCCTTGGATGGATTCCAGAACCATTTTGAATTCTTGGCTATTTTATACAATGGTAGAATGAATACCTTTGTGCACATGAAAGCATATTCACATGCAGAAGTAGAATCACTCCATCCAGGAAGACCTCCCTGGATCCTGCAGCACCTCACAAGGGAGCCCCATGGTTGGAGGAGAGGACAGAAGCGGTAGGACTGCCCTGTGGTTGCCAGGACAGCAAGACAATATCTTGTAGAAGAGGTTGGATGCTCAGATGGCTGGAGGGCAAAAGGAGATGCCCATTTGGGAGTCCATGGTGAAATCTGTCTTCAGGTGAAGTTGAACATGGCCTCAAGAGAACCCCATTTATGAGACTAGTGGTTACACCAGCAGTTGTAACCAGAAAAAGTCTGAAATCTACTAATTACTTCCTCAATCTTCTTTTCCTTCCCTTAACCAAGTGGGGGATGTGGGTCATAAGGGAAAATGGGGGAGGTGGCTTATCTCAGGGCTAGACTATTCTTCTCCAATTTCTGCCCACTCTGAACCATTAGAGGCACAAGGGGAGAATTTAGAATTGAAATCAAGTTTGAGGTTGAAGTTTTGAAGTAGACTGGATGTTCCATAATCAAAACTGACTAAGAAGTTATTGGATTTGCCTGAGATGCTCTTTAAAGACAAGAATGGGTGATTTGACAGCTCATGGTTGATTAGAAACAGTTTCATCTTTACACCCCACTGAAGCATACCCCCTCCACAATGAAGTAAACTTTAATTACTTTTTGAATTAAAAGAATGGAGTTAAAAACCTATATTTTGGTGATGTTGTCTGCTTATTAAATTTACCTGGAGTTGAGTAACTATTTTTAATCTCTCTCTCTCTCTCTTTTTTTTTTAATTTTGGAGCATTCTTTGTTTATATCCTTGATTATTAATTCTGCCCCATTTGCTTTGTCTTCTTCTCTTTTTATAATTCTCTCTGTGACAGGTTGGAGTTCCCTGTTCTATCTGCTACCCCCATCACTTTCCATTCTTTTTCTGTTAATTTTTTACATGATGTCTTTTTCTTGCCTCTGACTTTTATATGGCTAATATGATTTTCTGCCACATCAGTCCCATCTTTTACTGCTTCAAAAATGATCTGATTTGGGTTATTGCACTTTTCATCATAGATTGATTCTGTATATTAATGCAACACCTCTAGTAGATTCCCGAACATTTAAAGCACTTCTTGAATTATAACTGAGAGGTCTATTTTACAGGTTAGGATTACTTGGATCTGAATCCCGACTGCCACTTGAAGAGCGTGTGACCTTATAATCACGGGGCAAAGATAAACCAGATAATTGTGAATTCAGTGGAATATGTCCCATCATAGCAGGAAGAAACTGGCAGGTTGCATTTAAAGGGCCAGAGGTGGGGAGGAACCATATACAGGTTCGATGTGATGGAAGTGGGGGTGGCTGGGTTTGTGTGCTAAGACATGAGGTCAAAAGGGGTTAAATCATGGGGTGCCTGAGTTGCTCAGTCGGTTAAGCATCTCTTGATTTTGGTTCAGGTCATGATCTCAGGGTTGTGAGATTGAGCCCCGTGTTGAGCTCTGCACTGGGCATGGAGCGGGCTTGGGGTTCTCTCTTTCCATCTCCCTCTTCCCCTCCACTTCCCTCTCTAAAAAAAATGGGGGTGGTGTTAGATCATGACTCACTTGTATGCTTGAATTGGGTATCCAGGATACTATCCTGCAGACATGTATTTCTTAAGTACACACTCCCAGAACTATGGCATAGTGTGTGGGGGAACAGGAAACCTCAGGAGATCCTTGCCACACTTCCCTGGATGGTCAATATTAATTCATGTAAGGGAAACACTATCTAATTTAATGTATTTTATTTTATTATTTTATTTTTTAGAAAGGAAGAAATGAAACTGTCTTTTATTTAAGTTTATTTATTTAAGTAATCTCTACACCCAATGTGGGGCTCAAACTCGTGACCCCAAGATCAAGAGCTGCATGCACTTCCGACTGAGCCAGACAGCCACCCCAAAACTGTCTTTATTTGTAGAAAACACAATTGTTTACATGGAACAACCTAAAGAATACTAATACTGATACTAATAAAAACTACTAGAACTATTCAGCAAAGTCGCAGGAACACAGGGCGATATACAGAAAAATAGGTATTTCTGTATACTAACAGCAAACTATTGGACAATGAAAGAGTTTAAAATTCTATTGACAGTAATATCAAAAGACCTAACCACTTTTTAAAATATATATTCTTTTTCCATTAAAGTATAGTTAACACACAGTGTTATATGAATCTCAGGTGTACAATATAGTGATTCACCAATTCTATACATTACTTGGTGCTCATCGAGATCAGTGTCCTCTTAATCCTCTTTATCTATTTCACCCTTACTGAGCATTTACCCAAAGAAAATGAGAACTCTAATTCGAAAAAATATGTGCACCCCTATATTTATTGCAGCATTACTATCTACAATAGCCAGGAGATGGAAGCAACCCAAGTGTCCATCCATAGATGAGTGGATAAAGATGTGGTGTGGTGTATACACACATGCTATGGAATATTACTTGGTCATTAAAAATAACGAGATCTTGCCATTTGTAACCGCATGGATGGAGCTGGAGGGTATAAGGCTAAGTGAAAAAAGTCAGCCAGAGTAAGACAAATACCACATGATCTCACTCATATGTGGAATTTAAGAAACAAAACAAAAGAACAAAGAAAAAAAGAGGCAAACAAACAAAACAATCAGACTCTTAAGTACAGAGAACAAACTGGCGGTGGCCAGAGGGGAGGTGGCTGGGAGGAAAATACCATTTTAAATTAAAACAAACATACACTACGGTAGAGAATGCAAAATCAAAATAAAATTCTAAGGTATGCCTGGAATCTATGCAAGTAGATGTTACCTTTAGTGGCCCCTCTGGGACCACATTGACTCTTAGATGCCTTTTGGGACAGCAGGTAGGAAAAGCCATCTATCTGCTCCCTGACAACCTCTAAGTGTAGACTCTACTGGTTGGAAGAAAGGCTTCTTCTCAATCCCTTCCCACAGAAGCCTTGAGGGGCCACACATCCCCCTCCCCCTCCAAGCAAGGGAAAGTGCTCTGATGAGGTGGTCTTACTGTAAAAACATCCCAGCTCTTCAGAAACCACTGTCCCAAACGGAGATAAACTAAAGACAGTGCTCCCCACAAACACTGATGTATTTTCAATTTATGCAGTCCAGAGCGCAGTGGTCGGCACTGTCCTCCGCCTCCAGTGATTAATGGCCTGGCCCCAGCTAGGGTCCAAAAAGAAAGAGCCAGAGGAAGCAGATGCAATGGGTTTTATATTATCATGACTGCAACAAACTCATTCTGTGGTGTCAGTGCTGACTGCAGGGTTCTGATTATGAAATATGATGCATGTTGAATTTAATGACTTTCTGTGCCCTTCTGGTGAGTTCACTGCTTTCCAATGTCATTTTCTCTTCTCATCTGAGTGGTAATAAAAGGAATATCATTGACTGTGGTAGCTTGTAACCACTGTGTGTTTTACAATAAATTGCATTTCAGGACCTTTCTCCCCAGGAGAGAAGTGCATGGCCAGACGGATTATTGTGAGGCAGGCTCTGGGATCCTGGTCCCCAGGATGATAGGGAATGAGATGGAGCTGCCCTTTTGTAGGGAATTATTCCCTAAGAACACTCATTTTTCAAGCAATTATATACCAACGGTCAGTTTGGACCAGGGGGAAAATGACAAAACACAGACTCCAAAGCAAAAATGACTATCACCCAACCAAAATCAATGCAGAATGGACAGGTCTAATCTCTTAATATGTTCAGGAAAGGGAAGGGGAGAAGGTCAGCTCAGAACTGGGAAGACAGTCCCACAAGCCCTGTTCTTTCTGTGTATGTTCAAGCTGACCTTTTGTCATTATCCCATGGAAAAGTCATCTCCACGTAGGAATAATAATAAGAAAAGTAATATTTAATGAGAGACAACTGTGTACCAGACCCATGCCAGGCACTCGAAGGCACAATGTCACCTACTCTCACAGTGCTCTTGGGAATCACGTCTTATCACCCCCAATTTGTAAATAAAGAAATATGGGCTAGACATAATTCCCAGGGTCACAGAGCCAGGGTCCAGCTCCAGCTCATCTGATTCCCAGAAGTGGGTCCCCTGGACCAGAAGCACCAACCTCATGTAGGAGTTTGCTAGAGACACAGAACCTCAGATTCCCACCCAGTCATGCATATGGACATGTGAGAAGCATGCCATGGGTACCAAGTAATGGAGCTGGATGGCAGACCAAAAGTTTCCTGACCCTTGGGCCAACCAGGACAAACTTACCTCTTCGCTGTGAGAGGGTCTTCCGGGCAATGTTGCATTAACCATCAGGATCTTCATTGCACTGCTTGTCCAGCTGAGAGTGGCATTGTTGGGGACAGTGCTCCTCACACTTCAGAGGGTCCGGCAATTTCCTGGGTAGCTGGTTTAAGGACAGACTCCTTAGCTCTGCATTGTGTGAGCCAGGTTCTCCAGACAAACAGAACTAACAGGATGTGCATACATACAGAAAGAGATTTATTTGAAGGAATAGGCTCATGCAATTAGGGAAGCTGATAAGTCCAAAATCTGCAGGGCCAGCCACCAGGCTGAAAACCAGAGAAGAGCAGATGTTGTGGTTCAAGTTCAAAGGCAGAATCTTCTGGCAGAATCCCCTCTTGCTCGGGGGAGGTCAGTCTTCATTCTGGTAAAGGCTTCCCTTGATTGGATGATGCCCACCCACATTAGGGAGGTCACGCTGCTTTACTCGAAGTGCCCTGATTACATCTCATCCAAAAGCACCCTCAGAAACATCCAGAAGAACGTTTGACCCCGTGTCTGGGCAGTATGACCCTACCAAGTTGAGACATAGAATTAACCATGACATGTATTGCCACGGTAGCTGCAGAAATCTGCAAGTGTGAAAAAGTGACACTGTACCAGCATTTGGGCTTGATACCAGACTATCATTATTGATTTAGTAATTATTTAAATTATTCACATATTAAAGGATTACTTAATAACTATCACAGTTATGAAGAGCAAGAGTTATCAGGGCGAAGGGTACACAAGACCGCACTGTACTATCTTTGCAACTTTCTGTGCATCTAAAGTTATTTCCAATTTTTTTTTTTAATAATTTTTTTAAATACTACAGATCCCTGCTCATTTGCAACTGCTCCTTGCCCTTCCTTTGCGTAAGGATTCTGGTCCACTTGATCTGTTAGTAATTCAGATGCAGGGAGGCTGGGCTGCTGTTGACCACATTGTGAGAATGGTCTCCATGGGTGACATGATTTCCCCTGGGGAGGGTCGGGGGTTACTGTGGTTCAATCTATGTGACCAGGAGCTACGTGATAGCACTTTTCCCACCTTAGAGAAAAATGTTAAGAATGGCTGATTAGTGGGGCGCCTGGGTGGCTCAGTTGGTTAAGCGACTGCCTTCGGCTCAGGTCATGATCCTGGAGTCCCGGGATCGAGTCCCGCATCGGGCTCCCTGCTCGGCGGGGAATCTGCTTCTCCCTCTGACCCTCCCCCCTCTCCTCTCATGAGCGCTCTCTCTCTCAAATAAATAAATAAAATCTTTAAAAAAAAAAAAAAAAGAATGGCTGATTAGGAGGGAATTTGGTGCTGAAATTGAAGCAATAATCCTTCATGATTTTTGGCTTATGGTGTCGTTCAGTGTTAGATAACGAAGGGGCAGTAGAGGTCATCTGTCCCAAGTACCCATAGGGCAGATGAAGAAAAGACTCAGCCCCTTCAGCCACGTCCCAGTTTGAGTCACCTGTCCAGGCACTCACATGGATAACAGCAAAGTCCGGACAACAAACAGAGTTCTGGGATTCTCAGGGCCCAAGCCAGCCAATTACAACTTCAGTTATAGGTTTTATAGGACTTCCCACACCTGGACGTGCTTTATTCTCTCAGAAATCCTCCACCCACCATAGGGAGGCAGCCACTAACAAGGCCATTTACACATGCAGAGACTGAGGTTGGGGGCAGCTTTCCCAAAGCTTCTCCATGAGACAGTGGACTTGGCTGGGTGCTCTATCTGCCCCCAGAAAGTGAAGTAACAAAACTTAAATCCCGCAGCCCCAGACTTACTAACTCCAAGACCATCCCCAAATACGAAGTGCAGACATCCCAGGGCATTGTGCTAACTCTGCCAGGAAAATCCTCAGCCCCATTAGTGTTCTAACCCTACCCCAGGCTCTAGTTGTGTTCACTGGGGGGGAAATCTCATTGTGGTTCCAGTTTGCTCATTTTAAAGGGAGAGCCCTTGGACTCAAAAGTTAAAGGTTTGGGGCTTGTTTTGTTTTTTTTCCCCTCAATCTGCTCTGTACAGCCTGGGCTTTGGAAATGTTCACAGATCAAGATAATTGCCAGTAATTTTCTGGTATTTGCCAAAATATCCGTGCTTGTATGATAAAGATACAGGTGACAGAAAGCAAATTTCATCAAGTTGCCATCCCAGCAACTTGGGGACACTTTACCCCAAGCCCTATCCCTTCTTCCCCACACTTAAGTCATTATAGATTCCAGTGGATTCTACTTTTAATATGTGCCTGAAATGCATGCTTACCTCTGGATCCCTGTAGCCCCTGCCAGAGCTCAGGACCCTCCTCATTGTCTACATTTTTACCTGTGGCTAAAATACAGTCTCACCATGTTCTAATTCCACATCCAAACCACTGCCAGAGTGATTTTTTGCTATAGTATCACTCCCCTACTTAAACTCATTCATCCCTTCAAAAGAGAATCAGAATACCCTAGCTGGAATTCCAGGTCATCCTTGGACTGGCATCTCCAACCTCATTGCTCTGGTTAACTCCTGGTTATCCCTTTAAACCTGGTATTCATACCCCTAGGAAGACTTTGTGTTCCCCCTAAGACTGAGTTAGTAAGTTGTACTGTATTCCATAGCATCCTGTAGATTCCATTGGCATCCATGCCTCCCCCTATCCTCCAGGTGGTAAGTTCTCTGGGGGAGGCCATTCATCCATACGTCAATAGAGTCATGTACAAGGTCAAAACTGCATTGGCTATGCCAGCTATCCCATCATAAGAAAATGGAACAACGTCTTGACATGGAAATTGCCAAGGGATTCAAATAAGAACATGACGGGGTAAGAGATAGGCAGGCATTCAACAACTATTCACGAGTGACCCCCCACCCATATCAACCTTCATGCTGGGAGATGGAAGTAAAATGATAACACCACCACCTCTGACAAATTCCTGCCCAAACTCCAACTTGAATCACACCAAGCCTCAGAAATAGCTACCAGTTTGCAAGACATTGAGGAGACAGAATAACTTTAACAACACCACTGGGATGCAGTTAGAGAAGTCTGGAATGCAGAAAACTCTAGAGGGCAAATGACTTGGATTAGCCATAGAATAAATTGCAGAAAGAGGGAAAGAGGGAACCTATAGATGAAAAAAAGCTTCAAAGACCTATCAATCAAACACAATCCATGGCCCTTGAGTAGATCTTGCTCAACAAGCCAACTGTATAAAAGATATTTATGAGAAAATCGGAGTTTATTCATTGAAAGGATATTTTATAACCTTAAAAAACAACTGTTAATTTTGTAAGATGCCACATTGGCATTATGGTTATGTATTTTTAAAAATACGCATATATACTGACACATTTGTAGGTATCGGGGAGGGCAGTATAGATGAAAAATGATTGGCCGTAAACTAATGATCACTGAAGCTGGGGAATGGATATTTGAGGTTCGTTGCTATTCTTTCTACTCTTGTATGTTTGAGTTTTTGCAGAACAAGTTAAAAACAGTGAACACAAAAGATGCCCCTGTTAGCATGTTATTTACAATTACAATAACAGACACTAATAAATAATTACAAATGAGTTATTTACAGTTGGGATAAGGCCAGAGATACTTACAACCTGTGATGTATTAGTATTGAATTCCATTTAAGGGCTATAGAAAATGCTTTCTCGGGGTGCCTAGTTCGCTCAGTCATTAAGCGTCTGCCTTCAGCTCAGGTCATGATCCCAGCGTCCTGGGATTGAGCCCCACATCGGGCTCCTGCTCAGCAGGAAGCCTGCTTCTCCCTCTCCCACTCCCCCTGCTTGTGTTCCCTCTCTTGCTGTGTCTCTGTCAAATAAATAAATAAAATCTTAAAAAAAAAGAAAAAAAGAAAAATTTCTTCTGCTAAGATATTCAAAAAAAAGAAAATGCTTTCTCAACATTTTGTTTTGCTAAGATCAGCAGTATACAGAGGTCAGGGCTAAAGCTCTTCCCATTCATTGTCAAAATCCATGTGGGCATGTCCATAAAGATTTGGTTTTCTTTCCAAGGTTTGGGGTAAAATCTAGGGTCAGCAAGTGCCAGGAGTCCGGGTATAATATAGGTCCCAAAGCCTATGTTTGGAAGGGATTCAGCGACTTGTAAAAACTGATTGCAATGCATCCCAATTATTATTGCTTGTGTGATATTTTACAAGCAAAATCTTACTGAGCCTACCTAACTACTGAGATTTAAGAATGGTCTGACTGAATACATTAGAGTGAATTCGTAACAGTATTCCCCGTGCCTCGCATTTCTCTTGAAGCCTATAGTGGGTGACAAGAAGGGGGAGGCTTACAACTGATTTGCTGGATCTGTTTAAACCTCCTCTATCCCCCATTTATCTCTGCCTCTGCCCCTTGTCATCCATGTACCTAGATGGCACTTATGGCCATCACAAGCTGTTGTCATGCCAAGTTGTGATTTCATAGGCATTTTCTTTTCCTCATTCACTCTGCTGGAGAATAAATTTTAATAAGGACAAGGAGAGACGAGGAACTTTTGAACAGGGGATCTGCCTCTCTGTTGCACAGACGTGAGATTGATGCCACAAACATTTCTATTAGGAATGACGGAACGGCAAAGATTGCCAAAGTCAAGGTGGTCATGTATAAAGCAACTACAATCTGCAATAACAAATACATATGAGAGGGATGCTAAATATCATTAAATTATATAATTTAGAGATTAAATATGGTCTCTTCTTGCTTCTTTCTAATAAACTCTATCTGATCCCATTTTTACCAAAAAATAGAAGTTTAAAAAAAATGACAACTCCTATTAAAAGATAAAATACAATATTTGCAAATTAGGTTGGCCATATGTCTTTACTTCCCTTAAAATAACAATTTATTACATCTTTGACTTCATTACTCACCATGAGGCATGTGTTTATGAATATCATCACAAAACATAAAAATCTAAAGTACTGTTTCCTTCCTTGGGTAGGGGGAGTACATCATCAGATCTGGTGTGCATTAAGCACACAGAGTTGCTCATGGTCCAGTAAACCTAAGCGTCAGCAGAAGAAAGTTTGAGAGGCAAAAAGCAACAGTTACAAAATACTCTGCTGCAGAAGGAGAGCTGCCCTGACTCACCGCACTTCTACAAACCAACATCCAGGGCGTGGCAGCGAGCAGAGTGCATTTAAAACTATAACACTTAGGGGTGCCTGGGTGGCTCAGTCAGTTAAGCATCTGCCCTTGGCTCAGGTCATGATCCCAGTGTCCTGGGATCAAGCCCCGAGTCAGGCTCCCTGCTTGGTGGGAAGCCTGCTTCTCCCTCTCCCTCTGCCCGCCACTCCTTCTGCTTGTGTTCTCTCTCTGTCAAGTAAATAAAATCTTTTTAAAAAGTAAAAATAAATAAAACTGTAGCACTGCTTGGTAAATGGCACCTTGCAGACATCCTAGGTTTGTGGAGAGAAAGTTCTGGGCTGAAAGACGTCAGTGGAAGGGAACGACATTTAAAGACACAGTAAAATCAGAAATACATACTAACATGAAAATCTATGGAAGCAAGTGAGGAGAAACACTGAAGATAATTCGGGTCAGAGAAAATTGGAAAAGGAATCAAAATTATAACAGGTATTTACTGAAGTCCAACCCACAAAATGGAGGAAGCAAAAACTGCTTCAGTGGCAAAAGACTTTCGCTCCCCAGTTGCCTGATGCACATTGAATTGTTCTAAAAGCAGAGTGTGTAAGAAATCCATTTGTTTTTCCTCCTACCCTATCTCCTTGCACCATCCATCAAACCTCTTTGCTGTTCAGTCACTCCTAATAGACACATTTGTGGCAATAATCTCACTTCTGTTCAACATAGAGGTAGATCGTCTGTTCAAAGGCTCCTCATCTCTCTTTCTCCTTATTAAAATGTATTCCTAAGTTGAGTGAACAAGAAAAGGACATGCCTCTCACCCAACTTCCTTCTACCTCAGGGCCTTTGCACTTGCTGCCCCCTTTTCTTGGATGGATACACCTTCCTTTTGCATGGCTGGCTTCTTCTCACCCTTCAGGCCATCAGACCCTCCCTGTTTCCTGTGTCATCCTATATCCCCACATCATTTCTTTCACAACACTTACCAGAATTTTGTCATGTTTAATTCACTTTGAATTGCCTGTCTCCCTCACCATACTCCATGAGAGCAGAACAGTTCAATCTTAATACATAAAATGACTTTAGTATCCAGTTCAGGAGAAAAAAAAGTTTGCTGAAAGAATAAATGAATGGTCCTCATTCAGTTGACTCCTACAAGAAAGAGAGAGAGGGAAGCCTACATAATTAATATGACTACACAGGTAAGACTCAGAGGAGCTCTGATTTGATTTATTTATTTTTGAGAGAGGGGCAGAGGAGGGAGGAGGGGCAGAGGGATAATCTTAAACCGGCTTCATGCCCAGTGCAGAGCTCAATCTCTTGACCCTAAGATCATGACCTGAGCCAAAATCAAGAGTCGGAGGCTTCACTGACTGAGCCAACCTGGAGCCCCAGGAAACTGTTCTTTTTACATTAGGGGCAATGGTGACTAGGAAATGTTATGTCTCTTGTAAATGTAATTTTGGGATTATCTTAAATATCTTTCTTTAAATCTATTTCTTCTTGACTACTAACAGTGAAACCCAAAAGAAACACCAAGAGAGGTCATGTGTCTAGTTTAGAGATAATCTAAATTATGTGCCTATTCCAAGAACACTACGGTGGGGGCGGGGAGGGTGGATGTCAAAGATAAAAAATGAGTGCTTTGAACAGAGGAGACCAGACTAAGTCAATTCATAGGCTCCAGAGGGAGTGAAGAAATATGCCAATTAAATGTTTGTAAATAAACGAATAATGTTGGACCTATCCATCAGTGACTCTCTATTAAATAACAGCTACACTTCTCAACATGAGTGACACCAAAGAAGAAAATGAGATCAACTCTCTTCTCAACGAATATATAGCTAGTTATAGCAAGAAGAGAAATAGGTAGCAAACACCAAAAAACAATCCAAGGTACTATGGAACTAAGTGGAAAATGGGTGTTAGTAAAAACACCTGCCACTGTGGGGAGGGGCAATTGGAAATGGTTACATGGAAGTCATGCCAATTACCCTAAGTCTGGGTCAAAGAGCAAGTTTGGGAAAGCAGAGAAAAGTAAGAGGCATTTCCAGGACAAGAAATGTGCAAACACAGCCACACATATGGTAGTTTTGCAGAGCTGGTGGGAAGGATTTGGGTGGGAGGAAATCGGACTAAAGAAGCTGGAAGAGCTTCCACTGACCAGATGGAGTTGAGGGGGTTTTGGAATATAGGTGAGGTTTGGTGGGGTGGGGTCCAGAGCCGACGACCAAGAAAGAATTCTTGAGATGGCTTTGGTACAAAATGGTGGTTTAATAAAGCACAGGGACAGGACCCGTGGGCAGAAAGAGCTGCTGCACTGGGTTTGTGAGGGGTGGCTGATTATATACTATGGGGTTAGGGGAGGTAAGGAAAAGGGAGGTTTTCAAAAGGATTTTCCTATGTTAAAGAAGATGCTCAGGATACTGGAGGCCTCGCCATTGTCAAGTTAAGGTTGTTTTTCCCTCTAGCAAGGCATTAACGTTAAGATAGTTGGGAGCTTCCTGGAGGAACATTACACTCTGCCTGCTTCAACTATCTGTCAATGGACTGCAGGTTATAAGGACATTTAATTGTATCTACATTTCCTTCTGGAAGCTAGGTTATTGATAGAAATGCTTTGTTCTTGTAGATCGCTAAGACATTTGTAAACTGAGGGAGACTCAGGTCTTGTAGGATTGTGATCTCTATAAGTTAAGTATTGTTTTTCCTTTCCTTAGCTTTAGGGCAGTCAGGAGTGCATGAGGAATGTCATATATATCCCTTGGGGGGGGTGTTGTGGGGTGTCAGCTTCTGCTTTGTCCTCAGCTTGCCTTCTGTTCCCTCATCATTTCCCCCCTGAACAATTTTGACCCTTAAATCTTTAAGGTTGTTGAAGGTGGCAGGTCTCTTTTTCTGTAACATCTTCCTGCTGAATAGGGGCGTAGCGATGTCCCTACCTATGGGTCAATATTGGTCAGTTGGGGAATGTATAGGGGAGTTAAGAAAGGGGAGGCAACTGGATCCAACACGGTCAACATAGATGAACCTCCTTGAGTAGAAAGGATTATCTATCAGCTGGAAGTTATGGCAGTGAAGGAGTCTTGACCCTAGGAAAGGAGACACTGGAAAAAGACAAAATAAGGTTAATATTGTAACTGAGAAAGAGAAGTCTGAATAAAAGACCTTTGATAGTTGACCTTTGATAATTTTTCTCCAGCGCAAGAGTTTAAAGCAAAGAATGTCTGGATTAGGAGAAATCTTGAAGTTCATCTATGCTAACACTTGAGTCTCTTCTACAACTTCCTCTCCTCTCATCTCACTATTTCTAGAATGTGGACAAAAGAAAAAGGATAGATGTAACTCTTAAAACTCTGGAGAAAGCCTCAGGAGAAAGATCTCCTGGCTAAAGCTACGATCCCAATAACCTCGGAAAAACAAATTACAAATCAGATTTAGGAATCATTTCTTCCAACAGTTTAATTTTACAAGTAAGCTGGCTTTCACAAGGACTCCCAAAGGTCACACAGCTGGCAGAGCTCCCCCCTGGACCCAGGTGTTCCGTCACCCAACCCAGCTCTCTCCCTTGACCAAGACTTCCCTGGCTCTGTTTTGTGCGTACTCCATTTCTCTTGCTATGCATGAAAAATGCTAATAACCTTCTCTCTCCAAACATCCTTTCCCCAAGGAATAATAGATTCTGGGAAGAGAGAGGTTTGCCATCTTGGAGGGACATTATCATTTTTATACAAATGCTAAAACAGTTCTGAGCTCTCAGCCTGGACTAAACTACCTTCATCTGGACTAAACTACCTTACCTGTGTCTCACACCTGGGGGAGCTTGGTTTAGAAAAAAAAAAAAAATCGAGTGGGATCCATTTCAAGTGTTCTATCTTAAGCCTCTCAGTTCGCACTCAATTTGTTTTATCACATAGTGATAGGAATTAAAGGCCTTCACTACAGTTTAGGCAGCTTGCCAATACCTATTTTATAGCAATAAAATATGTACAAATTAAAGAATCTCATGTGGAAAATTCATTCAACAGCCTCAAAAGCCAAATGAATGGTAATTACTTTGAACACAATGTGGCAGCAATCAAGCACGATTGGATCATGCTTTTAAATGTACGTCTACGTTTTAAGAACTAAGATAATTATGAATTATGAAAATAACTAACAGAGACAATGGCATAGCAAAGCTGTTGTTTATGAAACATGAAAGGGACATTTTCAGAGGAGTAGGGGGAAGGAGTCATTCTCTGCACCTGCCAGGGAATATTGAATATGACACAGTGAAAAGTACAAAACCGGGATGGGCTTCTCCTCCCGGCTCTCTCACATGGGGATTGCTACTGCTGAGCTCCAGGGTTTGCCAAGGATGAAAGCGAGGGTGGGGGAACATCGAAGTTTCCAGGCCCACTTCCCACACAGGGTGGGATTCAATACACATCCATCATTGCACTCATCACAGTTTTAATAACACCGGGTTATGCCTAGAAACACAGATGAAAATGTTCTCTGGATGATCATTTGCCAAACCCCTTTCTCTAAATACAATTATTCTGAGAAACATCTCTTAGAATGGAGAGATATGAGACAGGGCTTCTTTTGCCAGTCTCCTAAGACGTAGATCCTAAGCAAGTCACTTAACCTCTCTGCTCCTCAATTTTCCCAATTTGAATGTTATGGGTTTGGCCAATGGACCCCCAATGCATCAGATGTCTGTGTTACAGGTAGTTGGTGTCCCCTGGAGCAGTGAAGGACGTGGCCATGGGCAGTGAGCCAGGGAGACTTTGAGGGGCAGAGCATACCAGGAGCGGGAAGGAACAAGGTCACAAGACATGGGTGTGTCTGAAGCACTTGAGGAAGAGTGAAGAGGCCAGAGTGGCTGGGGTGAATGAGGGAAAGAACAAGAGATGAGATCAGGGATCAAGGCCAGATCACGTTGAGCCTTGAAAGCTATTGTATGTTGGTTTTTACCCTGAGCAAAATGGGAAGTTTGATTGGATCATGAGCACAGGAATTGTGTGATCTGACTTCATGTTTTCCCAGGATCCATCTGACTTGTGGAGTGAGAATAGATGGGAGGGGAGTAAAAGGAGAAACGGGGAGGCCAGTTAGGAGTCTGTGATAATCCAGGTAAGAAACCAAGTTACCAAGGCAATAGTTTTGCAGATGGTGATAAATGGTCAGATTCTCGATTCTACTGGGGAAGGCAAGGGGAGGGGCACTGGGTAAGATTTGGGGCTAAGTCCTACCTACCGGTCATATGACTGAGAATCCAAATAACCTCCAAGATTAATGTCATTCCCCATGGCTACAGATGTTGGTGATTCAGTCCTGAATTCACAGCCCTGACATCTTTCGCTTGAATTTCTAACTTTCCAATCAACCTTCAAGTGCCTGCACATTAGTCAGGTTCAGTTTCAGTATTTTGAATTTCTCTACCAATAACAAGAGCCCACTCTCAGACGACAAATGGCTTATCACGGAATTTTACTGAAACAATGTAAAAGAGACTATCTTTTCAGAGGCCTGCTGTCGTAGGCTGGGTTCTCTCAAGAAAGCAAACCCTGAGATGGGGGCTGGTTGCAGGCAGTTTATTTTGGGGACGTGATCCCGGGGAACGGGAGTGAAATCTTGGAAAAGTCAGAGAAGGAAGTGGTATCCGTCAGGGTTCTCTGAAGAAATAGAATCCACCTATCGCTTATCTATCTATCCGTCAAGAGATTTATTTTAAGGAATTGGCTGGTGCAATTGTGGGGCTGGCAAGTCTGAAACCCATAAGACAGGCCAACGGGATGGAAAGTTGGACAGGATTTGCTACTGCAGTTTTGAGGAAGAACTTCTTCTTTGGGAAACCAATTTCAACCAATTAGATGAGGCCCACCCACATGACCAAGGGCAACTGTTTTTACTGTTTTTACTTAAAGTCAACTAAGTATAGATGTTAACCACATCCACAAAATACTTCCACAGCAACACCTGGATTAATGTTTGATTACATAATGGGGTATCATAACCTAGCCAAGTTGGCACGGAAGACCAAAAATCACAGAAGTTATGGCAGAATATTTGCAAAAAATATTCTCCATTATTTCCTTCACTGTATCTATGTTCTTCTGCAATGAGACGTTGTGGCTCCTCTCATCAAAGAGCTTGAGTGTATTTTCGCCATCCCTTGAATCTGGACTAACCTCAGAATTGGGTTTGACCAACTGAATGTGTGAGAAGTGGCATTGTGCCAGTTCTAGCCTAGACATCAACAGGTTTTGTACTCTTCCTTCTGTTCTCTTTGGGAATCCGTAACCTCCATGTGAAGAAGCCCAGGATGGCCGGCTGGAGGACAAAAAACCACAATGACATCCCAGCAAAGGCCACTCCAGAATATCCCAGATGTGTGAGCAAGCCCAGCTGAGATCAGCCCAGCCTGGCCCAGTTAAGCAGAATTATCCAACTGATGCATAGATTTAGAGCCAGATGAGTGGGGTTTTTTTTTTAAGATTTTATTTATTTATTTGAGGGAGAGAGAGAGCACAAGTTTGGAGGAGTGGCAGAGGGAGAGAGAGAAGAAGAACAGGGAGCCCAGTGTGGGGCTCAATCCTAGGACCCTGGGATCATGACCTGAGCTGAAAGCAGACACTTAACCAATTGAGCCACCCAGGCAGCCCCCAAATGAATGGTTTTTTATCTTAAATGAGCAAAGTTTGGAATGGTTTGTTATATGGCAAAAGCTACCTAATACAAAAAGCAAGTCAAGGCAAGGGTGAGTTATCCAGCCAGTCACTGCTATGGGAAATTGGAGGTCAATCCTACTGGAACCCTCTGAGGAGCTATGTAGAATGATCTCCGGGACTGTTTATCTGAGAGTCACTGGTCCACTTCCTCCATGGTCAAGGATTGCTCCATAGGATGTTAGTGTACTCACTTTCAGACTGCACATGCATCAGTATGTACAGGATCCCCGCATGGGTCCCATGCTGCAGCATCAAAGAAGCCCTTGATCAGAAAATAAGACACACGGGGCACACCTGAGTCAAGGTACTATATGTTTACATATTTTGGCAAGTTGGATTTCTGTAACAATGGTTGGAGCAAAAGATGGGCTTAGGGGATGTGAAGTGGGGCACATGGGATGCCTGGTGGAGTCCATTGTTTGCATGACTATGATCTGTTCAAGCTCACCATTAAGTTTGAGCCAGAATTGTTCAAGGTGATGAATGGCTGATAGCAATCTCCACAAAGCACATCTTATAGCAGATTAATGGACTAAACTAAGATCTCTGCTACTACAATTGGCCTTGAGGGCACAATAGATACTCATATCTCTTACCTACTACTCTTCTAGATCTTCTTCACTTTGGCCAACACTTAAGCAAGTCTAGGATGCTTACTAATGGGTGACCCAGATCTTCTGCAAAGGGTCTGGGTTCTAATTTGCTTGGCCTTTCCTGAACTGTGTTGTTGCACTTGCCCATTTCTAGTTATCCTTGGGCATGGAAGCACCAAGAGGAACCTTACTGATTACTTTCTATCCTGGTTGTGTAGCCACATCCCAAATTCCTCATGGTAATCAGGAAAATTATCTCTCCTAAAATAATAACTCCTTTCTTTGTCTACTGGGTCCCACAACTGAAGAGGCCAATATGACCAGGTAGAAGTCATAGTCCCAAGTTCAACGGAATTCTTCCCATGTCCCCTGGTGGAAGGCTTCCCTCCTTGGAGACTAAGACCTCTATTCCAGCAGGGCCTAAGGTTTCAGGCGTAAGAAGAATACATCTTTTTTAGGTGTGTTACTAGTTGTGGTGGTGAGAGGAACCAGACCTACTTCCACTGCTTAGTTCCCGACCAAGAATTGGATTGTAGTTTATATGACATATTGGCTATCGGTTCAATGCATATAATGCATCCTGCAGGACAAGTGCCCCAACCCCAGGATTTTTGGAGGAGGATTTTTGCCTCCTGAGCTGGCTCATTTACTGAGACTTTAAGACACCATTCCCTTAGTACATTGTGGCTGCTTTGGGTTGGTGTGGTCTATGATAGGACCAGTAGATCCTGTGGTTACGCACTCTTAGTCACACCTCTTTGGTCATAAAATAGCTCCCTTGAAGCCATGTGGTGGATGATCCCATGTCAGTAAATCAGCCATTTTTATGGTAGTACTGGCTACCATACTGGAACCAAACACAGGGAAGATAGACCATATCTGGAATGAGTGACAATTCAAATAAAGATAAAAAGCCCTCATCTGTAGGATGGAAGACCAACTTAACAACCTGCCACCAAATGGCTGGTTGGTCTCCTAATGGATGGCACCATGATGAATGCTCAGTCAATCTATGCTGCTAGTGAGTTGGGTATTCAGCAATGGCAGTAGCTAGATCAGTCTTGGGCCCATGTATAACCTCCATCCCTTCTTCCATGACCATTGTTTTAACCCATTATACAGACAGCAAAGTAGCCTGGGAGAGAGAATGGCCAACCTCCATCAGTGAACCATCCTATCTACCTGGTCACTGAGTGCTGTGTAGAATATGCTCTCTGGTGAGCATTAAAACAAAACACAAAAATCAGCCCACTTTGTGTTTGTTCCAATTAGTTTACCCACTTGTCTCTGCCTTAAACTTCCTTTTCTCTGCTCTTTCAGTCTTGTCCCCTTTCATGCCTCTGACCAACCAGACAAGCCATTCACCTCTGCCAGGAGGACAAGGACAGTGACAAAGTGCACTAGTCACAGCTCTGCCCCCTTGGAAGTATCTGCTTTATGTCTTTCAGGGATGCTCTGGTGTGTGACCATCCATTTCCATGATCATGAATGTATTCAGTATTATCATTCATATATTCATACATGTTAACACAACATGTAATTATACATGTTTATGTATAATTATATAGCTATATTGATTATAATTTATTGATCTATGAAATACACTATACATAATGTGTATAATTTATGATATGCATGTTATATAATTATATAGTATGTTATAGTATGTCATAATTATATAATTACATACAACTATATATTATATATATTACTATATATTTACATATAACATTAGCATGTTAAATGTATTAACCCATCGCTGAACCATGGCTGAATTTCTCCTCTATCAGCTGATCAGATGGAACACCATGAATCCATTAGTATAAGTTCAAGGAGAAGCATTAGTCCTAGAGAGGTACTTAACATCCAAGTCTAGACCATCTGTTCATGTTTCTTATTTGTGCCCTTGGGAATTGTTCAGACCTAGTTCTAAATGTCCCATTTCCATCATACAATAAGCTGTTGCTTTGCCTACTCAATTATGACTCAAATATATTTGAGGATCCCTAGCTAACAGTGGGCAACTTTGTCCTCATAGTCCCATGACGGCCCATGGGTGTTCAGTCTCTCCTAAGGCACACCATGCCAGGAGATGATTTTTCAAACAGCAAGCAGTTCTCTGCCACAGAAGGCATGGCCTCGCTTCAGAATGCTTTGGAGTCCAAGGGGTCTGCACTCTGACTCTCCAGTTTAGATTTGTGGGTATCTCTAATAGCATCAGACCTGCTGGGGGATACGGCCTTAGCAGCAAGATATCTGTCCACACAGCCTAGTCCTGCTGCAGAATTCATCTCTTTTCTTGGCCCAGCTCCTCTTACGATTTGTCCCAGTGCATATATGCCAAGTCTTGCAATTCTTCGGGTCAGTATGTCATTTCCTTCCAGAGTTGGGAGAGGGGTGGCTGCATCCTACTGTAGCCTGCCCCTTGTTATTTTTCTGGAGTCAATGGCAGGATGAAGGGATGGGTCATGAGGTGAATGAGCCTCATCTTGCAAAGTGACTGCTTCATGTGAGCTCTTTGCAGACCTCCAGACAAGAAGAAATTGTTCTTCTCTATCAAGGGAGAGAACTACTTCTGCTGACCTGACAGATCAGGAAAACCCAGTTTCAAGATTCTCAGGCCACCAACAAAAGTCCCCATCCCTGCTCTCAGGGTACCAATACTTCATTAGTAAGGCCCTCACTTGCTGGGAGAGACTTATCAAGGCTCTGCATCCAGTTTTTTTCTATCTTGGTTCTCCTGAAAATTGAATCCTGAGCCTCATTTTCAGCACAGATTGTTCAGTAACTAAGAGACATGAGAGCTCTTCCACAGAGCTTCCACAGAGACTTTCTGACATCCACAATGTGCCCTGAGTCTTCATTCTGTTTCTTCGAGGCTTCGAAATCTGTTAACAGGAGGCAGCCAACTCCAGAAGCTCTGTCCTGACTGTTGTCCCATACACGTCAAACTCCCCTGCTTGAGTTAAGCCCATGCTTCACTTGCCACACACCTCCTCTTGATCCACCATCACTGGGAATCTCAGTCACCGTGAGACTTTTGCAGACCAGGGGTCTCAACACCCCACTTTCCCAGCAGTGGGGTCTGCCTTGCCATCTGATGGATTAGTGAGAGGTCCAATTTCCAAATCCCATCCTAAGAGTGTGCTTTCTAGGGATGATTCTGGTCTCAGCTGTTGTGCATGCATTCCTCCAGAGAGCACATCCTCATATGGCCGATGTCCAGGTAAGGTTTGGTTTGGTTTGGGTTTGAAGGGACTCAGAAGTAGAGGACTGGAAAAGTACCTCAAGAAAGCAGGGAAAGCAGCTAGGGAGGTATGTTCATGAGCTGGTCACTTCAGAGGGCACCTAGACCTTGGTCCCTCTGAGAGCCTCTTGGTCACATAACATGTCCACCAGTCGGGCAGAGGAGGGGAGCATTGACCCAACAGTGGACTTGTATCTCCCATCAACAGGGGCTGGCCCAGAGGACAATAATTCCCTCACATTTGGAATCTGAGCATGTTTGATCCTGGGAAGTTTCCCACAGGTATTCCACTCCATGGACTCTGAGAAAATCTGAAACAGAAAGATTGATTCATAGTTCAGTTGAGACAAGGAGTTGTCAGACCATCTATGTGTGGAGCTAGATTTTGGCAGCAATGGCTAAGGTAAATGTGGGCCAAGAGGGGTGAGGTGAGACACATCTACTCTGTGTGAATGGAGTGTAGAAGAAAGACCATGATCTTCTCAGAGCCTCTACTTTCACATATGCAAAATGGGGTTGTCAATCAATATCTTCCTACTATGGGCAACCAGGCTCAATCCCATGGGAGCCCCTAGGAAAACCATATGAATTCACCTCATAAGTTTCCCATTGAGCGATGTGGAAGTTGGACTGTGTATTCACCAACCTCCTTCACTCATAGGCTGAGAGTTGCTCCTAGGGACTCCTGACTCTTCCAGCATGTTCATGAACTCAAGAGCCGAGCATAGTCTTATAGCAGGAGAACCCTCTCAGGCAGAGAGATACCTAGCCAATGGTGGTCCACCAACAGGTAAGTGACCTCCAGTGTGGGCCAAGCACTGGGCCCCAGCAATGTTTCTATGAGTATCTCTGCCTCTTCAAACACTGGGGGGGCAGGGCAAGGGGCCGGGTCAATTGGGATGGTTGGTTCTCAGAAATCACCGTGTCTTCCAAGTCCTTTATTAATAACCCCCAACATCAGTGAGCATCTTGTAAAACTCTCTTCCCATAAAGACATCTCTGGAGCACCCCTCGAGTGTGTCACAATTTTGTTTTTGAACACATGCATACCCTCTTCATTCTCCCACTCCTGGGCCAGCAGAAGTTTTGAGATTTCATAAAACTACCGCCTGAAGCTTTTGTGGAGGGAGCTACAAAGTCAATGCTCTGATTGCCGAGAAAGAACAGACATGCTGTACAGACATTATCTTAGAGCCATTACAAAAGATCTCTTCCTGCTTTATTAAAAGTGGCAGACAATGCCAAAGCACTGGAGCGCAGGGCCAAGGAGCTTGCAAGGGCAATCCGCGCTCCGTTCAGTGCTAATAGGCGACAAGTTCTGATATTCCAGGAATTTCTAATTTGTGCCTGCTTTCACGTTCCCAGAGCAGATACCCAAATTGATTCTGCCTACTTCAGGCTCAATGTGTGAAAGCGCTGACTGACAGAAACACCTAAGGGTAATGCGTCTGCCAAGTGATTGGTTAAACAGCTATTCATTTTGAAATATATCTTCGAGAAGCAGAATAACAGAGGGCCACTGTAGTGTGCGGCCCATTAATTATAGAGTTGACAAGAAAATTACCCTTCAGATCAACATTAGGAGACTCGGCTGGATGGGGGTTTGGGGACGGAGGGAGAACAACATTCAACAGGGTTACCCACACAGCACGCTGAGGACCCACCCCCACCTAAGGGAGGAGTGCGTTGGGATCTATAGCGGAATAAGCATTGGTGTGAATCCTGTCTGGGTGATTTAGGGGAATTTATCAAACCTGCTTAAGCCTCGTGGTCCCTCGCCCTAGAACGGGGATGACCAGCGCAGCCTCAAGGGCAGCTATGCAGAGCAAATGAGAATCCAGGTGAAGCACCTGAGCTGTGAGGATGCTTGCTCAGCATGCATCTGCTTCCTTCCACCCCCATGGTTGCTCCGCACTTTCTGTACCTGCTCCTTCAGCCGGACCCAGCAGCTCGCCCAGAGCCCTGGGGCCTAGCGGGGGGCATTAGGAGTACCTGCCCCTCTAGAAAGTGGGGTCTGGACACTATCTGCTGCTCTGTAGCCTGGGTCTGAATTTCTGGAGGGAACTGAGTGTTGGTGTCCATGAGCCATCGGATTACAGCTTCTCACCCCTATCAACCAGCCAGGCTGGCTGGCCCATCTCCGAGTTCCCGGCTGCCTCTTGGGTCTGACCCCTCCCCCCTCCCTTCAGGACTGCTCCAGGGTGTGAAACCCAGTTCCTCCCATCCACAGGGGCTCTAGATCTAGGTGGATCTAAGACAAGGAAATTGGAAGGAAGCATAATGAAAAGAGCCAGTGACAAGAGTACAAGCTCTTACCCCCCACCGCCCCCGGGGCTGCAAGGACAGGAGGAGGAGTGGGCTTACCAGAACCCAGAAAGAGAGAGAGGGCTGATTGACTGGACCGTGGCATTTTGTGCAGTGATGCGGGCAGGCTGTGGCAACCTCGCAGGAAGGGAGCTAGGAGATTCAAGTCCTGAGCCCCCTGCCCCTGCCACCAGGGGCTGAGCTCAACCAGAATACAGAGGCTGAGGAAGCCTGTGGCTGCAGTCCAAACAGGTCATCCTCTGGGGCACAGAGAGAGCAGGGCAGAGGAGAGGGGAGCAGTGACTGGAAGGCAGGCAACACTCAGTCCCACACCACACCTGGATGTGACTTTGAGCCTCGACTGGTCACATTGAACCTGAGGCTGTCAGGACCCCTGGGAAATAATGGACCTTCCTTGGATGCTGCCACAGGTTCTCTCAGCCCCACTTGTGCCTCCAGTGGCTACTTTGGTGAGCACTTTTATTTGAGCCGATGTCCCCCAGCTTCAAGCAGATACAATGACACAGCTCTTTGCTGTCATCACCAGTGTGTACCCCTCACTTCCTGGTTGATACTGGCCTGAGGCCACAGCATGGGACACCTGCAGGAATCCTCTTCAGTCCCTTCACCCAGGCAGATGATATTGCTCCCTGCTCAAGATTTTAAGCTCCCAGACCTGATGATCAGAACTCCCTAAATGCCCCAACCAATCCAATCTATAGTAACTGGCATCCAGGCAGGAAACAGGTGACATACTCAAACTGGGAAATCTGAAGAGTTGCATAAAGGATTTATTTGCACAGGTACCAGCTGTTCCTGTCCCTAGATCTGGGGATCAAGCACCATCTTCCATGGTGGCAGCCAACTCCATCACTCAACCTTGAGCTTGTTTTCCATCCTTCTGCATGAGTCCCTCACTCCTATTCCATGCCAACATTGCCCAGATAAACTACCTGCACTCAAGCCTTTGTCTTCAAATCTGTTTCTCAGGTCGGGAAGTACCCAAACTAAAAGGCATTGGTTCTCAAGTGTGATTCTAGGGCTTCCAGAAAGTCCAGCCATTTTGGAACCCATTAGTTCTTCTGTTAGTTCTCAGAGCCCACCTCTCTCTCTACCCTCATGCTCTTGGGAGCACCTGGGATGCATGGTCATTCTCTGACTGCTGTGCTCTGACCTATCCCTGAAATAGCCCTTCTGTCTCATCCCCAGCGCTTGGATCCATCTTTCTGCCCCAGCTCCTGGAAACCATCATGTACATACTCTCCTTGCCCCCTGGGAACCAAGAGAGGTTCTGTCTGGTTTGGAGGCAACAGGTGACTTAGGAGACTATGGGAAGGCCTGTCAAAAGACAGTAACAGTGGGATGATGGGAGATAAAGGGAGTTGAGGAATATCAAGGAGGTGGAAGACTAGGATTTCATGATTGCAGAGGGCATGGGAAAGACAAAGGCAAGAGTGGGTCCATGTTCCCTTCTTCCTTGGGCAGCTGGGTCGATGGAGTACCATTTGTGAGACCCTAGCCTATGAGAGAATTTCCTAGCTAGAAGGTTCTAGTAATTCCAGTCATCCTAGATTCTCTCCCTGCCAAATGTTCACCTCTTTATATATCCTCTACATATATGCAGCCAGGTTCCCTCTGACAGTTTGGTTATAGAACTCTATTTATAGGCTAAAATTTATTCTCTTTCAATTGAACAAACCCAAATTAGAATTTTAAAAATTCAGCTTTGCCAAGAAACCTGTAACACACCAACTTATAATGAAGACTTGGAGGAGTTACAGCGTAGCTTGCCTGGAAGTCTGCTAGGCATGAAGCTCCTTGCTTTCTCTTCTGGGCACTGCAGAGGACTTTATTGTTGCCTCTTAGTTTTCTGGAATTAGGCGATTACCTCATCTTTGGCCTTCCGAGTCCCGAGAAGATGGGACATACCAGCCTCGTTCATGGCCCTAATCCAACCACGGGTGGTGCCCACACCCAGACCTACCATGATAGCCAGAGCCTAAGAGGGGGAAGGTCAATCTGGATGTGTTCAAATATACACTCTGGAACTGCTTATGGGAAAAGCTCATGGCAAAGGCAACAAAGACAAAATCCTGGATGATCATTGCAAACAAGGGTGAAGCAAAATGGAAGCAGCCCGTGCAGCTGGGAAAGCAACCTCCCAAAGCTGCTGAGTGGACAGCTTGGGAGACGAGAGGAGGGGTGAAGGTGTCCAAGAATAGATTGGGTGGCGAGGGGAAGGATCGTTCTTAGGACAGATGTCAGGTTCCAGTGGCAAATGTCTTTTCCATGCAATATTCTGGAAAAGCCCATGAGTGAATATTGGTTCATCCTATTTGAGAAGAATGAAACCTTTCAAAATTAGCAGGAGAGCGAGGCTTGTTTACTGAGTGCTGACTACGGACCAGGCATTGTGCAAGACGCTGGAGTGGCACGTTTTATTCAATCCTCATCAACCTTAAAGTAAAGGATATCTCCCCCATGTATCAAGCAAGGAAATTAGAGCTTGAAGAAATCAAATTACTTTGCTGGCCGAGCTAGGATGTAAGCTTCCTGGTTTCTAAAGCCCCTGTGATTTCTATTAGTGCATTCTAATTTTTCTAGATGGATTTTGCTTCTGTCTGCCTCTTGTAATGCTGAAGGGCTATTCTCTGTCACACAGTGGCTTGTCCTGGGGATGAGATATCTGGCTCTCAAGAATGAAAGCAAGAGACAGTGAGGAAACTGGGACTGAATGGGACAAGAGCTAAGCCCAGACCCACCTCGGACCTCTGTGGGGTCCAGGGTAAGAGAACAAATGGAGGCCTCGTGCCACTCAGAAAAAATATTAACAAGTTATAAGCCAAGCTAACAGAGTGCTCAATAATAAAATGGGTTCTGTCACACATTTGGTTTTTGACAAATAGACCTTCACGGCAACCTGAAGAGCCACACAGGAATGTAGAATTCTTGGCTTTTGCTCTGTTCCGTGCTCAGTGTGGCACTGTGGAACCCTTCGCCCCCTAACCCCCTCCCCTGGCTCCCTTCTTTCCATCCCAAGTTGTATCCCGCTGTGCAACAGGCCTCACACACTCATACATGTCCAAACTCTTCCCACACCCCACGTGGAGAACTACCTCTGGCTAAGCCTCAAGCCCAGAGAGGTGCAGCATGTAGGGGAGAAACCCACGAAGGCCCTGGAAACAGGTTCATAACTGGTGGGGCAAAAAAAAATTCTTGCATCTCAAGTATCTGGAGCAAGGTCTAGAGGGGAAAGGTATGGGTTCTAGGTGGGCACATCCCCTTGGCCTGGTAGTTTCTTGCCCCAAGGGGATGCCCTGGCTGGAAGATCACCTTAGTGGGACTCTCTAAAATGTGTGAGCCAGGGCGGAAGCCACTCGCCGGGGTCTAAGACCAGTACTGCCTGGATTATCCAATATGCACAGCAGCACAAAAGGATCGATGAGCTCCAGGATGGTTCAGGCAGGAGCTCCACAAAGGGGTTCAAACCAGCAGGCAGGGCAGGTTGCCAAACAAGGACAAAAAGCGGTCCCTCCCCTCGTAGTGGGACCATTCTGGGATCAGGAAACAAGAGAGAGGAGGTTTCAGCCCCTGCAGTGAGCGGCAGTCTAAGACCAGGGCAGGCATACTTTAGAGCTCCAGTCCCAGGGCAGACTGAAGGGTAGATGGAGAAAGGCAGAACTCCCTTATTTCTGCATAAACCCACACAGCCAGGCCAGCGTCAGGCAGTACCAGAAGGACAGGAAACAGCAAGCAGCAGGCCCCTGTCACCCTGGCAGGCCTGAGACTGCTGGTCAACTTTCACCCTGGCTGGGGCTGGCTCAGAAACACACGGAGTCTGGTCCCCAGTGTGGAAGACACCGAGATTCTAATCAGGGGAGACAGGGAAAGCAGGAGCTGATCATTTCCCCATTAAGAGCGACAGACAGCGCATGCTGGGAGAAGGGCAGGGATGGAGGCTTCTCCTGCCTGCTGACTGGGACTCCCCCAAAGTCAGTTTCAACCGAGGGAAAAAGAGTGTGCTGCCCATGGCCAGTCTAGAGATCTACCATGGAAGCTTCTGGATGCTCTATTAGATCTGAAATCACTGACTGGGGGGCTGGGAGAGTAAGGGGTCAGCAGTTTTGTTTAAAGGATGGTCTTTGTTGTTCATGTGTTGGGGACCCACAGGACTCTGGTACTCCTACTATGTACACCCTCTCCCTAAACACATGTTCATTTTTAAAAAGAAAACAATTTCTGCTAGCATTTCATTCCATAGGTATTTACCTTTGGCTGTTTATTTGGGATAAGAAAGCCTCTCTTTGGATTGTTGTACAAATTTTTAAAAATTAGATAACATCACTATTTTGGTCTTCCTCGAACCTAGGATTCAAGTATTGTCAGAGAAAGAGCATGAGATTCGGACTTAAGGGAGCTCAAGTCATAGCTCTGGCTTTACTGTGAAACTACGTTATATGTTCACAAATGTTATTTAATTCCTTTGGCCTCAGCTTCCTGGTTTATCAAGAGCAATAGTAAAAAACAAACAAACAAAAAGACACATATTGGACTTACCCAACTCAAAGGAGGTTTGAGGCTCCCATGAGATAAAGTGGAAACCAAAGAATGTTCAAGGTAACATGATGTTGTGCCAAGAACATTACTTTAGGATGAGACAGACCAGAGATTGAATTTTGGCTTTGCCATTTACTAACGTGTAATCCTGGGCAAGTTTCCTAAGAAACTTGGCTTTTGGTTTCTTCGTCTGTAAAATGCTAGTCATGATACTTATTTCAAAGGGTCTCATAAAGATTTTGGTGAGATAATTGTGGAAGAAACTAATGCAGTCCTTTCCATATGGTAGATCCTTAAAAATATAAATTGCCTTTGTTATTTATAGAATAAAACACTATTCTAATAGTGGGGTCTAATTAAACCTGAATAATTGACTTGGACCATTTCTCTTTCCAATCCCTCTAAAATAAAACTAAAGGAAAGAAAAGTTATCAAATCCAAGGATGCTATAATAATTGGAGGAGACCTCTGGATGCCACTTTCAATGACGGATGGAACACCTAGGCCAGAGAAGACTTGAACCACACAATAAACCAACCGTACCTAACTGACATCTGTAGGCCACTCTTCCCACCAACAGCAGAAAGCAATTCTCAAGTGCACAAGGAACATTCTCCAGGAAAGACCATGTGTCAAGCACAAAACAAGTCGAAATAAACTAAAAAAGACTGAAAGCATACAAAGTATCTTCTCTGACTGTAATGGAATGAAACTAGAAATTAACAGCAGAAAGAAACTGAAAATTCACAAATATGTGAAAACTAACACATGGATCTAAGAGCAAATCACAAGGGAAATTGGGAAATAATTAGAGATGAATGGAAACAAAACAAAAAAATACAATATATTAAAACTAATGGGTTGCAGTACATGTAGTGAGTACACAGAGGGAAATAGCTATCAATGCTACATTTAAAAATCGATACGCTAACTTTACAACATCAGAAACTAGAGAAAGAGGAGCAAAATAAACCCAACACTAGCAGAAGGAAGGAAATAATCAATAGAGCAGAGATGAGTAAAATCAAGAATAGGAAAACAACAGAGAGAATTGGTGAAACCCAAAGTCGATTCTTTCAAAAGATTAACAAAGCTGACAAATGCTTAGCTAGCCTGACAAAGAGAATGAGAGAGAGAAGATGCAAATATCCAAATCCAAAGATGAAAGAAGGGACATTACTACTGATCTTATGGAAATAAGAAGTATGATCGACAATGCTATCAGCAATTATACATCAACAAATTGGGTACCTGAGATGAAATGGACAGGTTCCTAGAAACATACAAATGATCTAAACTGACTTAAAAAGAAATAGAGAATTTCAATAGATCTATAAAAAGAGATTGAATCAGTAGTAGTCAAAAGCAATTCCACTCCTAGGGCACGTTCTGCATGGAGCACTGGGTGTTATGCACAACAATGAATCATGGAACACTTCATCTAAAACTAATGATGTAATGTATGGGGATTAACATAAGAATAAAAAAAAAAAAGCAATTCCACTCCCAGATAATATCCAAAAGAATTGGAAACAGGGACTCAAACAGGTATTGTGTGCCAATACTCATTGCAGCTTTATTCACAGCAGTCAAAAAGTGGAAGCCACGTGAATGAATGGATGAACAAAAAAGTGGTCTATCCACAATGAAGTATCACTCAACCATAAAAAGGAACAAAGTTCTATTGCACACTACAACAGTGATGGACCCTGAAAACATTATACTAAGTGAAATAAACCAGCCACAAAATGACAAATATTGTATGATTCCCACTAATGCAAAGTAACCAAAACAGGCAAACCCATAGGGACAAACTTGTGAAGATAGACAAATTCATGAGGAATTCTTGCTTCATGGGTACAGAGTTTTTGTTTGGGATGATGAAAATTTTTGGAAACAGTTGATGGGGATGGTTGCACAACATCATGATGCCATCGATGATGCTGAGTTGTACAATTAAAATGGTTAAAATGGCAAGTTGTATGTGAGGCATATTTCATCATAATCAAAAATCAAGAAGAAAAAAAAAAACAAGGACAAGGAGAATTTAGAGGAAACATGTCTAGACAGAAGAGTTCAACAGCTTTCTGGAAGAACGGAGGGGATGGCATAATAATGAAAATACCAAGATGAAATAAACTCAGGATCCTCAAAGGAGAATACTGGGGAAAATGAGCTGACTGATCATCCTTTGGAGCTCTGAGTAGGCTCAGCAGCAGGTGCAAAGAAGGCAGCTACCAGGTGTGGGGCTGATGATAGCTAGGTTGGTTGAAATTCAGTGCACAGAGCAGGTACCTTCCCAAACTTACTGTGGATAAGTAACTATTTCTCCAAACAGAAAACAGAAAGCTTATTCTCTGGAGGAACCAAAATAGAGTAATTCCAAATTTAGGGGCATGACATAGGGTGGAGAACATGAATGAAATGTAGGACTAAAAGTGGGAAATTAAGTGAAAGTCCACAAAATAAATATGGGTCACCAAGCCTCTATTTCCTGGCCTTCTCACTGCCCCCCTACAACTAGCCAATGGTACTCAAGACTAAAGATTAGAGGACTCTTCTCTTGAGACACAGAATAGCCTCAGACAAGAAGTCAACATACTAACATTTGAGAGGAGTCATCACAGCTTGATCCCCCAACTCAGAATCCCCCAACCACAGGATTTCATTCAGCTCTTTAAAATCACTTTTAAATATGCATGGGATTTTAAGGATCTCCAAACTACTAACTATTAATTAAACATGAAAGAGGGACAACAAAGCACACAAGCAGATTAAAATGGAACCTGAAGGAAATGAAAATAAAGCTAAATACAAAAAATTGTCCCCAAAATCTGTCTTCAGAGGGAGAAAAGAAGATACAGCAGTCATGAAAGGAGTACAGGAAGCTATGAAAAAGGAACAGTCAGAAAGCAAGAAAGATCTCTTATGAAATATATTTATTAACATTAAAATTTTACAAAGAATTTTACCATTTGCTCACTGACCTTGAAACTACGACTACCCTCAGGTCATTTTGGAGTCCTTGTGTCAAAGAGACTAGTAAACAAAAGAGTAACTCCATGTGAAGTCATAATTAACCCTAATTACCGAGAGGCTCTAGAGTTAGAGAGAGAGAGAGGGAGAAATATATCTGGAACTCAAGGGATTCACTGGGGCATTCCTCACAGATGTCATGCCCGGTGAGCATGGCAAATTGATAAGGACATGTTTAGTGATCAATAACAGAACCAAGAAAGGCAAAGCAACTCAGGGCTCAGACCCCTCAGGAATAATGATCTAGGTCAACCCAACAACAATCAACCTAAACCAAGTGGAATTTCGGCTAATGGTGAGGGAAATCTCAAAAGGATGATGTAGGAGAAAGATGATAAACATTAAACATGATCCTCAGAGTACTGCTGCAGTGGAACCTATAGGTTATTAGAGTTATAATTTTAAAAAAATTGTATTATGTCTTTTTGGAACTGGCCAGCTGCCATCTTAAAGAAGATCATGTGATGAATTGGGCTTAATGAAGGGCTTGAATAGATCTGGATGGTGCAAGAATAGGCTGTATCCACTACTTCTGTGCATCATTGCCAAACTTTCAGTCCTAACTCTCGTTCCAGCTGCTACTGGGGCAACCACTTCTGAACAGTGGGCTTCCGGAGTGCACCTGGATAGCCCCTCACCCCAACTGCACACCACATACCCCTCGCTTCCTATCCTCCGGCTCCTCTGATGCCATGGCATGAAATGGCTATGGGAACCATGGTGTTTACATATGCACAACCAGCAAATAAAGAGGAATAAATTCCACAAGGACACCCGTAACCAATGAAAGATGGGAGCTGATGGATGGAATCATGTTTCTCCCTTTTGTCCTCCATATAAACTCCACACGAGGTTCTGGCAAGATGGAGCACCAGTCCCTCATAGCATTGGCCAACCCAACAGCGTATCTTGATATTGTCTTTCCTTGGGTCATTATTCCACTCTCCCTATCCCTCACTCTTGTTCCCTGGAACAGTCTCAACCACCTAAACGTATATTTTTGTCTCAGCCTCTGCTTTGAGAGAAAATCCAACTTAATACAAATCCAGAATATCTTACCCAGCCAATGAGCAAAAAATATAAAACTATAATGAAGACATTTTCAGACATGTGATGGCAAGAGAAAGAAAGAAGGAAGGAAGAAAGGGAGGAAGAGTAGGAGGGAGGGAAGAAAGAAAGAAGGAAGGAAACAAAGAAACAAAGAGTTCTAGCCAGTCAAGAAAGGGGGGAAAGAAAAAAAGTCTTAGGATCTGGGAAAACTAAATCCAATACAAAAACTTCACCAAGGGAATTTCCAGGATAACATCATGCAGCCAATTCAGAGAACAGGCACTGAAGATTGAACTTTCAGGAGAGATAACTCAAAAGGGGGAAAAACAATTGAGAGATTTCACATGTGTGAGCATTTGACGAGATTGACAGGTCTGATGGTAACGTTCAAAGATGTATATAGAAAACAATGTAAATGAAAAATAAAGTTAATTATTTATTCCCCCACATTTCTAAGAAAGGAAATGTAAGCATAGTAAAAGTATGGCCCACTTGTGAACAATATTTAGACAGCCATAATAATATAAATGTTGTGATTGATTTTTCTAAACAGGTAGCTGAATCGGTAGGCTAGGGAAGGAAAGTTTTGTGTGCAGGGAGGAAGCATGAAAAAGATCTAATTCATCATTTACCGCAAGAATTAAAAAAAACAACAGAACATATTTAAACTAATAAATCAACAAGAAGCAGTAAAAAACACATGTATTCAGTGAATGCACCCGTGTCCACAACTGGGAGCGCGCTCAGTCCGTGATGAGGGTATAAACACGAGATGCTTTTATTTTTCTCCTCTGATCTCTGCCTTCAACTGCGCTATATTGAATTTCATCTTCCCTTCACTTAATAACCTCTTGGCCAGGCCCCACAGCTTTCTGATCCTTTTAAGAAAGGTGTGAAATGTCCAATCCACCTTCCTTCATTTCAACACTGCAATCTCAGATCCTGTTGAAAGCTCTCCTTCTCCCCCATCTTGGGCTGAGGCTCAGCCAAAGAACTCAATGCATGTTGGCCATTTCAGCCCCCTCCTGTTTGGTCAGGAAGTGGGGATCGGAGTAAAGGGCCAAACATCTCTATGTCGACCTGATATTGCTAATGTCACCTCCTAGTTAACCCTGGCTCATCTTAGTGCTCAACCACATGGCAAGATTTTTGGTGCTGATTTCCCTCCTAGAGCACCCATATGACTTTTTTGAAGGGCCTTCGGGAACCTTCCCCAGGTTTACCTCTTCGGACCCCACCTAACCACACATCCTGGCCTCTCGCTGCGACTATCCCTCCCAGCGGAGTGTCAACAAAATGGCTCAAGCTTGGCTAACTTCCCCAGCACCCCCTTGGTCTGTAAGAAATCCTGCATCCTTACCATGATTTCGCCAAGGCAAAAGCCTTTGAGAGTTTTTGGTGTTCTGCCCATCGAGGCTGGAGTGGAAAAGGAACAGCAAGGCCATTGAGAGGTCAAGACCTCTCAAGAGCCAGACCACCTGAGATAGAAACCCATCTCTGCCATCGGTCAGAATGGCTTCCCCTGCCTAATCCTTAGTGACCTCATCTGTAAAACAGCAGGATTTCTTAAGGTCGCTACGATAGTTAAATGAGTCAATGGATCTAAGGAGTTTAAAACAGGACCTGGGACAAGCATTATCTGTTCTGATTATTTCTGCCACATGTTAGTAAGAGCTTGGGAGATTAGTCTCGCCATCCTGTCAATTCTCATTAGACTGTGGGAGTTCTTAGCACCTGTTATTTTCAGCTTTGAAGCCATAGCTGCAATTTGGGGATGAAAGCAAAAATCTATTTATCGTCCAGCTATACGTATTATTCAGAAATATGGAGATAAATACTGGAAGAAGTAGCTAAAAGAATGGACAGTGATTGCCTCTAGAGAGCAAGATAGGGGGTTGATAAAGCCCTGCAGAGGACTGAAGTGACTTCTACAAGCCCTTTGAGGGCTATTTGGTATTTGAAAAACTAGACGCGTGCATTACCTTGATAAAAATTAACTCTTAATTTTTAAAGAAGGAAACACTCTGAGAGTGTAGAAAAAGAAGTCCGTGTATTAATTAGCATCTCTTTTGTTTTGATCCTATCTTAAGAATGTCATGACAAACTTGGAAAAAATGGTAGCTATCACCCAAGGCTGTCACCAAATCGGGACTGGAAAATTTGTGTGTAAACAGTGCAAAGCAAAAAAACACAAAACCCGTACATGCCTCTTTAACTCTTTTTTTCTTTCCTTCTTTTTTCTTTCATAAGCAAAAGGAGCACATCCTCTCATTTTTATTGAACAAAACACTCTAAGACTAAATGTTCAGTAGATCGGTACAGTATTTCTTGATAGACTCTCAGATTTCTGACCAGATCTGGGATTCTATTGTAGTAGCACTGATTGGTTTTAGGCGGTTCATTACTTCATGAGTTACCTGTCACCTTCCTTTTCATGCATGATGGTGTATTCTGTATATTTGATCAGAGACCTTTGGGAAACTGGGTGAGTTCTTCCTATGGCAGGAAGGCCTCCATAACTTTCGTAAATGAATGAATGAATGAATCACTAACTTCTTACTAAACATCCAATGTGTGCGTGCAAGATTAAGGGTTTACAAATGCGAAAGACCCAAGAGACGCTAACAGGCATTTTTTGTCCTTGAGGCCTGTCAGTTAAAGGAGCAATCAGGCTGAATCTGGACCATGTTGCTAGAGCAGTTAGAGCAAAGGGTCGAGAAGTACCCACCCTGGCCAAGGGACCATGGGCTTATTTCATAAGAACAAACACTGGCAACTGGCATTTGCTCAGTACTTCGCTGTTTCCAAATACTTTCCAAAACTCGCCTCACTGTCATAACAGGCCCGTAGGGTAGGTATCATCACCTCCATTTTAGGTACGGAGCATCCTACCCCTGTAGGATCAAGTAGGTCAAGGGGCATGAAGGCATGGGCTCCTGCATGTGGGGGCAGAAAGCAGCTAAGGCAAAGCGGGGCCAGATCCCTGCCTCATTGTCCAGAGCTCTTCCCTTCCGTGCAATCCCTTAGCTGTCCAGGGTGTAGGTACAGAATTACTCCAAGCACCCCAGCCCACCCCAGATGGGTGGAGTGACAGGTTTTGTGGTATAACTTCAGGACACATGTAGTTGAGGTCAGAAGACTCAGCCCCACCTCTAGCACTAATTTGTCATCTGACCTTGGGCTAGTCACTTCTCCTACTCCAGATCTCATGTCTAAGACCAGGGCTTAAGTCAGCAGATCAGGGGCGCCTGAGTGGCTCAGTCGTTAAGCATCTGCCTTCGGCTCAGGTCACGATCCCAGGGTCCTGGGATCGAGCCCCGCATCAGGCTCCCTGCTCGGCGGGAAGCCTGCTTCTCCCTCTCCCACTCGCCCTGCTTGTGTTCCCTCTCTCGCCGTCTCTCTCTCTCTGTCAAATAAATAAATAAAATCTTAAAAAAAGAAAAAAGTCAGCAGCATCAGAGAGGTGCCTTTCAGCATAGAGGATTGGAATCCCATAGAACTCGATCACTGGGAGGCAGCATGGTTTGAAGATTCCAGGAGCTGACAGACCTGGCATGGACTTCTGGCCCTACAACTTTTTTTTTTTTTAAAGATTTTTATTTATTCATTTGAGACACAGAGATAGAGAGAGAGAGAGAGAGAGAGAGAGAGAGCATGAGCAGGGAAAGAGGCAGAGGGAGAAGCAGGCTCCCCGCTGAGCCAGGAGCCCAATGTGGGGCTCGATCCCAGGACCCTGGGATCATGACCCAAGCCAAAGGCAGATGCTTAACCATCTGAGCCACCCAGGCACCCCATGGCCCTACAACTTTCTGTGTGTATGGCTGTGAGCGACTCACAGGTATTCTTATCTGGAAAATAGAGAGTGTATATGAAAAGCTATATGCTAAGTGCCTGGCTCTTATGAAGTATTAAACAGCGATCACTCCTTCTCCACCCCCATCTGTTTTAGAGCTCATTTTCTGCTCAGGCTTCACATGGCTTAACTCAAAGAAATGGCTCTCTAATGGTGGAATCTGAGGGGCAGTTATAGGCAAAAGGGGAACGCTGTGGGACAGATTCATCCGGTCATGTCCCAAACAGTTGAGTCAAGGTAAGTCCTTGTACCACCCCACAATGGACTGAAGTCATAACCTCCCCATCTTTCCCCTCCGGGTGCCCGGACCCACCCTGGCAGGCAATCCAGACAGAATTGGCTGAGCCACAGCCCCACCCCCTACCTATCCCAGTAAGGTTCATTGTGCTCTGGCTTTGTGCAACCAGCTGCATATCTGAAGATGCCAACTGTCTGTTCCCTCACAGCTGAAGGGAGAATCCAAATGTGGGATGATCACAATCGGAGCGGCTGTGGGATAGCGGGGAGCCCGCTGGTGCTATGTGGGGGCTCACTTACCCAGCCCACCTGAGTGAGCGTGGAAGAAAAGAGCAGCCAGACAGTTCATGTTCTGCTGGACCCTGCAGACTCCACATCAGAGCAATTCATTCTGCTTGTCTGGGACCAGGGATGGAATCTTGTAATCTGCCTCCGGAGCCGGGAAAGTGGCAGAGAAGGACTTCACACCTCAAGCACTCCGCAGTTTGTTTTTCTGTTAAAAATGATAAGTGACTTCAACACATGGAAAAGTACAGAACATGACCAGAACAGCACTGCGCTCGCCACAGAACTTAAACAGGTGTGAACATTTTGCCATGTTTGATTCAGTTTTTTGGGGTTTTTTTTTTGCTAAAGAAATAAGCCATGGCATTCACATCTAAAAATCCCCAACCCCCCTTCTCCTCTCAGAAGTAGCAAATGCCTTAGCTTCCGTATGAAGCATAATTCCTTTGTACGTGCTTTTACTACACTGTGTAAATCTGGAAACAACCCAGATATCCAGCCTCAGTAGATTGAATGGATTCTTTTTACTATATTCACACAAGGGAAATCCAAATGAGCAAGGGGCAGCTAGATACATGATCATGGAAGAATACTCCTAATATAATGTTAAGCAAGAAAAGCAAGGCTAGAAAGAATATGTATAATTTACTTTCATTTAAATAAAGTTCATAAGCAAGCAAAACTAGTTTTTTTTTTTTTTCTTTAGGGTTATATACACAGGAAGTCAGGCTACTGGTTATCTGTACAAGGACGGAAGGGGCTGGATTGTATTAGAAAGGGATACACGGGTGCTTCTGGGGTGCTGGCTCTTAGATTACACAGTGGTTCACTTTATAACAATTGAATTATAAATAGATATGCATTTTGTGTACTTTCTTCAATGCATGGTTCACAATAAAAGTGTCCAAAATACCCTGCTTTTGTGGGTTTTAAAACTGCACAATAATGATGTTAAATTGTGCACTTTTCCATCAGTTATATGCACTTTTGCAGCCTGTTTTTATTCACATTTATGATCTTCTGCTTTATCCGGTTTGACACATGTCAATCCAATTCATTCCTTTTCATTGCTGCCGAGCGTCAGAAGCATTAGCCACAGGTTAACTTTTCCATTCCCCACCTGAGCACCAGTTAGGTCAGGTCCACGTTTTGTGATTGAAACAGTCCAGTAGAGGATATTTTGTACTTTGCTCCCCACGCACAAATGTGAGGATTTCTACTAGAGTCAAGCGGACTTGAAATTGCTGCATCCTGAGACATTTATATCTTTGACTCTGTTAGAAACTGTCAACTTACTCCTGGAAGTAATTGTAACATTTCACACATTCAGAAGAACTCTGACTCTCTACGACCACCCCATTATTTGGTGTTACCAGACTTCTTAGCCTCTGCATGTATGCTGAGCATGCATTCCCCCACTCCCCCGAGATGCAATCTCTTGCTGTTCTAATTTGCATCTCCTTAATTTTTAGGGACACTGAGCATCTTTTCATGTGTCCTTTGGCATTTCTGGCATTCTCTTTTATGAATGATCTGCTCTTATCCCTTGCCCATTTTCTGTAGAGCTGTTTGTCTTTTTCTAATTGATATGCAGGAGTTCTTTATATATTCTGAGTACTAATCCTTCAATGCTATTATGAATTGCAAAGACCTTCTCCCAGTCTGTGGCATGTCTTTGTACCTCCTTACAAATAATATGGCAAGAAGCTGAGATGAGATGAACCACTTAGTTAAGAAGGGCAGCTTTCTGAGTCAAACTATCTGGTCTCTTATCTTGGTCCAGTCACCTATAAACTAGCCACTTGGCATTGGGAAAATTATATGATTTCTCTGTGCCTTGGCATCCTCGTCTTTAGAATAATATACTTTATGTTATATTCATATAAACATATATATGTTTATGTATATATTCTAATAATTAGAATTAAATGAGATAATATGTGCAAAACACTTGGAACAGAAAGAGACAATTTGAAAAATAGTAGCTATTTTTATGGTGTCTGTTATCACAGACATTTAAAATGTTGATGAAGCCAATTTTATCAGTCTCCTTTTATGATGTTTTCCTTTTCCATCCGATTTAAGATATCCTTTCCTACACCAGGTCATCGAGATTTCCCCCAGATGTTCTTCTAAGGGCTTTATGGTTTTGGTTTTTTTCCATGTAGGTCTTTCATCCGTATAGACTTTATTGGAGGTATTTATGTGTGGTAGGGAAGTAATATGATGTCTCCTTTAGGGCTGGCCATTGGTCCCAGTACAACTTATTGAATGGCTGGGTCTGGCTAAGGGACAATAGAGACACATTTGGTTTAGTTCAATGGGACATATATACATAGTCTACAGTGACTTTCTCTAACCATCCTGGCTTTCAAGAATAATGCCCACTGCACACAGCCAGCTCCCCTGGATCCTGACACAGCATCAGATGCAGGAACAAGGTATGGAACACACGTGTGCAAGGTTTTTCTTACATCAGGCAGGTAATAATGTGAATGGAGCGTTCAGTTCACATTGATGGCCGATCAAAAGCGGAAATGCTGTCATGTTAGGAATTCACTCAATGATACTGTGCCTACAATTACACACACACCCCACACTTATGTTTTCTGATGAGATTCATGCCAAATTGAATATATTCGAATCTGTGTGTTTGTAGGTCACAGACCTGTCGTGAGACTGCAAACAGCAAGTGCAGCTGTGGGAGTCACGTGTTTCCTGCAGTCCAATTATCAGTAATTAAAGACAAGGTTCCATCTGACTGGGGGAATTAGCTTTCCATCCTCTCTTCGGAAAATACAATGAAAGCACTGTTATACAAAGAGGTGATCAAAAAGTATGCAGCCAAAAAATGTAGAAAAAAATGTATAAGGATTTGTCTTGTCAAGCCATTTGTTAATGACAATATATTGATATTTTTCTGAGTTTTGTGGGTTTTGTAGTGTTTTTCAGGGCTTTGCAATGTGTAATTTGTCAGATTTCTTGTCTTCTTAAAAGCTTTTACTTTCGGGCGCCTGGGTGGCTCAGTTGGTTAAGCAACTGCCTTCAGCTCAGGTCATGGTCCTGGAGTCCCGGGATCGAGTCCCGCATCAGGCTCCCTGCTCGGCGGGGAGTCTGCTTCTCCCTCTGACCCTCCTCCCTCTCATGCTCTCTGTCTCTCATTCTCTCTGTCTCAAATGAATAAATAAAATCTTAAAAAAAAAAAAAAAAGCTTTTACTTTCACATCTGATTTTGTAATCTTTTCTGAGACACCCCCACCCCCCCACCGCCTAGTGTTTCAACTTCAGGGCTCTCAAAACCTGGATCTGTCCCTGCTAGTACATTCATGTTTTCAAAGAAATTAGATTATTGGAGAGAGTTCTCTTTCTCTGTGGCTTTCCAGATGATAAAACAGAAAACCAGAAAGGTAGATCCATTTGCCTCAGGTCACACAGCAAGGTAGTGGTGGGGTCAGGACCAGAACCTGCGCCTCTGAGATAGATTCTTTGCTTTCTCTCATGAGGTGCCTTGTGCACCATGCTCTCCCCATCCCCTCACTGGCCCCAGGACTACTGCATGGCACCCATTCTAATGGGTTGATTCTGAGTGTGCGTTACAATGTGATCCCATATCTCAGCCCCTGGAGTCAGACTTTCCTCATCCGTTCTCTCTCCCAGAGGAAAGGTTCATGATTTCCTCGGTGTATTTCTCTGCCCCCTCTCAGGAAACGTTCTGTTATTTGTGCTCCCTGACCAACTGACCTTTCCACTCCAGCAGGTCACAAAATACCATGTTCTCTCTCTCCAATGCAAGTGTCATTCGCTTGTCATTCGCTGCTTAAAATACTTCAAAGGCCCCCTGTGGCCACAGAATAAAGCCAGAATTCTCTGGCATGATGTGGGCCAGCTCAGCTTCCCAGCCTAACCTTTGACCACTGCCCATTCATTCATTCACTCACCTGTCAATCAGTCATCTCTATGTCTTTTCCTGAGTTCTCTCTAAAGTTCCCCCAAATATGCCTGCTTTACCCAACATCTGCAGATGGTGAAATGGAGTCTCAGAGAAATCAGGGGACTTGCTCAAGTGTAGTGAACACCCTCAATTTCCTACATAGCACTGATTCCACCTTTTCTTCTTCCCAGAACAATCTTGATCTTGTTAAAGTAACTAGCCTTCATCCACACAGCCGCCGCTCCCAGCTCTAGGTCTGCAGGGATAGCAATTAGTCGAAGCAAAGGTTGACAAACTTTCTGCAAAGAAGCAGAAAGAGAACGTTTCAGGCTTGTGGGCCGCGTGGTATCTGTTGCAAATTCTCAGCCACAGTGTCAAAAAACCACAAATGATACATAAACCCATAGGTGTGTCTGTGCTCCAGTAGAACTTTATTTACGAACACTGACGTTTGCATTTCATATAATTTCATGTGCCATAAAATATTATTCTTTTGGGGGTTTTTTTCCCCAGCCATTTAAAATGTAAAAACTTCTCTTAGCTCACTGACCATACAAAAGCAGATGGTGAGCTGGATTTGGTCCTGCAGACTGTGATTTGCCGTCCCCTAATCTAAGCCATTCCGTGTGTGTTCTCTTGGCGATGTCGGGGAAGACACACCACCTAAGGGGACCTGGTCCCAGCCAAAGACTCTTAGAGGGTGAATAACCTTACAGAACTAAGCTTCCAGAGGATTACAGAAGGTGGGGATTGTGGGAGGGATCGAAGCAGGTGCCTCTGTTGCTGTGGTTTTGCCACCCATCCACTAAGATCACAAATCCGAGGCCTCTCACGAAGACTGATTCCCTGGTTCCAGTCTCTAACCAGGGTCCTTAATCTCCCTCCCGAGGCTGCAGTTGGCACAGGTGAAGATTGGCACTCAACTTTGGTACTACATCTCTGGAGTCTTCATTCAGAGATCAGATGGAGTCCTTCTGGGATTTCAGGCTTGGTTCTCTGCCCTCTATAGGAACAGAGAGTGATCTGACCTGCTCCCTCCTGGCCCACTAGGAATGGTGGCCGGCCCCAGGAGACAGGGCCTGGGACTCCTGCAGAAAAGACCCAAATCTTACCAGAAGGAAGAGATAGAGGTGCTTCTGATATACTGTACGATTTTCCAATATTGATTTTGACTCAAGAGACCAATTAAAATTACCTACTCCAATCAGTCGCCATACTTACCTGTTCGATAATGTGTCTAAATTCATTAACCGTTTTTGTTTTACCCATATTTCATCTTAAAGTTTAATTTTATCTACACATCCACTTCATTTTCCTTATGCAAATAATGGTTTTATGACTATATTAGCAATATCGCTCATTACCATCCTTTGCAAAGCCAGGAGGGAATTTGCCACTTTGGAGAATATCCAGTCCTTTTCATTGGAGAGTTTGTGTAAAGGCGACATTGACGAGATCATTTGCAGTCACCAATCAAGTGACAAGCATAACTGTGACACAGAAGCTCTACTCAGGAAAAAGCCCACCGCTGGAAGTGTCCTCTTCACCCTTCCCAGAGCTGAGCTCAGGCTTAAAAAGTCCTGGTGGCAAAAGGAAAAATTTCCTGGGACGCTAGAGTTCACCACTGACATTTCCTTCTTGGTAAAGTGAAAACAGTCAGTGACACCAAAAGTATGTTCAGGAGACATTAAATATTGAACATCTCCAAAGGGTTGGGGGGAGTCCAGTGCATTTCACATGGCAAACTGCCTCCCAAGATCAATCTTTCCATTATCTGGGCACCTTGCTAAAGACCGTTTTCTGGTGCTTTCTGCAAGAATTATTCATTGAAACGTTAGTCTGTCTCTCTCCCCACCCAGTGGGATTCTCCAGAATGTTCTTAGGGAGGGTGGTATTGAGTGAAGACATCACCGCGAGGCCAAAAAGATGACCCAAAATACCAGAATTGGGGAAGAAGAGCTGGAGGGTCTCAGCCTCACAGAGAAAAGGAAAGAACTCACATTTGAGCCCTTGAGAATGTGCCCAGGGTTGTTTCAAATGCTCTGCCTACTCTGTCTCAGGTAAATCACGTCTCAAGACTGCAACCTTGTTAGCATCATCCCAGGCTTATAAAATGAGAAGATTAAGACTCAAGGAAGTATCCAGTGTGATGGATTACAGACCATGTCAGTAAGCACGTGACATGCCATCGTGCGGGATTTCATTAATCCTCGCAAAGGAACTATGAGATGGGTATTAACCCCATTTCACAGATATGAAAACTGAGGCTCGGAGACACAGCTCCAGTCCTCGAAACCCGCAGGTAGCAGAGTTGGACTGTACTTCACACTTGTCTGACTTCCCAAGCCCTGTGCCCTCAGCAGGGACACAATGCTAGACGGTCTGCCTCCAGCCCAGGCCCTCGCCCAGTGCGCAGGAACTGCTCGGTGAGGCCGTGAAGGGACGAAGCCATGGGACACACAGCTGGAGGGCAGAGCGAGTCGGAATGTCAGGAGCCATTATGAGCCGTCAGGCACCTTTGCAAATTGAAAGCATCCTGCTGGTCAGATTTTCTTTTCCCTTTTTCTCTTTTTTAATTTTTATTTTTGGCGTAGAATTAGCAAACTCGTAAATTATTTCAAGTGCATATGTGGGATGATTTGATCCACATAGACACTGGGGAGGGATTCCCCCCACTGAGTTAATTAACACAGACACCACCTCCTCTATTTACCAATTTACCTTTGTGTGTGTGTGTGTGTGTGTGTGAGAGAGAGAGAGAACATCAGAGCTCTGGTCTCTCAGCCCAGGTCAGATTTTCAGAGTCTGCAAAAGGGCAGCCACCAGAGAGGCCAAGGGAACTGAGGGTGAGGGACCTGAGCGGGCAAAGCCCCCGCAAGGCATTGGCCACAGAGGACAACAAATTCTTCCCCTGCAATTTGCTCTTGTCACCTGTCCTCATGCAGCCTCCCCCGCATTAATCTGCCGGTGACAGTTCAGCCCCGAGCTGACACTCATCCCACGCTCGTGTGACAGGCATTCTGCAAAGCCCTTTCCACACCGTGTCTCCTGTCTCCTCAACAACATTTTTTGGGGGGAGGGTGCTGTTGAGAAGGTATTTTCAAGGTAGGTGTGCAGGCCAGAGGGACACCGTCTTGAGTGAGCCTCGTGGCCTGAGCTGCCACTGCCATGGAAACAGAGCTGAAAACACACCCAGTTATCCAACAAAGACATTTTCCAATAAACGCGCCCCTGGCTGTGATTCAAACTGATCTTACGAAGGGAAGAGAAAAGGGCCTGGGGGAGTGGGTGAGCTTGCGTTGTCTGTGAGCTTAGTCTCATGGCTCAGGGCATGATGGACTTCTTGCAAAGAGCTCAGGTTTGCAAGGCTGACAATGCGGTGTGGGTCACGCATAGATGCTCCCTTACACATCCACGTGCACACACACAGTGTCCCCTGTGTGAAGAGCTCGGGACTAAGGTGGGATCTCGTTCCACTCCTGTCTCTGCGGATGTGAGTTTGGACACATCCCTTTCCCGCTACCTCTCTGTATCCTCGCCTTGAGTTGGTCTTCTTGGGAGATGTGAGCGGAGGCTTCCGGTTGGCCCAACAACACTGGGGAAGGGAAAAGGAGCCCTGAGGATATTTGCTGGGCCAGGACCGAGGACGCTACTTATCTGGCAATAGGAAATGAAGGTTTGCCCTGCCCCAAATGCTAATGGGTATCCAGGTTTAAAAAAAAAAAGCTCTTGGCCGTCTGTTCCTGAGGTTCCCCATTCCAGACAAAGTAAGTTCAAGGCTTCTGCGTTCCGCTCAAAGGCTGGAGTAGAGGAGACTTGGCCAGGAGACAGCAGAGGGGCCAACCAGGCCCACAGTGTCAGTACAAGTCCCCCCTGCTGTCTATCAGGCTCTGCCCACCTGTGCCCTCCAGAGCTGGCCCCTCACACCTGTCCTGATCGGCTTCTGCTGGGGGCTCCCACTGCCAGCCTGACCCCACCCAGACCCGGACCCGGACCGGCTCCTTCTCTTTCCTGACAAGGACTGCATGGTCCATGGTGCGTGTGCTTCCTTTGAAATTCCCTAATTATGCGAATTTTATAACTGTAGCTCCTATAAGAGTCTGTGTTGCTCATGGTAAAATGAGGCTGGCAAGATGTTCTGGAATCGTACTCAGAGGGGTGAGTGGAGGTCCTTCCCTGTGACACTCCCACACGGGAACATGAAAGTCTCTCTCCCTTCCCGTTGTATTGCATCAGGTGTGGAAGCTAAGACTTGAGGGCAGCGGGGGCAGGGCCCTGAGGTCATACACATCCAGCAGGTCAGGGTAACATTCTCAGCTCCATGGAACACGTGAGTGTGTTTGCCATTCCCGCGCTAGGGGGTCAGTCCTTTCCAACCTCGAAAGTGAGGTCCAGCCTAAAGCAGGAAGAAAGTCACAAAACAATCCGCCAGGCAGCGGTGACGGGGCACCCCTCATCTGGGGAGGACGAGCCCGAGAGGAGGGCAAGGGCGAAGGGGTCCCACCCAGGCCGGGTAGTCTGCCTCTGGGACAAGCAAGTTGTCTAGAACTGGATCAGCAGGCTACTCAAGTCAAGGTTCTCACTGACAAGACCCACTTTGTTCTGGTATCAAACGCCGCCTGATAATGGACACCGGGGCTCACAGGGTCAAGGTTGGAGGCTCTGTGGCCATGGCATTCTAGAACAGATCCTGCTACCTACAAACCACTCCTCCGCTACATGCTGGGGACCCCAATCCCGGGCCCTATTCAGCTGCCTTGGAATGCCGGACACCCTTTCCCACCCTCACCATGAATCAATTCTGCAAAAAGCCTCCTCCCTCGGGTCACCGCCTGCTCCAGAGCTCTTGGGCAATCACCTCTGGTCTGCATCACGGTGCCCTAGTTGTGAGGGAGACTGGGAAAAAAGGAATCCTGGCTTCTGTCTCGGGAGGCAAGACTCAAAAGCTTGGAAAGATCCTGACATAACAAGGGTGTTCAAAAGATGCCTGGACAGCCCAGGATGCATATCTAGCCTGGGGACTCATGTGGACGGTGTCGGGGGCACACAGCCCAGGACGCACGTCTAGCCTGGGGACTCACATGGACGGCGTGGAGGGCACAACACAATTAGGACAGGGGGCCAGGTCGGGCGGCTTCCTGTTCTCTTCGTTCAGCGGTCCCTGCCCAACACCATGGCCACTTTAAACGGACTAGTTTCTGGGGCCCCCTGTCGCTTCCCACTGGCCCCTGTCCACAGAACCACCCTTTGGGACTGTGGCTCTTATCTTCCAAGCACAGACATCCGCTACCTTCTTAGGCTGAAACTGAGGTGAAATTCACATCACAGAGAACAAACCACTATGAAGTGTTTATTCATTGATCTGTAACACATTCACATTGTGGTGCAACCATCACCCCCAAAGGAGACCCCGGATCACTCACTTGTCACTCTGCCCCACTCCCCCATCTTCTGCTGGCCTCTGGCAACCACTAATCAGCTTTCTGTCTCTATGGGTTTAGCTACTGGGGATATTTCATGTAAGTGGAATCACACACTAGGGGCCCTTTAGCTTCTGGCCTCTATCACTTGAGGTAATGTTTTGGAGGCCCATCCATGTTGTAGTAGCCATTTGTGTGTTGATACATTGTATCAGCTTCCTGGGGTTGCTTTAAAAAGCATTGCAGGCAGTCGGACCATGGGCCAAAGCCAAAATGCATGGTTTCACAGCTCTGGAAAGCAAAGCAGCAAGCTGGAAGTCCAGGTGTGAGCAGGGGTGGTTTCTTTTGAGGGTGGGGAGGAGAATCTGATCCAGGCCTCTCTCCCTGGCTTGCAAATGGCCATACTCGCCCTGTGTCTTCATATCAGCTCCTTCTCTGTGTGTCTCTCTCTGTGTCCAAATCTCCCCTCTTTATAAGGACACCAGTCACACAGGATTACACCCCATCCTAATGACCTCCTTTTAACTTGGTTCCCCCTTTAAAGACCCTGTGTCCAAATACAGTCACATTCTGAGGTGCTGAGGGTTAGGACTCAAAACATACGAATTTTGGGAGGACGTCATTCAACCCATGACACATTTGTTCACTGAAGATTAGGGGAAACAAAGACTCTCCAAATATTGTTAGCACAGAGAAGTCTGGTAGATTTGCATCCTGTGATGGCTTGAACTTGGCTTTTGGTCATTATCAGAAGCCTGACACTCTCTCCATTGTCCTGTGCTCTTGAGGTCAGTCACCTGTCTACGTCTTGGAGTTCCTTTTCAGATCACAACAGGGGAACAGAGTTCTCTGTGAAAGGCTCATTCTTCTGGCTCTTGGGTGCCACCTCTTGCACACAAAGAATATGCTTTTATATTTCAAGGGCCTTCAGACACCTGCTAGGGCAGCATGGCCACTTCAGCCCCCACCAACCCCAGGACCATTGCATATGCCCTAACTCTTGACTTTCCCTCCCTCTCTCCCAATCTTCAGAGGCCTGATCTACCACCAAGTCATAATGGGGGTTAACAAGTTTAATCAAATCAACTAATCTTTGATGTTGGTTGGCCCTTCCAAGAAAACTGGAGGTCTTTCCCCAGATAAAATGTTCGTAAAGAACATGATAATGCCAGGGATCCTGGGGCCTGGAGGGAGGTGCGGCATCGAGGCCTGGCAGCTGGTCCTCCCACATCCCCCTTGCCAGGACAACGTGATGTACACATCTCTTTCTTTTTCTTTCTCTTCTGCAAGCACTGGAGTCAGACTGGCTGAATGATAAGGGACCTCAGTCCAGTGGAAGAGACCAGGGACCCCACCTTGTAAGACACGACTTACAGTTAAATTATCAGCACTTGTGTATTGCACCTTGCTTACCTAGGATTGGAAATTTGGAATGTGACATGTAGTATAAAATCAGTATGTGGATATTTTGTTTTGTTTTGTTTTGTTTAAAGATTTATTTATTTATTTGAGAGAGCGAGAATGAGAGTACATGAGAGGGGGGAGGGTCAGAGGGAGAAGCAGGCTCCTCGCTGAGCAGGGAGCCCGATGCGGGACTCGATCCCGGGACTCTGGGATCATGACCTGAGCCGAAGGCACTTGCTTAACCGACTGAGCCACCCAGGCGCCCATATTTTGTTTTTTGATACACTCTGATATGAGGGAATCTGAAATGTTTTATCAAAATAAAGCTTAAAATCTTACTTTAAAAAAAAATGGTATGTGAGTGGCCAGCCACGTTCCACTCCCTGGCCTTAGTCTACCCATTTGCTAAATGGGGCTAATTCTACCCATCCTACTCATCTTACCAGGCACTTGGGATAATGAATGAGATATCACTCAAAACATAAAAGGCAATGCAAATATGAAGGGTTTTTTTTTTTCCCTCCCCTACTGCTGATTCATTTCGTACTGGAAAAAAAAAAAATATATATATATATATATATATATATCTCCAACATAGCTTCACACAGAGGTGGGGCCTCAGGGAATGTTCTCTGAGCTCACCAGCCTTTTCTGACCTCACCCAAACAATTTTTCCTGCTTCCATGGAAGAAAATCCAACGCTTCATTGAGTGAATTAACCTCAGATGTTAGCAGTGATTTCTTCATAGCTATAGGGAGGCTGCCCGGGTTATGTCAAAGTACAACTCAGCGAGGGAGGCCAAAAGCCAATCTATTGGAAAAGCAATCTGGATTTATCTGAAAAAGAGATTTATCCTTCCAAGAGCAGGGAACAGAGCAAGGGATGGGTGAGAGCTCCCCGATCACTTACTTCTCTTTTAACCTTTGAACTGTGAGTCTGTGTTACATCGTTCCGAGTTCAGAGGGGTTGAGGCCACTTCCATGCAAAACAGTGTACCGTGTACAGTAAAACAGATGAAGTGGAAGAAAGGTGTTCACCAGGACTGCATCGGGCAATTGCCTGTGCTCGTGAGATGAGCCGGCCCTGTTTCCACATGCTTCCATATGCTACATTAACTTTGCCTCCAAGTAAGGTTTTTACTCAGACAGTGAAATAATTGTTCTCCTAACAACATGTGACAACAGGGAAATGCCTGGTATTCATAGTGACACATTCTAATCCATCCTAATGTGTAAAGTGAGTGATCCCTACAGGATGTGGCAAATCTTAAAGGTGCCATCCCTCCCCAATCCGAAGCCGGACTTAATCTGTGTTACTCATTAGGGCTCCGATGCTGGAGAGATCATTTACTCTTGCCTGTGTGCGGGAACCGTGAGCACTTCCAACTATACTGATCACGCTGACTACATGAAAGAGGGAAGGTGCTCGAAGGGTTGCAGGGGAAGAGAACCGTTCTGGTTATTGTTCCCCTATAACTTCCTCCCGCACACTTTCCATCTGGTTTGACTGGCGAGTAGCCCACTTGCTCTTCTCAAAACTCGCTTTGCCAGTGGATAATACTCTGGGGAGCTCATCTGCAGTCTGGTCAAGATGTGGGGATGCCACTGGTCCAAGCCAGGACATTTGAACTCATCTAAGGAAAGGGAAAGAGAATAGTTTCAAGATGTCTTACATTGTGCAAGGGCGGGGCGGGGGGGGTTCCCATTTCCGGCCCTTCTGACAACCATGTGATGTAGATTGGGTTCCAGCCTGTGCGAACAGTGAACACTGGGTTCCATCCTGGCCTCTGAAGGGCCAGTGACCACAGCTCCCTGGGCCCTGCGCTCAGATGGTCAGCTCTGGGTGGGACCTGGGAGTCTGCATTTGTAGCAAGTTCCCAGGTCATGCTGCTGTTGCCATGGGGTGACAAGCTCTCACAGGGATTACTGTCTCCATTTTGTGTTGGAAGGCATGGAGACACAGGACCCCATCATAAGCCTGATAACCTGCACCCCCTGCTCCGGCCCCAGAGAATCTGGCTTCTCCTCAGCTACAGGCCTCAAGTTCTTCCTTGGCAGTCCAAAATTTCTCTTCTAGACGGAGGAAGCAGAAATCAGATGGGGACCACGACATCTGTCTCTCTCCCATCCATCTTCAGCACTGCTGAAGCAGGGGCCCTGCCTGTCTTTGACCCTTCATCTGCTCTAATTATCATCTAAAAACCCCTCTTGCATTTTCCTCTGCTTCTCTGGCAGCTCCTGATATGTGGGGCTTTGGCTTCCATGACATTTCACCTGCAGATCCACCCTGATTCACGTGCCCTCATTTCCCTCTTCTGGACGTACTGGTTTTACACCTGAGCTCAGCAGACGGTTTTCTTACAAAGGTCCCCCTTACCGCCTCTTCGGAGCTTCGGAAAATTGTGCATTCAGTGCTCAGGCGCCCTGCTGAAGCCATTCAACCTCTCATAACGGTACTGATGATTTTTCTGAGCCTTTTGATACCCAGTAGGGCCTGTACTGCCTCCCTCCTCGCCTTGGTTGCCACAAACACACGCTGTTCCTCTTTATCCTCAGGACTCCCTGTCTCCTCTGTCTCACCTACCAAGTCTGTGCTGTCGGTTGGGGTCGAGCCCAGAGTAGCAATTTCCTCTCACTGCCCTTTCTAGCCTCTGGGAAACGATATTGGCCGACCCGTCAAAATATGTCAGAGCCTTTGGATTTTATCTGAGGGACCTCCCGGTTGATGTCAGTGTGGGCTGGAAATATATTCGGTCACTCCTGCATTTTGACTCTGGGCCAGCTGGGGCATTCCTGTGCCTCTAATCTCCTCTCCCCAATTCCTTCCAGAATGCTTCCACCCACACAAGGGAACATGCAACCAGAGAGAGGTGACCTGGGTGCATACAGCCACTCCAACTTCCCCAGATAGAATTAATGTCTTTCTATTTAAAAAGTCACTTGGGGGACGCCTGGGTGGCTCAGTTGGTTAAGCATCTGCCTTTGGCTCAGGTCATGATCTTAGGGTCCTGGGATCGACCCCAGCATCAGGCTCCCTGCTCAGCATGGAATCTGCTTGTCCCTCTGCCCCTCCCTCCTCATGCTCTCTCTCTCTCTCTCCCCTACAGAAAGATAAATAAAATCTTAAAAAAAAAAAAAAGTAACTTGGTGAAATTTTAAAATTATAATTCTGAGAAATTAAATATAATAGATATTCCATATAGTACACTGGGTTGTAGCGTTTTTCCCTAGTGAGTCTTGTAAAACACCACCTCCCACTAGATACTCATGAGCCATTTTCCCTTCCAAGACTCTATTGTCTGCATAACGGAATCTACTGCACGATGCTCAGAACCACAAGCTTTTATGTTATTGGTTTTTTCCCTAATCAAATTAAGGTAGGTTTTGAAGACTCTTGGCAAGATTGCTTAGACACAGATGTCAGCTCTTAATAGGCCCCTGCTCTTCCATAGGGTCATACTGGAGTTGTACCCACGACCTACAGTGGAACACCCTGACCTGCAAAACAAGCCCCCCACCCCAAGAGGGTCCTGGGCCCTCAGCTGTGACCCCCCCAACCTCTCAACCCAAGGTCTTCTGCCTGGGGAGTGTTCCGAGAGCCCTGGCCCCTGAGTCGGCGATGGGAGGAGGGTACCTGATGTCCCCAGTCATTGGGGTGGATAGGAGATCAAGCTGCCCATACATTCTGGGGCATGCTCTGGTCCACTGTGGTTGCCTCTGAGACACTCTTGGTCCAAATACACATGGTATTGCTCAGGCCAGAACACAGAGGCCCCAAGACTCAGAATACCCATGTGCCAGGCTTCACAGGTCCTTCTTTTGGGTGCCTGTGACCTTGGTGTTTGAGATCAATCCCTAAGCATCCCTGTGCTACAGCTTTGAGGCTCCTTTCCACCTTGAAGTGCCACGTGGGAACACCCCCTTTACATCCTCCATTGATCTCACAAACCACTCTGTTCCTGACTTCAGATATCCCCACTCTTCAGGCTCCATTTTTGTGACAATCCAGCTGTGTTCTTCTATGAGCCAAAAAATAGGAGACTTAAGATAAGAGTTTACTCCTTGGAGCAAGCCCAGAGCATCAAGTCACAAAGCTCAACTTGCCCTCTTAAGAAGGAAGGGACGGGGAGCCCTCTCTTTCTTCAATAACCGCCCCCCCAAAATGAGGCAGCATCACTATCTCATTCTGTGTGCCAGGATCCTGGGCTTCTGCCTAAACACCACCATCCCCCCACCGACCCCGGCACCAGCCACCTTCCAGCCAGTCCCTGGATGACATCCATGCAGAGAGAAAGGGATATCAGGTCATGCCAATGTTCAGCGTCTCTGAGCCATGGCTGGGGGCATGCATATTATGCACCAAGCCCTGGGACAGAGGTCTTGTCCACTACCCCTTTCTGGCATTCCACCTGGGGGAGCCTTCCCTTACACCGCTCCCGCCTCAACCCAAGGCAACCATCTATGTGGCTAAGGGGTGATGAAGAGCTATTCTTATCTGATCCAACCCACATCCAAATTCTTTACCCTCCCCTTAGCACAGCCAAGCAACCTTCCAGGCCTGTAGTTGATTCCAATTCCCTTTTGTAATGGAGTTATTCATATTAATCTCTCATGCTTGTGAAAATTAATGAGGGGAAATCTCATTTAGAACAGAGTTGGGAGGCCAGCAGGAGGAGCTCCCATGCACTGCCACTCAAGGTCAACTGCAAAGCCAACAGGAAGAGACTACTTTCAAGCTGAGGCTACTTTACCACCCCAGCAGGAGGAAGAAAGGCTTTCTCCTCTCCCAGCAACAGCCCAGCCAATGACAGACTGTCACCACTCAGCCAATGAGAAACCACTACACTCTGAGCTCCCTGTTTCCTCCAATGGACTTGTTTTAACAAGCCTCCTCAACGTCCCCCTCTTCTATAAAAAAGCCGGCCTCTGGTTTGTTGGATGGACTTGCCTGTGGTTTTTCCATAGCTTGTTCGTCTCTGATTGCAGTTCTTTGCTATTCTCAAATATACCCATTTTTGCTGGTAACCTAACTTTTTCAGGTTAGCATGCTGTCTGAATATCCATGAAGTCATGCCCTAACACCAGATCTTCCGTTCCTTAGGAGGGAATGTGACCAGCTCTTCCTTCATCCCTCCCTGCCCTACACAGGCACGCACACAGAAGATGTGTAGAAGACATGCAATAACTATTTTGATTTTCATTCTATTATCTGACAATAATCCACGTTTGTGCCTAGGAAGGTCCTACTTGTTCCTACCTCCCGGAACAATGACCATACACTCTGGGGTTGTGCCACACCTTGCATGTTCTGGGTCTTTTCTCTTCTTTCCTCCTCATCAGGTCAGTGCTTTAGCTCTTTGCTTACCTGCCCCTGAAAGAATCGGAATGAGTGTCACATGGCCCCATGGAAGAGTGCCTCACAATTAGAACTCACCAGGGGTGTGGAGAGAAGAGAATTGGAGCAAAAGCTGCATGCAGGTCCTGGGGAGTGACTGCTGAATGGGTGCAGAGTTTCAGTTTTGCAAGAAGGGACGTCTGGAGATGGATGGTGATGGCTACCCAACAGTATGAATGCACTCAAGACCGAGGAACTGCATGCTTAAAATGGTTAACGTGGTGAGTTTTATGTTACGTATATTTTACCCCAATAAAATTAATAAATAAGGCTCTGGGAAGATTTCTCAGCGTGACAACCCAGCCCTGCCCCCAGACGTGGGGGCTGGGAGCAAGAAATGCTCCATCGTGAAACGTTTTAATAAAGGATGCTAAATTATATGCTGCTGGTATTAATAGCAATCAGGCTCATAGAACATGGGATCTAATGGCTCATAAATGAGATGCAAGTTCATTTTTCCAGACCCACTGTAATAAACTAATTATTTTGGAACTCTCCAATTATGCATTTTTCAAAAAGCCGAATTGCATTAAAAACATGTTATGGCTTTATAGATCTTGTCTGTAGGGAGAGGAGGAGATCCATCTGTTCTACAAGTGCCCAGGGAGAGGGAGACAGACAGAGAGACAGACAGTCACAGGCGATGGATAAAGGATAAGCAAGCTGCCACATGACAAATGTAGTGAAGGAAGACAAAGAGCTGTCAGTTTCCTCATCAATTACGGCCGGCCACTAACCCAGGAGAGAGCAAATTGCCACAACCATCAGAGGTGGCTCTGTTAGAATTATGGGGCTTGAGATCTCCACTGATTTATTCAGTGCCTGGGGTACAGAAGGGTGTCTGTTGCTTTGGGATTAAGATTTCTCTGCTCAAAGCTCAGGGATAGCCTGTCGATGTCAGAAACACTCTAGCTCTGTATCTCTAGGTAGGAGTGGGTGTGTGACACCCCAGAGGACGTTGACATGCCCCCCGAGGCCCAGGGTGGAGCTCCAGGGAGGGGGCTGACATGCCACAAACTCTCAGATGAGGAAAGGGAGGGCCTCTAAGGGATGAAACGTTCCCAAGCATTTCTGAAGGGCCCACATGCCCACCTGGTTACCTGCATGGCCAGTTGGCTTTAAATCCCAGCTCTGCTGCTCTCATTCCACGGGACTGCCTCCCATATTGCTTTGCCATTGGGGTGAGAGGTGGGGTGGCTTGAGGTTTATTCTTTTTATAGGAAATATTCTATGCTCTTTGTAGAGTAACGGATATGACCACTTCACAACCATAGGATGCATAAGGTTGGTCCCATTGCTTTTATTTTTTTCCAGGGAATAACTGAGCCTCTTCACGTTTAACTGGCAGGACACCTCTTTTTTCCTCTTGAGGCTTCTCTCCCTCCAAATTGTCCAGAATGGGAGAATCTGATTTCTGCACTCAGGAGGAATTTGTACTGGAGTCTCTGCCTTATCTCCTTCTCTCCTTGCACGCATCCGTGGGTTGGGGCTGGTGGCCCCTGCGTGGTGCCTGATTGAGAGCAGAAACTGCCACCAAAGTTGTTGAGCAACCATTTCAATTTCACCGGGAAGAAGGTTCTTTCCATGGCCAAGAGCCCTGAATGTGGGCACCCAGGGGCATCGACCCTGTTGCTCCCTTCTCTAGTTCCCACACTTCAGTGGCTCTCAGGACTTGTCATTCTCCACCCTCGAAACCAGTGTTGGATTCTCTAGTGTTTCTCCCACTCCTCAGGAAGAAGCCCAGTCATGGAGTCAAAGGCAATCTTTCTAAAGGAGAATCCTTCAATGAAGCTAAGGGGCCCACAGAATCTTCTGGAAACCAGGAGGTATGGGCAATTTGCTGACATCACACTCTAGGAGAGAGGAAAACCCCATGAATTCTGTGTCGGTTGGACAGAGCACACCCACCCCATCCACAGATCACCAACATTCTGCCAAATGTCCTTCTTCGCTTTTTCTCTGTCCCCTATGTAGAGCTTGTGCCAAAACCTCGTTTCTCCGATTCCAAAATACACATTTTTCTGTTTTCATAAGATGTTAACATTTCTAAAATTCAGATGTGTATGTTTAATTGATCCATGCAGACATTCTCTGAAATTATTATCACATCCATACATTGTTTTCATGAGAGGAATTAGGGGAATAAATCAAATAAATATTTTCAAGCACATGAATAAATATTTACTTCACTTCACCAAATTGGGACCATAACACTCATATATAGTTTGCATCCCACTTTCCTTTACTTGTTATTATATCATGAACATATTTATTATCACTAAATATTCTTCAAACTCATGATATCAGGACTTCTATTCAAAACAAACTATTATACAGATGTGTCTCAGTTTAATTGCCCACTTGCCTGTTGTTGGACATTAAAATTGATTTTTTTCAGAATCTATGTTATGAATATTCTTATATATGTCCCTCTTGGTAAATATTGTCGAAATACTGCCCAAAGACCTTTTATTTCTTTTCAGGCACACGACTTTACTTCTTTCTCTACATCTGTGCCAGCTTTGTGTATTATCATTTAAAAACAACAATTTTGATAATTTAATAGCCCAGAACTACCTGATTTCCATTTGCACTTCAGTCATTATGAGGATGGTTGCAGACTGTTTTCTTTTTTTTTAATTTAAATTCAATTAATTAATACATAGTGTACTATGAGTTTAGTGATTCATCAGTTGCACACCCAGTGCTCATTACATTAGACTGTTTTCCAACCCAACGTATCCCCTCCTTTGTAAGCTGCCAGGTCTTGCCCTTTGTCCATTGACCTTTTCATATCCTAGTGCTTTTCTTAACACAGGTGCGAATATGTACAAAGAAGCCCCCTGACGTACCACCATCGTAAATGAATAAACAGGCAGTTAGAAGTAAGGGTGGTGAATTCTATCTCCCGCAGCAGGATGGCCCCTAGCATGCTGAGACTGATCCCGTATCTCTAGCAGCCCAATAAATATTCAATGAATGAATTAATTAAAAGTAATAACAACGGTCTTCTAATGTCATATTGATGGCAAGTATTTTCCAGTTTATTTGCCTTTAAATATGTTTACCTTCACACACATAGGCTCTTTCTCATCTCCCCTTGTACCACTTCTACTCGGTGGATGTCTTCCCCATCCACAGCTGCGTTCCGTGGTCAACTTCATTTTCAGCTCGCTTTCCCACTCTTCGCTGTTTTACGTTTTTCTTTCTCGTATTCTGAATGGAAGCCAAGCAGCTGGACGGGCCCCAACGATGGCTCTTTTGAACCAAATGCTTAGGTAAACAGTCCCCTGCACCAGGAAGGGCACCTGAGGAGGTGGTTTTTATTGACCTGCATGTTTTCTGGCATCTGCTGCCTGCTGGACTTCTAGAGAGAATAATTTTTTTTTTCTTTTGAGAATCCTATTTTATTTATTTTTTTTGAATTTTATTTTATTATGTTATGTTAATCACCATACATTACATCATTAGTTTTTGATGCAGTGTTCCATGATTCATTGTTTGCGTATAACACCCAGTGCTCCATTCAATACGTGCCCTCTTTAATACCCATCACCAGGCTAACCCATCCCCCCCACCTGCCTCCCCTCTAGAATCCTCAGTCTGTTTCTCAGAGTCCATAGTCTAGAGAGAGTAATTTTTAACAGCAGGCTGAGCTCCCTCTGCCCGGAAGGATGTTATAAACACCAGTCCTCGGCTCGCGGTATGAGGCTTCCCATGAAATCAGTTCATTTTTCTTCCCCCATCTGAGAAGCAAGCCAAAAGGGGCTTTATTTACAAAGGTTAAACATTCCTTTAATCGGATTGCTGGCATTTAAGCCCGGAGCTCCCTCCCCCGCCCCTCAGTCCTTCTCCTCCATACCTGGAGAAGTGCCTAACAGAAATGTCCAGGGAAAATTTCATTTTAATGAAGAGGAGATGAGACAGGTCCCTTTGGAGACTTACATTACACTTGGAGCTACTACAAACTAATGCATTGAATCGCAGAAGGGTCCCCAGCCACCTGGTTGTGGAGCAGAAGAAACGTGAGAACTCTCTAAAGTGGGGAGGAGCAGGATTTGGAACATGCCTGTCCTGTTCTCCAAGAAGCGCTGTTTTGTGTACTGAGAAAAAGATTCTTTTCCAATGCACGCACAGCATCTGACCATCCGAAATCGGTCACAAGGTCTTGTGTGGACATAGAGAACACCCACAGGAGACAGAACCAAATTTCAGTCCACGCCCGGCCACTGGCTAGCAAGTAGCAACAGGCATGCCACACCCTCACCAGACCTTGGGTAACACCGTGAAAGTGAGTCCTATGTCCCCTCCCATCTCTGACACTCTGTGCCTCCTGTCTGCCTATCTCAGTCAAGCTGATAGTGTCCATGGAGGGTCAGGGATGATGTAGGCAGAGGAAGGGCACAGGATAAATCAAGAGATGTGCACCGTTATGTATGTCCTCTATGAGACTATTGTGTCCACTCAAAAAGTCAAGAGCCTAAATCCCTTGTGTCCATGCTAACTGTAAGGGGTACAGCTCTTTCATATTGGGGTCAGCTGTTGATTCTTTAGGATGAAGGAAGAGGAACAAAGCCTAAAGAAATTTTGCCTCAGAAGAAAATTAAAACAAAACACACGGTCATCTGGGTGGCTCAGTCGGTTAGGCGACCGACTCTTGGTTTCGGCTCAGGTCATGATCTCAAGGTCATGAGATCGAGCCCCATGCCAGGCTCCACACTCTGTGGGGAGTCTGCTTGGGATTCTCTCTCTCTCCCTTTCCCTCAAGCCCCTCCTCCCTTACTCTCTTAATTGATTAATTAATTAGCCACAAAAGAATACATGCTTAGTAAGCACTGGTTTGGGTCAGGCACGTATGTACACATAATATTGCCCATATTCTACAGATGTAGAAACTATATTCTCCTCCCTCCCGATGGACTTTATGCTTCGTGGAGGCTAGATCTCTTCCATCGTTGAGTTCAAATGTGCTCCCTACATCCATCAGGATCCTAACAGTGACAGAAGGCAAGATCTGCTGGGGTTTTGAAGAGACTTTAATGAAGAGCTTCTTTGGAGAGGTGTGGGCAGTGTTAGGACACCAGCCAAGGATGTTGGGGCAACACCACTGGGCTTAAAAAAGCAAGAGGAAGAAGAGCATTATGTGAGGCTAGCTGAGATCTTGAGTTGGTCACAGAAGAGTAGCCATAGAGGAGAATAGAGCAGGGTGGAAAGACAAGGAAGAATGCCTGTGCATCTCACCACACACGCTCCCATTCCCTGCCTGTGCCTTCCGTTCACCAGATATAACAGGCAGGCCCATGGCCCAGGAGACCTGGTGAGAGATCACCCTGCCTTCCAGAGGCATCAGCATTCTGGGACACAGAGCTGAGCAGAGATAGGCATGGAAAAAACCCGGAGGCAAAGTGAGAAGAATCAACACACTTCAATCTTTTCACTACGTGTCTCAGCCTTAACCCCACCCTGTACTCCAAAGGTCACTTAAGAACAGCAAGGGCAATGCAAGATGGTAGACCAGAATTGACTACCCCAAGAACCAGTTTCACTTCTCATTCAAAGCATCTCAATTATACCCAATTATTTTAAGAGTTGTCTTAAAGCCTTATTGCTTAGGAGCTTATCAGCAATATGCCACTGGGCTGACTTTAAATAGATAAAATGTAACCTAAAAGGCCTGCCACATTTATTTCCCATCTGCAGATTTTCTAACACCTTCACTTTGCTCATCTCCCTGTCCCCCCAGATTTTCAATGGCCTCACAGAAACTTGGCTGGCTAGATCCCATCCCCAAACGTGTGTCATGGACAAACACCATGAAATAGCTTCATTATGGCCATATTTGCGTATCTTTCCACTCTCCCTTCAAGTCTATTGGCCCAAGGTCCACAATTCTACTTTATCTCTCTCCATCACCTCCAGCTCATCCCCATACCCATTCCTGTTTTCCCAGTGTAGATCTTGAATGTTATGGAGAAGGCAATCCGACTCACATCGTGGACTCAGAACTGTGAAAAATGCAAAAGACCGTCTTGTCTAACTGCCCATCTGAAACATGGGTCTCCCATGCAAGAGCATCCCTTGCTTGAGCTCCAGCAGTTCTACACTGTGATTTCTCCATTGAGATTCATCAGAAGTACTATAGACCTTCCCTGTATGCCCCAGATAATTAGAATAGCAGATGTAGACAAGGTTATAAGGTCCAGCTGTCTAAGCATTACAGTCTAGACCTGTTTCAGAGACTCCTCCTCCTTGGGGCCCCACTTGAAACTGACAATCAAGTGGGCTACCTAGTGAATGGGTCAGAATAGCTTCCCCAAACGTGTCATAGATAATCTCCAAAAGCCAAAAAGGCCCATTAAGTGTGTATCTCTTTCTTCTTCCTGGTGAGCAATGTAACATGCAGCAAGTTACCTCTCACTTGAAAAAATATATATACCGACCCCTCCTGGACCACTTGAAACCTAGAAACTTTATGTGGCAGATCCCTGAATTTTCATGGGATTTATCTTCCATCCTCTGACATATGGGTGTTGTACTGAGGCAGTGGTGGTCAAACTTCCCCATGCACTAAAATCACACCAAGAGTGCTTCTTAAAACCCAGATGGCTACATCTACTCCAAGAGATTTGGATCAAATAGTTCTGAGATGTAGTCTGATAATTGGCTTTTCTAGCAAGTTCCCCAGTGCTGCTGCCCGGGACCACACTTCGAGGGTCAACATACTAACCCATCAAAGGTGCCTATTGATTCTTAGTCACCAGATCCTGTTAGCCCAATCTCACCAATGTAAAGCACAAATGTGACGTTCTGGCGTGTATCAAAACAATCAGGATTCCTCCAGATGGCTAGGTCAGTGAACAGAAGCATCAACACCGGTCCGAGGTAAAAGCATGAAGGTATGCTGTTATCCCCATCATGTGAAGGCAATTAACTTATTTTTACTGACAAGGCTAGAAAAATAAAACTTTTGTAGGTCAATAGGCTTTTGTAGGCTGTGTACCAGATGCAGGGTGGAAGAGAAGGGGAAATATATTGATTCGCTCCAGTAACAGTACTATATCTGAAACACCCACTTCGATTGGAATTTCCACCTTGTTGTGTTAATGATAAAACCCTGTCAGTCTCCCATATCCACACACCTTCTACACAGGCCAAAGACGAATTACTACCCTGCACCTGTCAAATCTTTTATGATGGCAGTAACCTCTGCTACACCCCCCAACATTACAATGTTATATGCATTTAGTGGTATGTAACATTATCACACCATGCATCATATAGATGTTATATGTAATAATATATACTATATAATGTGATTATATAAACATACATATACATTCCATACATATGCATATATATTAAATTGTATATTACAATGATTGTTTGTGTATATATATTACCAATCAGAATATGCTCTTCTGTGCCTGGCTCCTGGCTTCTTTTGTTTACATGATCATAATATTGATCCAACACTTATATATATAGCTATTATATATAGTTATATATGCAAATATATAATAGTATAAATAAGTATCATATACAGTTTTATGTATATACATATACAATTTATTCTTTTTATTGTTGAATAATATATGATAAACCACAATTATTACAACTATTTTCCTATAGATGAACATTTGGGTTATTATAAATTTTGGCTATTATGAAAAAATGCTGCCATGAATATTCTTAAATTTCGTATATATATATGAAGTTGGAAAAATTAAGCTACGGTGATAAAAATCAGCAGTGGCTGCCTCTGGGATTTGGGGATTGATGGGCAGGAGGCATAAGAAACTTTCCCGGAGGTGATAACATGAAATTCATTAAGCTGTATCCTCAATATTTATGCATTTCACTATATATAAATTTTACTTGAATTTTTAAAAATATAAACATAAAAAGAATTAAAAATGGGATAAAGACAAGGCCACTACTTTCTTATTTGTCGCATTTGCATGAGCTAGATGAAGTGTTCCCTCTGGGAAGATGTAAGCCTGTGGGCATATGGCTTAACTATGAGTGAACAGTGCCTTTGTACAAATTAGCAAAAAAAGATCTCTTCCTTCTGGTGATGGCTGAGCATGGCTTGGATTTAAGTTCCCACTCGCTCGACCTACACACCTGTATGCAGCAACCCTGGGTAAAAGAGTGGTAAATGCATGTGCCTGATGGCCCATAATTTCTGCCATGAGGGCATCAATACCAGGGTGCAAACACCTCAACTCACAGTGGTCATCTGGTTGTGTGGCCAGAGGCCTGGCTGCAGATGATGAGCACCCCTCGGTCATCCTCTCTTAAAGCCTAATTCTGGTGCCCTGGACCAGATGACTCTCATCTTCAGGCTTATGGATAATATTAGCACATAGCTAATATCTAGACATCATTTGGCCCCACAATTTATAGAAACTAAAAGGAGAAGAATAGACCTTTTGATTGGTCTCTGTCTCTTCTTATCCTAGAATTTATCATTTCTATTTTATAAAAAAGTGTTTTTTTAGTCCAGCTCAACAAGGAGAGACAGCCCATCATTTGGTACATGCTAATATTTGCAACACGTATTTCAACCGACAAAATATCGAGTGTTTTGTTTTATCTTAGGGGGCAAAAAATCTCCCCTTAATTTGATCCAATGTATTCATCTCACAAACCACACCAAAGCTTACAAAGTCCTACCTCTGGGCATGGAAAGAGTCAGAACAGCTGACTCTTTCAGAACAGCTGAAAGAGTAAATAGTTGCTGAAAGAACAACACATAATTTGAAGTTTTTCCCGCATTCTATTATTATTATTCTATTATAGTGATATAAAGGGAAGCTCATATTAGTAGAATTACAGTCAACCAATCATTTGCAGAAGATAAAGTGGCAAGTTGGAAATGAGTCAAGCACTCATATATTATGTGGCAAACCTAATTCCATGTTAACCGAATTGTGTATCTATGTTAAATTACTCTATCGTGTGTTTGTTTCCCACTTTGGGGCTTTCCTTGTAACAGAAGGTAGAACAGGCTGGTTGAACAATCCACTCAGTGACCGTGGTAATTCTCATGCAGCCCACCTACCTACTGCTTTCAATTATTACCTCGTCCTTGAAATTTACATCAACTATTTCCCAGTTCTTATTGATCTTGATGTTATCACTAAATAATTAACTGCTTTGGGTAGGACACTTCTAAATTTCCTCCTTTGCTCGATGTTTTAAGGGCTCATCTTGTGACTCCACTGCCTTGATGTGGGATAGCTGGCTGGATTGAAGGAATCTGGCTCGTTGATTGATCCTGAATGGTGATGACAAGTTTGGTTCTAGCAAGGGGCATTTAACATCTGTGCTCTACGATGTTCAATGTGGCCAGGAAGGACAATTCTTCAAAATAGAAACCCTAAACCTAAGACATACATCAAGACAGATGGTTGAGGGTGTATGGTAGGACAAGTAGACAGTTCATGCATCAGTGCCTCAGTGGACCTGAATTTCTTCATCAATACAATGGATGGGAAAGTTGGCCCCTCACTGCTTCCTCTTCAATAAAATTTCAGTGAATCAAACATTTCTCTCTCAGACCCAATCCTGAATCGACTCAATTCTTATTTATAAAACTTATTCATCTCAAATATAAAATTAATGCATGCTCACTTTAGGAAAAAAAAGTCAAGGAAGAAAAATAAACAAAAATTTTAAATCATCCACTACCCCAAATTAACTACTGTTAATCATTTTGTATAGTTTTCTTTCAGGTACTTAAAACATTTTTTTATTGATTCCTTCTCTAAATATTGTTTGATACCTTTTGATTCCTAATTAATATATTCTGAATATCTTTGTTGTCTACAAATGTTTCCTAAATCATTATTTACTTGCATTGTCCAATCATAGAATGTAGAACTTATTTAATCAGTCTGTATTATGGAATACTCATCTGCTTTCAATTTTTTTGGAAATATAAATAACACTGAAATGTAAATGTCTATAATAAAGGTTTTTCATATAGCTTTAATTATTTCCTTAAAAACAAAAATCTAGAAATGAAATTCTGGATCTGCATCTGTATGTATATATATATATTTTTTTTAATTTTATTATGTTATGTTAGTCACCATACAATACATCATTAGTTTTTGATGTGGTGATCCACGATCCATTGTTTGCGTATAACACCTAGTGCTCCATGCAGTACGTGCCCTCCTTAATACCCATCACTGGGCTAACCAATCCCCCCTCCCCCATCCCCTCTAAAACCCTGTTTGTTTCTCAGAGTCCATAGTCTCTCATGGTTCATCTCTCCCTCCGATTCCCCCCTTTCATTTTTCCTTTCCTTCTCCTAATGTCCTCCATGGTATTCATGTTCCACAAATAAGTGAAACCATATGATAATTGACTTTCTCTGCTTGACTTATTTCACTTAGCATAATCTCCTCCAGTCCCATCCATGTTGATGTAAAAGTTGGGTATTCATCCTTTCTGATGGCTGAGTAATATTCCATTGTATATATGGACCACATCTTCTTTATCCATTCATCTGTTGAAGGGCATCTAGGCTCTTTCAGTTTGGCTATTGCGGACATTGCTGCTATGCATCTGTATATTTTTAAGACATTTAAATATTCTATCAAATTACCATCTAGAAAGATTACACTCCCAGCATTGGGTTGAACTGCCCAGATACATCTAGTCTCACAATCTTAGAGTGTGACCATGTGAATTTTTAAATCTTTGCCAAATTGATGAAAAGAAAAGAGCATCTCAATGCTTTATTTTGCAGCCTTTGATTATAAATAATGTTGGGCATTTTTTTCATATGTTGATTTGAGAGCATTGTTCTGTTAAGAACAATTTCATTGCATTTATTCTCTATTTTGTTTTATTCTCCTTCTTAATAAACAGTTCTGTTCCCCAAGCTGCTATAAAACACCTTTTTTCCCTTTGTAGTAAGTGCTTTATTTTCATATCCTTAATTAAAGAAGAGACAGAAACAAGACGTGAATCAGTGTGGTCCTCACAGGCAAACTGGGCCAACTGTGTGTGTTTCAGTTCCTTGGAAGTCAAGCTGCTAGAAGGCTGGTGGTCTCTGGGAAGGGGCGCTGGCCCAAGGAACCTCCGAGGCAATCCTGATTCCTCAACTTCCCCACAACTGTTCTTCCAGAAGCCCACAGTGACCTCTTAATTGTCAGATCCCAAATCTCCTTCCCTAGCTTCTTAGACCCTCTGCAGAAATTGCTCTCCACTGTTCTCAATCAGCCTTCCTTCTCTTGGCTTCTCTGAGATTGATCACCTCTGCTTTTCCAGATATTGCCTTAATTACTCTTTCTCCACCTGCTCCACCAGCTCCTCTGTTCATTCACCCCACACTTCTCTCCTCCCACCTGCATGTGTTTCCTAGGGCTACTCGGACAAAGTACCATGAACCAGGTGGCGGTCCCAGTTCTTGGAGGCTAGAAGTTCAAAATCAAAGGGTTGGCATGGCCAGACTCCATCTCATGGCCCTAAGGAAGAATCCTTCCCTGCCTGTTCTAGTTTTTGGTGTTTGAGGCATTCCTTGGTATTCTCTGGCCGGTAGCTTCATCCCTACAGTCACATGTCCATGTCAAGGCACATCATCTTCCCCATGTGTGTCTCTCTGTGTCCAAATTTCCCCCTTTTCTAATGACGTATTGGATTTGAGATAAGTAAGTGCTGATGCAAATTCAATAATTCCTAAAACTCCCAGAAATAGAGAAACTAACCCAAATGCTTTGCAAATTCAGAATTTGGGTATTTCTTTGATAAATAAGTCACTTAATATTATTGGTTTAATAAAACAGCTATGTCTTCTGAGTTACCACATGTATGTGGCCAATGTGCAGAATGAAAGTTTTAAGTATGGAATTTTCAACAACACTTCTGTTTTATAAAATCTGTCATAAAACAGTTTTCAGAACCTTTTCGGTAAATCACAACTGAATTGTAGAAAGTCTATGAAAAATTGTGAAAAAGGAATCTTTTCTCATAAGTTCGACCCAGCTATGACTGGATGGACTTATCTATAAGGTTTTTTTTGTATGAACTTTAGTATCAATACTGATGTAAAACTAGAGTTTGGTTTTCTATCTGTTAAAACAACCAAGTTTTCTTGGACTATTGGTCTGCTCTTAATAAGAGATTGTAGGAGGTTTTCCTTTACCTTTTGTGTAATCTGCTTTGAAAACAAAGATTCTGTGTCTCATCAGAATGATCTCCTGTGTTCATGTTGACTTTACCATGTCCTTGCGTATATAAAAAGAACAGTATTCTCACTTTTAAAAAAGTTTTTTTTTTTTTAATTACGATGTTACCACCTATAGTTACTTTGGAAACCTTTTATTGTTACTTTGGTGAACTAAGTAGCTATATATTGTTTCACAGTGACCTATGATTCTATTTAGTGAAGAGTTCAAGCCTTTTGGTATTTCCAACAACTTTTCCGAAATCAAATCCTAAGTGAAATCTTCTTGCTTTCCAACTGAGTTTGATATTTCCCAGAGGGTCCCTGGAAAACCTAAAAGGCTTTCTTTTTGCACCTCATAAAATGAGAAATGTAAAAAAATAATTGAGTTTATTTAGTATGTTCAATTGCATGATAAACATTGTCAAATAAGAACTGCTTATCCTTCCCTAGGTTATATTTATATGGGTAAATGCTATTAATATAAGTATTTCAGAGATTGTATCAAGTTCCTAAAAATATGTCAGTGTCCTCGTTCTCTGTTTGTCCTGATGGTGTTTTGCCTGGTATTAGACAAAAATAAATATAATACCATCAATCATAAATCTGGTTATTATTTTAAACCATGGCCTGTCACAGAAACAACCAAATTTCCTTATCAGTCATGTCATTTTTATCATGAACTCTCATCAGATCTTTAATCGTGGACATTTTAAGTCTTTTGTCATCCACAAGAGTTTTGTGTTTTACTCTGATTCTTCTTCAAAAGCATCTGCAATCAGCTATAGGCCAGAGTGCTTCACCTTCATCAAAAAACAACTAGCTCAGAGACCCATGGAAAGGACTGTGAGATATTCTGGGGTCCAGGCATTGTGAGATAACTAAGATTATACCACTGGGCTGAGTAAGGATTTCCAGAACTCTGGTGGACAAGCAGAAGTGGTTCATAAGATGGCTAACCTACGATCAAGCAGAAAAAGAATTAATTACATGGGATTGAAAGAACCAGTAAAGCATGATTATGATTTCTCTATGGCTTTTGTTTGCTTTGTTTTTGTTCCTTTAATGTTCTATTTTGTGAATATAAGGAACTCTTTTCCCTTTTCTCTGGAACTATCTAAAACTCACAGAGACTTAGCTGATTCTTGTTTTGTAAACAGAAATGAAACATCTATCCTTTTCTCCTTGCCTGATCCTTCCAGAATTTTGAAACTCTTATTGTGTATTCTTATTTTCAGGGCAATACAATTATTTATATGAGTTCAATAAGAATCTGTCTTCCTTGTAACTGAACATGACTGGAAACATTGGTTTTGTAACCAAGGCTTTGACTGCAGTGTTATACTTGAGAATGATGTGTACAGAATCAGATGGGACCAGACAGTTTTAAAGAACTAAGATTGACTTTGAAAATTCAGCCAATGCTTACAAAGTTCTTCTGGGGAAACTGGCCTGATATCGAGCTTACAGAGTTCCCAGCCTCACAGGTGAGCAAGGAAGGTCACTTCCTGGCCAGCATAGGAAATTAAGGATATTTTGAGACCTTGAGAAAATAAATGAACCCAAATGCATAGGTCCTGTATGTGAGGTCTGATGGTGAATTCTTGGCTTGGCCTCCTAACTTCAAGAGGCTTCTAGAAATCTAATCTGAAATTTCTTATGGAAAGTCCCAGCAAACTAAACCTTAAAATATCTATGTGGTCAATTACCACTCTTGTTGCACTTATGTAAATTATCAGGCCAAATCTAATGAGACCAGACTTATTCTGTCAACAAGAATAACTTTACTTTGGTTACCTTTGATCAGAAAGGGGGGTGACAGTAAAACAAAATTTTAGGCTTCAGTGGAAAATCATAGCACATCCTTGTGGGTTATTAGAGTCCGGATCTCCATTTCTGATGACTGGCTCCTCATGGCAGAAGCAGGTGAGCTACAAAGGTCTATTGTCTCCACCCTCTCCACTGTGCAGTAAAATGGACACTCATTGAACAAAGCATCAACCTTGGCCCTTTTCAGAATCTGGACCCATCTTTATCTTGTCCATGTCATGCTCTTCCTATTTCTCTGTTCTTTTATTTACCTAGTCCCAGATTCTGGACGTATGTCCTGTTGCCAGGCCAATACTTGTCTCTTGACATGATGAAAACTTGACATCTTTTGACCCACTCACATATGCACTAAGGGAGGCCTAACCAGTTTATATGACTTCTCTTATTTATTTGAAAAAAATTAAAAGTCACCGGATTTTTCTAAGAGACAGACAGAAAGGATGCGTTTGTGGGCCCACCAGAAACTCACCTCATCTGAGATGACATTTAGCAGAGGTGCTGGAATATGTTCAATTCACTCAGGATGTTGTATAGAATCAGCCGGATGACACATGCTTTTTGGTGAGTATTTTGTTCCCTTCCCAAAATAGACACAGGCTTTGGAGAAGCCCCAAAGTCCTTCTTCTTGGCTCCAACCCCACACTTTCCACCTGCCTACTCTGTCACCTTTAGGCCTTAAAAACAAAACAAAACAAAACAAAACAAAACAAAAAACCCTAAAGCATAATGACTAATTCCTGGTTGCAGTCAATCTTAACCTTTTAAAGATTAAGTTTCATATACATTCTCAAGCGCCAGAGTTTTTGCAAGCATCATAGGAAAGATGAGAAGGTATATACTAATTTTTAAGCATAAACAAGTTTGGGGGCTGAAAAAAAATCTTTCCAAAGTTATCACAAATTTGTCCACCCCCAAAACTGTGTGACTGGGAAAAATTACCTCTTTTACATTGTCACAGTATGTGAGAATATCTAGCCCTGGTTGGGTGTTATGGAATATTTCTTATAGTGGATGGTACCCCACCCTATGTTGCATGTTCTGCTCAACATTGCACTCCAGAAAGAATGGAAATGGTATGCACCCTCAGCTGTAGGAAAGAACAATTTCATACTTTGATTCAGATTAGGCCGCATGCATATACAGAATTCAAGAAACACTGTGTGGTAGCATGCTTTTTGAAAACTTTGCCTTAGTGAGTCCCATCAGGTTCTAGACTAGACGTTAGTGCCACTACAAGGCTAACAGGGTTGAAATGGGGGAGTGTCTAGGAGCCATGCACAGGCCAGAGGGAACCAGGGTATAAGGGGACTCAGGAGGTAGTTCATATAGTCATTGTTTTCCAAATAAAGCGTTTCAAAGATTTGATGTGGTTTCATTTGGGGAAGGGGATGCGTTTTTTAGTTCAGTAAGTTTGAAACATACTAAGTTACATAAAGATGCAGAGGCCTGGCAGAAAGGTTTTTATTCTCCTTTTATTTCCTATTATAAAAGAAAATTTGCATTGGACCTATTAAACAGACAAAGAAGACTTTATTAGAGACTATTGCAAATAGGGGAGAGAAATTGAACTCCACTCTGAAAACAACAAGGAAAGCTGAGGGATTCTAGCTAAAAGGCAGGGTAGGAGAAAGGATGAAAGGTTACCAAGAGGAATTGGGTTAGGTATGGAGGGTGGAGAGGAGAGGTATAAATTGAATACCACGGGTGGGGGGGAGGGGTGCTTAGCTGGGTATCGAGGTTCAGAGAACTCTTGCTAAAATTGTCCTCAGCAGACCAAGAACTAAGCTTAATCCAGGACAGAGCTCAGAGGAGCCTGACCAATGTTAAGTCAAGAAGGGAGTCCTAGTCACTATAAACCATAATGCCAAGTAATATCCAGCTCCACATACAAAGCCTCTCCTTATACCTGAAGGTGAGAGTTAATTATCTGAATGGTCTGAGGCATGAGGCTGATCTTTAGGAGAGAATAACAGAGAGATGCTTATCATCTGCACTAATTACTAATTTTGTAGGCACTAAATTCAGGATAGAGTCTCCCCCCGGGGAAGAAGGAAGGGGGACAATGTGTTCCAGGAGCATTTTGAAAAGCTTCAATAATTTTGCTTTAATTTTTCATCTCTATGGGGGATACATGAATACATATTAAATTATTCTCTATACCTCATATGTTTGGCATATTTCATCATTTTACAAATTAGGATAACACAGTGTTGTTTAAGGGCAATTATAAGGGCTAAGCACAAGGTGAAGTAAATAAAATAGGCCTGGAAACCAGAAAATGCTATAGAGAAGTGATGGTAATCTATTTGGAGCTGGATAGATACTTTGGAGTTTACTAGATAGATAAAGGGAAAGAAGATGTCCCAGCCCTGTGAATGGCCAGAGTATGCATGAAGCAAAGTACACAAAGTATCCAGAAATAGCAGAAAAATCTCTCCTTTTTCTTCACAGCTTTCTAAAATAGAACCATATACTTTTAGTGGAAAGGGACCATGCTTTACCTCTTTGTATCCACAGCACCTATCCCAATGTCTGTTAGTCGATATCTGTGGAATAGCATTGATTGTAGGATTTAGCATGGCACACAGTAGCTACTCAACAAATCAATCCATTGATTCAAAGCAATACAAAACAATGGGAATCTGGGATACAACCTGAAAACCACAGAGCCAGAAAACATAAGACACGGAGGCCATCTTGCCAAATCCCTCCTTTCCCAGATGAAGAACAGGAAGCCCTATGAGGTTAAGTGGCCTACCTCAAGCTACAGATCACATCGGAGGCACAGCCGGGCTGAGACTAAGGCTACGGATTCACTTCATATGCTGTTTCCCCTAAAACACGTGCTCTGGCCTCCCTACACACCATGTGACCAAGATGGAGTCAGTAAATGGTTTTGTCCCAAATGCTCACGCTAGAAATGTTGATTCCAAGAAGATTCCATGAGCCTGAATTATACTTCTTTCCAGTGTGAAGGAGGCCAGTAAGGGGACCCTGTTGTCAAGGAGTCCTGTTCAGAGCTCAGTGGGAGGGTGTGGGATGTACCTTTGAGCCTGTCTCTCCCATTCTTGTTGCTCTGTTTTTGTAATACCAAAAAATTACAGCGTACCAGATTCTGTCAACTGCTGTTGCTTACCAGATTCCCTTAAAAGTATGTAACATTTTTAAACCATTGTTTTTAAAAAGCCACTTTAAAACATGACATTTATTAGTCTTTATATTAAGATAAACTATAAAGTTATCCCCAATATAGATGTTACCCTTTGATTTAGATTCCAACTTGAGTAAATGAGGCAAGGAACATTAAAAGCGGAGCGGCTTTTAGGACCCACTGGGTAATGCTAGAATTTGTGGCAAGCTAAAAACCGGCAGAACATATGTGATCCAGTCCTGGTTAATCACATTTGGGGCCCAATTAAACCTTTCCCGCCTTGCTCCAGTTTCTACCTGGGCCCCGGTGAAGGGACCCCGGCAGATGGAATTGCCGTCTGCAGAAGGAAATTCCAGCTGAGGCTGGTGAGGACAGGTTCACTGCTCATTAACCGGGCTCTTTGCAGATTCTGAAGGACAAGGAAGAACCAAGCCAGGGTGAAGCCCATGATAGGAGACTCAAGCCCCCAAGAGATGCTCTGTGTTCTGTCTTCCTGCGAACCAGAACCTTCACCTCCCGCTGAGCATGTGGCAAGGGTCCTCACGCCTGGAAGGGCAGACAAGCTCTATGGGTCCATGAGTTGGGATAAGGAATAACTTGAGCCTTTTTTAGGGAACCATGTCATTCTTCTATGATCTTTATTAAGTCCAGTTGCCACCATACCACCGATGTGTGGAAATCTGTGCCACCTTCTCAATAGATGAATGGATAAAAAGATACTGTGCGCGCGCGCGCACACACACACACACACACACACGGGAACATTTCTCAGCCACAAAAAAGAATGACATCTCGCCATTTGCAACAACATGGATGGATCTGGAAGGTATGACGCTAAGTGAAATAAGCCAGTCAGAGAAAGACAAATACCACACGATCTCACTCCTACGAGGAATTTAAGAAACAGAACAAACATACAAGAAGACAAATGCAAAGGCAGACTCTAAAATACAGAGAGAAAACGTGATTGCCAGAGGGGAGTGGGATGCGAGAAATAGATAAAGGGAACAAGAGTACATTTACCATGGTGAGCCCTGAGAAACGTACAGAATGGTTGAATCACTATATTGTCCACCTGAAACTAATATAAAGCTGGATGTTAATTATAGTTGAATAAAAATTGTTAATTAAATAATTTTTTTTTATTTTAAAAAAGTCTGCGGTACCTTTTTCTTTCAAATTTATTAAAAGGGGCATCCAGAATATTGACCTCGGTCTCCTTTGGAGTGACTTTCTGAGGTTACCACACTCAAAGAGTCTGGGTAAAGATTACTTAATGCTTCTTCCCTTGGAGGAAGTGATCCCTTTGGTCAAGCTGATGTACCTTTAAAGTGTTTGGTTTAGGGCGCCTGGGTGGCTCAGTTGGTTAAGCGACTGCCTTCGGCTCAGGTCATGATCCTGGAGTCCCGGGATCGAGTCCTGCATCAGGCTCCCTGCTCGGCGGGGAGTCTGCTTCTCCCTCTGACCCTCCTCCCTCTCATGCTCTCTGTCTCTCATTCTCTCTGTCTCAAATAAATAAATAAAATCTTTTTTTAAAAAAAAGTGTTTGGTTTAATAAGACAGGGATGAGGGGATGTCTGCAGGGGTGCCAGAGGAAAGATCCATCAGGACTGAGAGCAAGAGAGTCATTATCAAGAGGTATGCTTCTCTATGGGGCCCATGAGCTTTAGCTAGGGGTGCCCCTTGAGAAAGAAACAGAGCATAGGAGAGAAGAAACATCTGCTACCAGGCTGTCCACAGGAGTTGGTGCAAAACAGGGGAGCTCGAGGGAAAATGGACCTGGGGTCCCCTGAGCAGAGCCACTGGTGACCGCATGACAGCCCTCCTCTCTTCTCCTCTAGTTCAGACCCATTCAAACTGAATCAGGAAGAGCTCATCAGCCATCGGAGGCCCCTGTCTGTCAGGATGGCCCTCGAGGCTCAGCTTCCCACAGCGCCTCTGCATCTGAGGCCCATCTGTTTCTCGCTGGGTGACTCACAACCTGATGACTGCCTTTTCTTCGTTCATTCCTTCAACAGATCTCTATCGAGACCCTTCTGTGCTGCCACAGCCTCATCCGAAGCCCTGGGGCTTTGAAAAAAGTCCTCGCCCTCAAGGAAATTACATCCTGCTTGGGGTGGGAGCTAGATCATATGCGGATAAATACGTAATCCTGGATAGTGAAAACCTGTAGAGAGAAATACATACGGTGGCATGATGGGGAACAACTCAGGGAGGGTTGGCCTTCTTTATGGTGAAAGTCAGAGCAAGCCATATCGAGGAAGGAACTCTGGAGCGGAGAATTAAGGCATGAAAAAGGAGTAGTCATGTGAAAAACGAAGGTCAGGGCCCTAGGCACAGAGATCCACAGATTGAGATCTGCACATGTGGGAGAGTGTGATGGGCACACACAAAGGAGCCCGGGTGGCTGGAGCAAAGTGAGCAAGGGCAAGAGAGGGCTGGAGACGGGGCCGGAAGCTTCTGAGCCGGGCGGGCACGCAGTCTGCAGTTACATATAAGTGTGGGCAAAGCCAGGGCACGGTTTTAAGCAGAGCACTGATGTGATCCAGCTTCGATTCCGAGAGCCTCATTCCATGTGAACAGTGGGTGGGCAGGGACGAGATTAGGGACAGAGAAGCCAGTTCGGAGGCCACTGTGGTAAACGATCTCAGACGTGGTGGGATTCGGGCGAGCGTGATGGCAGCCAAGGGGGAGATGAGCAGCTGCAGGGGAAATGTGTTACGGAGGCAGATCAGGGCTAATTGGGTGTGTGGATGAGGGAAGGAGGGATTTGGGCTTTGAGCAGTTGAAGAGCTGGTGGTGGCATCCACTGAGATGGGGGGCATCAGGCGAGTCACCCACAGATGTAGGCATTTGTGGGTGCAGACAGAGGTGGGACGTGTGGGTGGTTTTCCTGAAGGGAGGTCTTCCTTTAGACAGGTTGAGTTTGAGATGTCCTAGGCATGCCACTGAAATGTCAAGCAGGCATCTGGCCGTCCATCCGGAGTTTGGGGAGATATCCAGCTCCGCTCCCTGTGTCTGCATTCGTATTCTGTTAGCCTCCCTCAAAGAGACAGAAAGGTGTCACAAACAGGATCTCAGCCTGCCAACAAAGAGATGGGGATTTGAAATTTCCTTTGGGCCAGGGATTTCATCCCTCTCAAGTCCTCTTGTTTTGGAGATCCAAAAGGTTAGGTCGTAACAGGCACACAACACATGTTAGCTTCTTTCTCTTCCCTCTTCTTGCCCACGCCACTGCCCCCACCCCCAGCTCCCCCAGTTACTACCCAGGTCTGGGGGCTTCCTGGTTCCGAAAAGTTTCCAAATGAGGCTGGGGTTTTGTTCTTAAATAGGGAGTCATTTGCCAGATCTTGACTGCTCATGGAAACCGCTTTCGAATCCCCAAAACCTTAGCTTAGAGCCACTTGCTGGCTGAAGGAAATCCCCTGTAGATACTCACGTGCTTCTTGGCTTTGAGGCTGCAGCTGAGTTAGCGCCCGAGCCCCTGACCCACCCAAATGGATGTGTCTCCTGCTAGGTCTGGACCCTTCCCTGCTCTGCCCTGTGTTCTTGGCCTGAACGATCTTGCCTTCCTCACTCTTCTCAAGATAACTGCAAGAGGTTGCTGGCTCATCTCCCTGTCTGTGCTCTCCACCAGACGTATCTGTTGTGAAACAGAGCCCTATCTATGTCACTATGTTTCCTTCCACAGAAACATCCACCGGCTCCATTCTGCTCACAAAAATAAACACAGGGTCACCCTGGCATCTTAAGCAATGTGCAAATGTCCCTGGCTTACCTTTGTGAACTTCTCTTGGTCCCCTACTTTACATATATATCCATATTTTCTCTGTGACATTCTCCAACTTTTTGCCTCAGGACCCCTTTGTAAATTACTGAGGACCCCAAGACACTTTTGTTTATGTGAGCTATAACTTTAATTGGTAACTACATTATACAGTGCAACCAGCAACACTGGAATTTTTGGTTTAAGATTTATTTATTTATTTATTTATTTATTTGGGGCGGGGGGGACAGAAGGAGAGGGAGAGAGAGAATCCCAAGCAGACTCCCCTCTGAGCACAGAGTCGGACACAGGGCTCCATCCCAGGACCCAGAGACCATGACTTGAGCCGGTATTAAGAGTCAGACGCTCAACTGAGTGAGCCTCCCAGGTTCCCCCGACATTGGAATTTTTGCAAATTTCTAGTATCTGGCTTAATGAAAGACTACTAAGTCTCCATATCTGCTTCTTCACTCCAATGTTATTTGGTTTAAATTACACGTAGAAAATCCAGCTTCCCCGGGGGAAATCGGAGGGGTAGACGAACCATGAGAGACGATGGACTCTGAAAAACAAACAGGGTTCTAGAGGGGAGGGGGGTGGGAGGATGGGTTAGCCTGGTGGTGGGTATTGAGGAGGGCACGTTCTGCATGGAGCACTGGGTGTTGTGCACAAACAATGAATCATGGAACACTTCATCTAAAACTAATGTTGTAATGTAAGGGGATTATCATAAGAATAAAAAAATTAAAAACAAAAAAAAAAAAAGAAAATCCAGCTTCCCACAAACATGCAAGTGGAAAAAGACAGGCCTTCAGGGACCTCCAGAAAGGGTCTTGGAGACCAAGAGGAATCAGTGGACCCACCTTAAGAGCCAGGGTTCCGGGTAAACCAGGCTTTTCCCAATTCTCTGAATAAGCCCCTGAATTCCCTGCTTCCGTGCGGAGCCCACTCCTGTGATCTCTCCTCTTCCTTATTAACCTGTCAAAAGCTTAGTCTAGACCCAGGTCAGATGTTTTTACAACCGACTGAAGAAGCCACAAGGCCCATGAAGAGCCAGCAGAGCCACGTTAGGTAGGCATGGCACTTGGGACGATGCCCCCAGAGCGTCCCCCTGGAGGGCTGACATTCTCTCTGCACTCCCGCCCCACCAACTTCCCATGCCAGAGCAGGTGGTGTGAGCAGCTGTCTCTGAGGGCTTCTAGAAAATTGTCTTAGTCTGCTAGGGCTGCCATAACAAAATGCCACAGATTGGGTCACTTAAACAACAAATGTTTATTTTCTCGCAGTCCTGGAGTCTGGAAGTCTGGGGTCAAGGTGTGGGCAGGGTTGTTTTCTTCTGACGCCCATCTCCTTGGTTTGCAGGTGTCCACCTTCTCGCTGTGTCCTCACATGACCTTTTCTTGGTGTGTGCACACCCCTGGTGTCTCTTCCTCTTCTTATAAGGACAGCAGTCCTGTTGGGTTAGGCACCCCACGCTTATGACCTCATGTAACCTGATTACCTCTTTAAAAGCTCCATCGCCAAGCACAGGCATCCTGGGGATTAGGGTTTCCACCTCTGAGCTTGGGGCGGGGGACATAATCCAGTCTGCTCAAAGCAGCCATCTCTCACCATCGCCCTCCTCTGTGTCTCAAAATTATTTTCAGCAATAATTTACAAAACCAAATGAGAATAAGGTGTGGGAAAAAAATTCTGACAGTAAAAATTTTCTTTTGGTGATCCTTGTATATTTAACCAAAACAGTAAAAAGTATAAAACATATCACAATATGAAAAGGGGGAAGAGGGGGCGCCTGGGTGGCTCAGTCGTTAAGCGTCTGCCTTCGGCTCAGGTCATGATCCCAGGGTCCTGGGATCGAGCCCCGCATCGGGCTCCCTGCTCGGCGGGAAGCCTGCTTCTCCCTCTCCCCCTCCCCCTGCTTGTGTTCCTGCTCTCACTGTCTCTCTCTCTGTCAAATAAATAAATAAAATCTTTAAAAAAAAGAAAAGAAAAGAGGGAAGAGGAATGTGCTGACATGCTTTAATTATATTAACATGTTTTTCGTTAAAAGAGGGGGAAAAAACCTGAAGACATACCTGGAATGAAGGACTGAAGTAATAAATTTTGTTTCTTCATCTTTGTAATCACCCAGCACCTTTTATTTCAAATCATTAGATTTAAACAATTCAATTGTCTTCTTTTCTTTTAATTCCAGTGTAGTTAATATACAGTGTAATATTCGTTTCAGGTGTATAATATAGTGATTCAACCCTTCCATACAACACCCGTTTCCCATCGTGACAAGTGCGCTCCTGAATCCCCATCACGTGTTTCCCCTGTCCCATTCATCCACCTCCCCTCCAGTAACCATCAGTGTGTTCTCTGTAGTTAAGAGTCTGTTTCTTGGTTTTCCTCTCTTTCTCTTTTTTCCCCCTTTGCTCATTTGTTTTGTTTCTTAAATTCCACATATGAGTGAGATCATATGGATTTGTCTTTCTCTGACTGACTTACTTCACTTAGCCTCATACTCTCTAGATCCATCCACGTCATTGCAAGTGGCAAGATTTCATTCTTTCTTTATGGCTGACTAATACTTAATTCTTATTTCAAATAATTTTTACTTAAATCCCTAGACTGAAATGGTTTAAGCAATCCCTGTTGAAATGCAGGGATATGTAATAGGGAGGAATGAACTTCACTGGAAGCAAGTTCAAATGATTGCCAAACCCATGAGAAAGTCCCTTTCAGGAGCAATGTGTGCAATTGATTTCATGTGTTTTGAGACATTCTCTGATATGACTGGCCATTCTCTGATATGACTTCCATTTAGAGATAATCTTCAATAGAAGATGAACAATAGTGATAGGCTAACTTGCAGCTTATGTCTATATTATGTATTACATTGTTACAGCTCAGAAGTTACTGAAACAATGGGTTCAAACTTAGATGCTACAAAAGATTTTGGGGGAGGAGCATTTTGTCACTGACATTATTTAGACTTGCTGGTGCATTGCAATACTAAGAAGCCGACCTACTTTTAGTCCGTTTTATTGCTGTTGTTAAATTACCAACTTTTAGCCTGTTTTATTACTGTTGTTAAATTCTCTATGGACAATAAGTTTCCTTATTGCTTTCACTCAAGGTGGACCTCCCACTGCCCTGTCCTTGATGCACCTCCATCTGCCCCTTAGTTCATCCCAAGTGTAAGCAGAGATCCGCCTGTGCCCCAAAGGAGCCTCAGACAGGGGTGCGTCTGGGTGCACATAGGAGGTTGTGGGGTCTGAGAGAACGCAGGTGTCTCTTCATGCACACTGGCATTGCAGAAGGGAGGGGTACACACAGGGTGTTATCCGTTCTTCCTGGCCAGATCCACAGGCTAAGGTGTGAGCACGATGCAGAGGGACTGTGGACAGAAGCTTAAGAGGGTATTCCACCGGCGACATGGCCAACCACAAGAGTTCAATCGCGTTGTTACTGAGGTCTCAGGTGAAGAGTGGAACCCAAGGAGGAGTACGTGCTCCCCCCTGAGCACAGAGCCCCCGGCTGCTGCGGCACTTCAAGGCATCTTTGGCAGCGCCCAGAAGCAGCGTCCTCTGCACAGAAAGGGTGTCTCCTGGGGAATGCCAACATCTGTAGCAACGACAAGATTCCTTCTGTGGAGTTCACGGAGAATGATGATGGAGAACGTTCACAAGTGCTCCTTCCAGGCTCCAGTGGTAAGTTTTGCTGGGAACTAAGGAAAGACTCAAGAGAAATGCGGGTTCGGCTCCATTTCTGCATCAGGCGTAGTTCTTGGCTTTCCCAGAGTCACTTCAAGTGTTTCCTCCAAATGCACCTGCTCAGTACGAGGTACGAGACAGGGAGTGTGTCTTTAAGATGGGGAGAAGAGCACGCCTGGCTCCAGAGCACAAGGCTTAAGGTCATGGAGCACCAGTGCAGACAGCAAGGTCTCTGGAGCTGCCCAGACCTCCAGGGCTGGTCCTGTGCCATCCATATGCCCCTTCTACTTCCAGACCGCTCCTTGCCAGGAGAAGGAACTGCCCGCATTCACTCCTGTTCTGGAAGCCCCGCTCTGCTGCCTTAGGGACCACCTTGCCCACACCCCCCCAGCTTTGCTCCTGCTCTAGTTCTCATTTCATGCTCGGCTCATTTCCACCCCAACCCTGCTTCTCAACCCTGCTAGAAACCAACAATTCCTTCCCATCTGATGCACCAAATCAGAGCTGCCAGCACCCTGAACTTCACTAACTAGGGTAACCTAACCAGAAAAGCTCTTTCACCTTGCCCCGGAGAGAAAGGCTTTTTCTAGGAGGCTCCTAGAAACTGCCAACTGCCTCCAGGTCCTCTGGCTCCTTTCTTGTGGCTCTGTCCTATTCCTGTAGCATAACTGACAAAGTTATGGGGCTTGGAGAGATCGGTTCTGGCATATCCTGCTCCCTGAGTAGCCTTCAGCAAGCTGGTAACCCTGTGGGACCCTCAGTTTCCTCCAGTTTCTAACTGTGATGACTCTGTCCTCCCCACCCGTCTGCCAGGAGAGTGGACAAGACCGTGCACGTCTAGGGCCTGGTGCAGGGTTGCGGTGCATAGCTCCTGGGCCAGGACACGTGCCCCCTGTGCTCACGCTCACTGGCAGGGGGCCAAGCTGGCCCTAGCTTTCCTTTCTGTCTGCCAGGGCACCTCTGGGCTCCTGCTCAAAGCACACATCTGGATCTTGGACTCCTGTCATCATCATTCCCTTATCCGGTCCGGAAACATTGCCTGGGCCCCAGCCATGTGACCAGGCAAGCATTTGGGCACCAGTGTCCCAGCAAAGAGTGACACAGGGTCCTAATTCTCAGAAAGCTTACCCTCTGGCAGCGGAAGACAGATGTGGAAGTGGAACCAGGGGCCCTGATGGAAGCACGTGTTAGCAGCCCCCATCCCCCGCAGCAACCCTTCTGGGTCTAACCCCCCTCTGCCACTCTCTAGTCCCGGGCATGCGCAGTAACCTCCTGAGTCTCAGCTTACCCCTATTTAAAGTGGGGGTGCTCTCAGTTTACAAAATCATGCAAGTTCCTAACAGCAGCCTGCAGTGAGGGTTGAATCTAGCTCTAATTTGTTCCAAAACAAGCCCTGAAGGGTTTCTCAGTTCCAAGCAATCAGTTAAAATATCTGAAAGAACCATTTCCCCTAAAACAAAACACAACACAACAAAACACATAAGCTCCACTGGAAAACCATGTTAGCATTTGCTCAGGGTGGCTTGCTGGAGGCTCCCCAGCCTGCTCCCTCCCCGGAGGTGCTGGGAGGAGGGGCGCTCCTTTGTAGACCCAGCTCCAGGCAGCCTGCGCTCAGGGCTGTGTGCTTGGAACAAATTGTTCTGTTTGAATCCAGTGACTCCGCCTAAACATCCTGATATATGAGCTCCCAAAGCTTTCCGCTCCTTCTGGGCAGGGAGCAGGGAGGAGGTTGAAGGAATAAAATCACCTCTAATCGGGGATTACAGATTCCCAGGGCTTCTTAACAGTGGGGCCTTCAACATACAGAGAAACAGGAAGGAAAGACGCTGGGTACCTCCATTCCGAGAAGAGGGGAAATGGCCATGCCCTTCTGAGCAAAGCAAGCAGAGGGACACCTGGTCCCTCTCCAGAGGTGGGAAATACTAAGGAGGGGAAGAAGGGGTCACTTCCCGAGTGCCTTTCTACATTCTGGGCAGCCAAGCCCTTCCAACACACCTCATTTAAAATTCACAGTATCCCAGGGCGCCTGGGTGGCTCAGTTGGTTAAGCGACTGCCTTCGGCTCAGGTCATGATCCTGGAGTCCCTGGATCAAGTCCCACATCGGGCTCCCTGCTCGGCAGGGAGTCTGCTTCTCCCTCTGACCCTCCCCCCTCTCATGCTCTCTGTTTCTCATTCTCTCTCTCTCAAATAAATAAATAAAATCTTTAAAACAAAAAAAAAATTCATAGTATCCCAGAAGGTGAGTCTTATGTGGGTTGTCCCAAGTTATATAGATATAAGTGAAGGAACGAGGATTCCAAAACCAAAAGCCTTTATTTTCACCCTAGTTCCCACTGTCTCCTGATGAGGTCTCAGAGAGAGAGGCAAGGAGTACATCTCATGATGCATTGGGGTCACAGACCGCTGGTTACTCTGGGATATCCCTTCAAACCCCCAAGTGGCTGTAGTCGACCCTTTATTTGACTCGGCAAGGCCACCAACCTAGCACATCAGACCTTGGGGTCATCACCTTTGGTCCCCTCCATTTACGAGAGGAGGTGCCACCTCTGTTCACCAGAAACTGCCCACTCCCCCCACCCCACCCCCACAGCCTTATGTGTCACCTCCTCCCTGTGCTTTAAAGTAATCAGATGTATCTATTAATTAGTCATCATTATTGACTTGACACCCTGCTGTCATTTAAATAAACTCAGTGAAATTAATGAGGCCTCTAATAATAGGCAGTCTTCTCGTGCTAGTTATTTTCTGGAGAACAAATTCATTGTTAACATAAATAGCAATATTAATCACACCAAAGATCAATATTTGTGCGGGATGTGAGCTCTGGCGCTTAAGAGAAAGGACACTCCAGCACGTGGATGTTGGGAGAAGTCCTGAGACTGGCCGGAGGAGAAGGTGGGCTTGCCTAAGGGTGGGGGTGAGGTGAACGGTCCCCAAATGCAGGAAAGAGTGTGTGCAAGAACTGGAGGTGACAGTGGGATGCCGGGTGCCTTCAGCTCAGATCATGATCCCAGGGTCCTGGGATCGAGTCCCGCATCGGGCTCCTTGCTCAGCAGGGAGCCTGCTTCTCCCTCTGCCTGCAGCTCCCCCTGCTTGTACTCTCGCTCACTCTCTCTCACCTATGCTCTCTCTAGCAAATAAATAAATAAAATCAAAAAAAAAAAAAAAGAACTGGAGGTGACAGTAACTGAAGTTATCTCGCATGCTTCTGTGGTCCAAGCACTAATTCAAATTCAGAGACACTAAAGAGCCTGCATTGTCTTTGCTGCCCCTCCTCCCCGCTGCCACTGCATGAACTGACCCCTTTGTCCCCGTAGACCCCACCATCCAATAAAGCCGTCTCAGTGAGCACCTTCTCTCCACACGCCCTCCCCACACTCTGCTCACGGCTGTGCTTCTGTTTATGCTCCCACCATCCTGAGGGGGCTGCCCCCATCCAGTCAGCCCCTCCAATCCAGCCTCCATACCAGAGCCCAGACCATTGTTCCCCTGTGAAGGCACTTTCCAGTGGTTCCCACCACCTAGAGTACTGCCCGAGTTCTAGAAGTTTCTAGAATGCAAGTTCCTTTCCTGGAGTTCAAACCTTCCAAATCATAATTGTCATTATCTCCCCAACCCCCATCTCACATGCTCAACATGGTAGGAACTCTGCCCCCACCTAGCATTTCAGCTATGGCACACCCCCTGGGGGACCCTTCCTGCGCCCCTTTTTAGAGCCCCTCCTCTGCTCCATGACTCCTGGGCTTCCTGCTTTACGGTTCCATCATCCTGATCATAATTTTCAACTTATGAGTCTTTCTTAGTCCCTGAACTCAACGTCTTGGGGCATGGCATTTGTCTGATTCATTTCAGGCTCCACAAAGCCCAGTGGTCCATAAATGTTTGATGAAGGAGAAGGAGATGTTTGATGTGGGAGAGACTGAGGAATCAGCAAGCAGATGAGCAGGGACAGGATCTCAGTTACAAATCCAAAGCTAGGGTGAGGGGCGGGGGGGCACATGGTGCTGCCTATGAGGGTCTTGGAGGCAGTTTACTTTTTTCAATAAGTGGACTGACTGCAGACTAAGGATGCTATAAAGAAGGGGTCAAGAGAAACAGGCAAAAGCGGACACTCCTGCATCCAGAAGAGCAAGTACTATTTTTTTTATTAAAAGATTTTATTTGTTTATTTGAGAGAGAGAGCAAGCACAAGCAGGGGGAGTGGCAGAGGGAGAGGGAGAAGCAGGCTCCCCATTGAGTGGGGAGCCAGACATGGGGCTCTATCCAAAGACCCTGAAATCATAACCTGAGAGAAGGCAGATGCTTAACTGACTGAGCCACCCAGGTGCCCCCAGCAAGTACTACCGTTGCTGGCTTGGGATGGAGCTTGAGGGCATGTGGAAAAATTACCAACTGCATTTGACTCAAGGTTTCAAGCTCTTCATGAAAGGGGAATCCAAAAGGGTGAAAGTAAGCGAACCTGAGCTGTGTCCAGAAGATATATTTCTGGAGTTCCCAATGGGTGAGCAATGGCGATTACCATTGAGGGAAGGACAGCCAGGTTCCCTGCAACCCTCCAGAGGAGCCTTGCTGAAAGTTTAGCCTCTTCTTCTCTGAGGGATGTTGGGACACTCATGGAGGGGGGTGTTTTTCTGCTGAGCAAACCACGTGTGCATGCATGAATTGTCATGTCTCCTAGGAAATGTGTAGCTCTTCCCATGTATACTGGGAGATTCTAGGCTCCAAGCATGGAACACTGGGGAGGCTTAAGGTCTCCCCAGGATGCAGAGAGGTGGGGGATCCCATTGCCCAGCACTGAGCAAGCTCTGAAGCCACATACACATCAGCACTTCTCAGAGATTCATGGGAAGGTGCCTGGCCTGGTAACTATGGGGTACTCTTCCCTCAACATCCAAAGACAGACTACTAAGCCCCTGCCATGTACCAGGCACTGAACTAAGGGCTACACCTTGAAAAGCGCTTCTTACTCTGATGAGTTTTTTTTTTAAGATTTTATTTATTTATTTACCAGAGAGAGAGAAAGAAAGAGAGAGAGAGAGAGAGCACAAGCAGGGGGAGTGGCAGAGGGAGAGGCGGGCTCCCCGCTGAGCAAGGAGCCCGATGAGGGACTCGATCCCAGGACCCTGGGATCATGACCTGAGCCGAAGGCAGACGCTTAACGACTAAGCCACACAGGCGTCCCCTCTGATAAGTTTCTAAAATGTATCAGTTCACCTTCGATGAGATCTCAGGAAGCATGACTTGAGAAAGAACCAAAGAGCTGGTGTGCCGGTCTGGAATGTTCTCTCTTAAAGAACTGGCAGCCTCTCTTCTCCTTCACAGGAAGCGGGCTAATACGGGACCAGGGATTCTTTTCCAGCACAAAAAGGAAAGCGTGTGAGCTATACTTTATTTGAGTTGAGAATCCAAAATCTCTCCCCCCAAGTAGAAGGCTTAATGCCCCAGGGAAATAAAATTGCATCAATATTCAAAGATGGCACAGTATTTCCTCAAGTTTCATAATGGTACTAAAGTAAGCTATGCAACGAATTAATTAGCAAGAGGCATGTGATAATAATGGAGTAAAAGTTCATCTCTTACTGCAATTGATTACAAAAGAGGATTTTCACAAATAGAGGGATGAACTCCCACATTCACCATATGGATCTTTCCTAAGGACCTAGATTGGCAAGTGCTGTTCTTGCCCGGCATGACACCACAACTTCATCCCCCATGAATCCAATGTGAAATGAAACTCTTCTGGTATGTTGGTGTACCAAGACATGGCATTTCAAGTCCAAGGTGGTATTCTTATGCAATGGAATACATCTCAGGGAGCATGTGTAATGTATAACATAAATCCTTCCACTGAAATATCATTCGCTCAGAATTCTTTAGGGGTGCTATCCATTTGGTTTGGATCACTATGAATCTTCTCAAGCCTAGAGTCTCTTAAAAATTATGAGGGGTGGGGCGCCTGGGTGGCTCAGTCGTTAAGCGTCTGCCTTCGGCTCAGGTCATGATCCCAGGGTCCTGGGATCGAGCCCCGCATCGGGCTCCCTGCTGAGCGGGAAGCCTGCTTCTCCTTCTCCCACTCCCCCTGCTTGTGTTCTTGCTCTCGCTATGTCTCTCTCTGTCAAAAAATAAATAAAATCTTTAAAAAACAAATTATGAAGGGTGCAAGACTTGCCCCTCATCTCCACCAGCATCTAACTGGTGGAGAGGAGACACGACTGAGAAGAGGAAGCAAACAACCAGCTTTAGGAAAGTGCTCCATAACCTCAAAGTTCAAGGCAAAGTTGAACTGAGACACAGCTTAGATAGGATAGGGCATCCAATCACTGCCTATCTTAGCAGGGATGGTGATGAAAGGAGGAAAACTCATATCTGGGCGAATCGTTGAGGTCACTACTAATACAGTGTGTAGAACACTGCTCAGAATTGTTCTCCCAAGATCAACCTGGAAGTATGTATCTTTTGGCTTCTAGACTCATTGGTTGGGAGTTGCCCCACGCCCAGGCTGGGCATATATGCTTATGAGTGAGGTCTTACTGATTATCACAGATGTCAGACATCAAAATGAAAAACCATCCTGGGCACTTTCGGTAAGCTGCCATCAGTCCAAGGTTGAAGCCCAGTCAGGAACTTTCCACCACAGCTGTGGCTAAAACTGAGTGGGAGGACAAGAGGGTGTGAATGGAGACACTAGAGGTGTGTGACCACATTCCAGAGGGGAACAATGGAGCCCACCAGCTAGGTTCATTTTTCTAGCCCCATCAACACACCAGATTCTAAGTGAATAATGAGAAACCACAGAGTCCAGAACTGGAAGGCTCAGTGGATGTCACGTGGCCTGGCCCCATCTGCTTGTAGATGGGGAGACTGAGAGCCAGATATGATTTGCAGTGAGGTCATATAAGGAGCTCATTGGACAGGAACACAGAGGTCGCCAAATTCAAACCACGCTTTCCAACATACCTTGTTTCCTGACTGAGGGAATAAATGTTGAATGGGCAAATGGCTTGCTACTTACCATTTATTCTAAGCAAACTGCAGACAGCTTTCCTCTACCTGGATGCAACATTTCCAGCAAGGAGATTCAACCTACAGTATTTTTTAGATCTGGGTAATGATTGTAATAACAAGCATGTTGGTTTGCGAGGGGTGCCGTAACAAAGTACCACAAGCTGAGTGGCTTAAACAGAAATGTATTGTCTCATACTTCTGAAGCCTAGAAGCCTGAGATCAAGGCACTGGCAGGGTCACGCTCCCTCTCAAGGCCCAGGGAAGGATCTCTTCCAGGCCACTCTCCAAGTTTCTAGTAGTCTCAGATATTCCTTGGTTTGTGGCGACATAATCTCATGTTCACATTGCTTTCTTCCTGTGTGTGTGATCTGCTTCAGGACCTCCCTTTTTCATTAGGTCCCTGGTCGTTTTGTTCAGGGGCCCACCCTACTCCAATATGACTTCATCTTCACTAATTACGTCTGTGATGACCGTGTTTCCAAACAAGGTCACATTTTTTTAGGACTCAACATAGGCATTTGGGTGGGGGAGGAACACAATTCAACCCATAACAAGGAGGGGATTCATATGCAAGTATTTATTAGTATATGTGCCAAGTGTGTGAGGAATTCAAAGGGAAGGAAAACATTTCCCCCTCACAGGAAGGGTTCACGATCTACTTGGAGAGGCAGATTGTAGTACCTTTAAAAGTACAGAGAGCAATCAAGTTCTGACTTGTGCGTGGGTAGCAGCCCTTCATTTCCACTCTTATGATTTCTCTGTGAGGATGCTTTTGTACCCCAGTGCTACAAAAGAGGAAACTGAAGCTCAGAGAGGCAAGAGGTTCACAGAAAGGTGGAGCCTCTGGATTCAAACCCTCATCTGTCAGACTTGAGCCCAGCACCTTTTTCCTTGTGCCCCAGTGATGCTCCATCAGTGTGGGAAAGGAGAATCAGGAGCTATGTCCTTAACATTTAGCATTTACATTCAGAAAAAGTGCTAGAGGTGACAGCATCCCCTTTTGGTTGTTAGGCCACAAAGTTCTCCTAAAATTCTAAATCAAGGACAGAATATGAGGTGTATTAGTCCACCAGGGCTGCCACAAAGAAATTCCACAGACTGGGCAGCTTACACTATGGAAATTTATTTTCTCATAAATTTCTCATAATTTATTCTGGGGGCTGGAAGTCTGAGACCAAGATGTTGGCAGAGTTGGTTCCTTCTGAGGCCTCTCTCTGTGGCATGCTGATGGCTGCCTTCTCCGTGTCCTCACATGGCCTTTCCTCTATGAACACACATCCTTGGTGTCCCTTTGAGCATCCAAATTTCCTTTTCTTATAAGGACACCAGTCAGATTGGATTAGGGCCCACCCTAATGACCTCATTTTAACTGAATCACCTTTTAAATGCCCTGTCTCCAAATACAGTCAAATTCTGAGGTGCTAGGGGTTAAGGTTCCAACATATAAATTTTGAGGGGACACAATTTAGCCCCAAAATGACGGGGAGTGGCTAGAATTCTCTGCCTCATCCAACAAAGTATCAATCAATTCTAAAAGGAAAAGTACTAGGCTTGGTATCTGCCTTGGGGTTCAATCACAGTCAAGGTAGGAAATGAGTGCTCAGTCCTCCCTGAACCACTAGGCTCCCTTTCTCTCCTGGAAGCCCCCCAAGACAGAGCTACCACTCTTCTGCAGGCCCCATCAGGACACAAACCTGGGAGTAATCCACCACTCTGGGGTTGACCCACAGTCGATGGCATCAGGATAGCCTTTCTGTCCATCACCTGTAAGAACTAGGGTCTCCTTCTGTTGCTGACATGAAATCTCAACCAGACTCATCAGTTAGTCATTCGGTCATTCATCCAACATTTACTAAGCACTTACCGTGTTCTAGGTCCTGTGGATAATTGTAGAGGAAAGCTGTACTTAATGCCAGGCACGATTGTAAGAACTTGACATACACAGTCTCATATTATCCTCACAATGGACTTGAAAAGTAGACACTATTCTTGTGCCCAGTATATACTTTAGAAAATTGAGGCATAGAAAGAATAAACAGCTTGCCTAAGTCATACAATTAATAAGAGGTTAACAAGTGAAGCTAGGTCTAAGTGGGCAGGTTCTGAAAGAATTCTAGAAGTGGGAACAATTGGTGTGACTGGTCTTTTATAAGCTTCCTGGATACAGGATGGGAAGGAAGGCACAGAAAAGTCAACTCACCTCTCTGAATAAGCCTTTCAACATTAGAAAATGTCACTCAGAATTCTGGTTAGACCTTGGACCTTGGACACCAGCAAGGTCCTTAGACTCCTGAGAGCCATGATCTCAGAGCTCAGGTCGGGGAAACAAACTGCACAGGTGACCTGACGCACCTTTCAAGATTTTAGGTGTTGGAGCCAACGTCTATCCTCCCGGTACAGAGGGAGAGCCTACTCTTGAGATCTCTCTGCTTACTCTTTTCTTCTGGGTTGTGTTTTAGACAAAGCATTTTCTGCAATTAGGTAACTGTAACTGAATCCTATTTCCTTTACCATTAATCTTTTATAAACTGTGAAATTATCAAGCCTCCCCATGACCAACCTGAGAAACGCGCCATCTCTCACTACCGTTTACAGAAAGTCTTTGCTTGGACATGCTCTACTGATAGCACTTGAGCAATTTTGATGAATGTTTCTCCCCTGCTCATTACAAGAATGCTAATCTTCTGATATCTCCCTCTGTGTACATTCATTAAAGGACTCCAAGCTCTCCATGCTGTGGCAGAGGTGAAATTCAGCCCTGTGTTTGCTGATGTTACAGTGCTCTCCTCGCATGGCATTATCTGATGATGTGGCATTAAAGAATTAGGTCAAATAATCTGGATAAACCTTCGGGATTAAAGAATCTGTGGTTGTCTCACTGACCAATATTTTGAAAATCTAGTTATAATCAGGTACACACAGTGTACTCATTGTTCATTCATTCCAGAAATTGTAACGTGCACTTACCAAGAGCTCAGGAACTCTTCTAGGCACTGAAGGAACAGAGACCTGGCTTTCCAGGAACCGGTGGTAGAGGGAGGAAAATAAGAAGGAAAACACACTAATCACGACAATATCATGGGATAAGTGATATGGAAGCCAGAGGAGGGAGTGACAAGCTCTGCCCACAGCCAGAATGGATTTCACAAACAAGATGACAACTGACATTGAAGGATGAGAAAAGAGTTCACTGGGAGCAACATGGTGTGGTTCTGAGAAGTCCTTTCAAGTAAAGGAAAGAGCGCGTACAAAAGGGCAGAACGTGGTGTGCTTAGAGAAGATTTATCCACCTGACACAGAGTGGGCACAGCAGAAGCTGTGCTGTAGAGGCCCCCAAGGGACAGATCCTGCTTGGCTTGAATACCAGGACAAAGAGTTGGTCTTGACATTGTAGGCCACTCGCTTCAAACCCTGTTTCATGAAGCCAAAGCCCCTTTAGCCACTTCGAGGAACAAGGACTGCCAAGGAGAACAGTAAGTAGAGTATGAGTTCTCCACCCCTCAAATGAGGACATGGATGTGGTTATAGGGATAGGAAACAAATCAGATTCAAGAAGCATTTGCAAAGTAGATGCATTAGTCAAGATTTTCCAGAGAAACAGAACCAACAGGATATATACATAAAGAATTTTGTGATAAAGAATTACAGGGATTGGCTCCCATAATTATGGAAGCTGAGAAGTTCCAAGATCTGCAGTTGGCTAGCTGGAGACCCAAGAAAGTTGATGTTGTAGTTCCAGTCTGAAAGCTGGCAGACTCAAGATCCAAGAGTTCCCAGTCCCAAGGCAGGAAGAGACCAATGTCTCAGTTCAAGCAGTCAAGGAAGAGGAGTCTCCTCTAACTTGAAAGAGGGTCAGCCTTTGGGTTCTTTGCAGGCCTTCAATAGATTGGCTAAGTCCACCCACATTAGGGAGAACAACCAGCTTTACTCAGTCTACCCATGAAATGTTAATCTCATCCAAAAACATCCTCACAGAAGCACCCGGAATAATGTTTGGCCAACTATCTGGGCATCCCATGACCCAGTCAAGTTGACACATAGAATTAACCCTCACGGTAGAATTAACAAAACTTGGACTCAAAAGCAAAAGTTTTGGCGATCAATGACTATGAGTTAACACAGCATGTAGTAATACAAAAAACCAGAAAGCTGGAGGGAGCAGCCATCCCCTCTCACTCTCTTTAGGGACCAAGGCTGGCTCCCATAGGTCTTACCAATACCCTCTACAACCCACTTTTGAAGGAACTTCAGTAAATGTCTTTTTAATTTTTCTTTCAAGCAAAAGAACCTAGCCAGAAACCAGCCTGGCTTCACCCACCAAGAGATCCAGAAACCTGCTTAATAAGGCTCCAGCCTCATCAGTTGACTGATACAAACATCTAGACACCTATGAGCCCCCTCTGGGACTAGAGTCACTGTGTGTGCCTATCAGGGAATCAAGGATCTTCATGAAGCCCATTGACCAACCTGGACTGGGTACCTGAGCCCCCTCTCTTCCTGCCAAAAGTATCAAGGTATCTGTGGAGTGGGACACAGTCTGCCCAGCTCCCCCCAAGTCAACCACACCTGCCTGTCTCCTGGCTAAGGTTGTGGTGCCTTTCACTTCGGGACAGTGCTCAGTAGCAGGGACAACAAAAAGCATGTTGAATTGACAAACCCTCTCAAGTGTGCTGAGGGCTTCCAGTCACTGCCCCTGGTTCACAGTCCCCTTTCTGGAATGTCCCCTGTATCTCTGGAGCTTTCAGTGCTCCTGTCTCAAAATGGATCTTAGCAAGCTTCCCAGCCCCTCAGACCCCTGCCATTCTCTGGGCCACCTGATGGTCCATCCTCCATCACCAAGTTGTTTTATCCCTTATCCCTGGCACAGGGCAGAGAGGCAGGCACATGTGAACTAGGGGCCATTGGGGGACCCTTTCCAAGTAGAGCATTTGCTCTTCAGTGACTCCCCATTCTGGGCTTCTACCCTGCACAAGAATGTGCTGAGGATGTATCTTGGGAGATAGCCTCTTTGTGCCCATGCCTGAATGTTTCTGGGGTTTGCTGCATGACTGCAATCAAAATGCTACCTCCCCATAGGTAACTAACAGCTCCTTATCTCCCAGCTCCACACAATTTACTTAGGATGAAATCTGATGCTCCAAATCCACCCTGTGCTATTTTCTTTCTTTTGCCTCACAGTGAATTTGTTCAGCAAGAAATCACTCTTTAAGATGTGTTGATATCTCTCCCTTGCCTTCTGATTCTGGAGTGTGAGTCTGCAGAATTCCTGGAGGGTGGGGTTTTCCTCTCGGGCCCAAAGGCTGCCACAGCACCCACTAGGAACGCTTGAAGGCTTGTCGACCTCCTCCTTCAAGCACCATACGGTACAAAGAGACTTGCCCCTGGAGTCAACAAACCCTCAGCCATGGACTCATGTGACAGATATTTATTAAGTGTTAACCGTGTGACTTGGCACTGTCCTGAGTGTTAAGCATTCATTCGTGAACAAGATAAGCATCCTTCCTGCGATTACGGAACATACGTTAAAGTTCTTTTAATGTCTTTTATTTTTTATTTTTTTATTTTTTTAAATTTTATTTATTTATTTGCCAGAGAGAGACACAGCGAGAGAGGGAACACAAGCAGGGGGAGCGGGAGAGGGAGAAGCAGGCTTCCCGCGGAGCAGGGAGCCCGACGCGGGGCTCGATCCCAGGACCCCGGGATCATGACCTGAGCCGAAGGCAGACGCCCAACGACTGAGCCACCCAGGCACCCCAGAGTTCCTTTAATGTCTTTTAGCTGTGTGACCTTGACCAACGTGCTTGATCTCTCTGAGCCTGATTCCTCTTCTGGTATAGAGGGATAATGATGCTAGCTTCCTGGAGTGTTGAACTGAGTAATCCATGGGACAAGTCAAGGGACAGTCTCCAGGACAGTCTAGGCATTCAAAAACCATTCATTGACATGGAGAGATTTTCCGTCTTGACCTAAAATTTCTGGGAACACCCTCGAGTTGATGGGAACAGCCTTCTGGCACAATCGGATTCAAACTGGAGGTTTGTGATCCAGTCTGAAAACATTCAAAGTATAAAAATTCACAAACTATGTCAGAAAAGCAAATATAAACCTCTTTATGTGGTTCCCTGCTTAATTTATTTTCAACTTTGTCTTAAGTGATATTTCTCGCCGATGTATGTGAAATGGAAAATATCTAGCTAGAGTTAAAATTCCCGGTGAATGCTCCAGATTCATAAATCAGCTCCCGTGGGGGCTCCGGAGCAGGTTGGTGGTATGCTACTGCCCTCATGTGTAGCAAGCTTGGCTAGCAAGGACCTGGGAACTGAGCAGACATTAAGATGGGTTTTTTTGTTGTTTCTTCTATTATTTTTTTTTTTTTTTAGCAAGAACACTTAAGAAGGACAAAATGGACTCTCAAAAATCCTCTTTATTCAAGATCAAATAGAATAAAATCCAATTAAGTCAGTGCAGCTGTCAGCTATTTAACCAACTCCAACAGTACATCTTTCTTCTCCCTACCCCTAGGCTCTTTCCCCCCCTTGCCCCGCCCCCAACATGCATTGGACACCAGGCTCCATTTACAGGGAATGGATCCATCAACTCCAGAGATAGAGAAAAATCCCCTGATATCATGCATGGCTTACACATGCCCCGAGTGGCAAGCTGATGTGGTGAGTCCTCCAGGATTCGTAGTCTGCCCAGCAGAATCTCTGGGGCACAGTTGTTCAGGTCGTCTGGGTTCTTTTCTCCACACACAAGGCACCTCTCATGTCCACCTGCTACAAGCCAGCCCAGTGGATCTCTGTGCTGTTTATTTCAAGAAACATTTACTGAACAATGGCTTATAACTCTGCCAGAAGCCCAAGATCTTAGGAGCCTATAATCTAAAGGGAGAAACTGAGGGGCAAACTGACATAGTGCGTGGGAACCGGATAGAAGGAATCACAGCTACCGCAGGGACCACCCCCAGTGGAAGTGGGAAATGCCTCCAGGAAGATGGCAAAGTTGTACCTTCCAAGAAGAAATCAGTTGTCCACCAAAGAAGCAGGTAAATGGGATTGCAGGCAGAGCTTGCATTTTACATGCAGTGTCCAGGCGAGAAAGAGCATAGCATGCTGGGGAAACAATGTGATTCAGCATGATTGGAACACAGGGGGTATTCAGGCAAATGGGAATGTTACAGAGGTGATCACGGAGCCCCTGCATGCCAGACTAAAGACATGGACAAAAAGGATGGACCACAAAGGGTTACAGAGGAGAGCAGGGAAGTCTGATTGTCATCAGGGTTGTAAGGGGCAGGTCAATGGAAGAAGGAGGTCAGGAAGCAGAAGCAGCCCAACAAAAGGCTGTGACAATAGTCTAGACAAAAAAAAAAAAAAAAAAAAAAACAAGCCCAAGTTTAAATTAAAGATCAGAAGACATGATCAGAGAATTATAACAAAGAAAATCTGTAGGTCTTATGGGTTGTGTAGCCAACCCCCATTGTCTTCCCTAATAGTTTTGATTGGGACAAATGAGGGACTAACTCCTTGTTTTCACCCTGGCCTTGTCTGGTTCCCAATCACTGCAAGAACTGTCTCTGCTGTTGCCTCGTTCCATTTTTCACATCCCAGGCCAGGTCACCAAGGCCACCATTGCCTGTCCCTTTCACCACTTGCACCTCTGCCAGGAAGATGTTGTGGGGAAAATTTCACCAGCTTGGGATCTGCTGGGTAGCTCAAAGGAGGGAATTATGGCTCTGGGGATTGTGAAGCCTTCCAGCATGACAGCAGCTAGCTTAACCTGGGCTCGGGCCCAGATGCCTGCCTCTTCTCTGGGTTTTATCAGCTGATTAGTCTATTGAATACTCAAGCCTCCTACTTAGAGTTCCTGGGTTTTTATCAGCTTTGTGTTATATGGGGTGCTCAGAGGCATCATCTACAGAGACAAAATGAGGAGGTAGGAAGAGTTAAATCCTAGTGCTCTGTGCAATCTGGACAAGCCACTTAATCTCTTAGAGCCTAAGTCCTATCCATCTGTCCAATGAGATGAAAACCAATTGGTTTTTCCATGGGACAACTGTGAGGAAAGAATGAGGTCATATAAGCGGGAGTGCAAAGCACTGAACAGGTGGTTATGAAGGTTTCCATCCAAGTGGAAGTATGTGGAGACCAAGACAGGGGGGCCTGGCCCTCCCCCCACACAAAAAGACGACTACACTGCATAAGACCACATCCAGAAGGCATGGGATTTGTGTTTGGGTGTCACAGCTGATCCCTGGTACTTTAACCAATAAATAACAATTGAGAACACCCAGGTGTCTTTCCTCATGTTTCCTAACAATAGAGTTTGCATAACCAAGAAAACAGTAGCTTTCAGATATTAAAGTGCATCTGGGCACTAAAGAATATTACCCACTGGATATCAATGAGCAATAAAAATTAAATGATTTTTTTCTCATAGTTTTGAAAATTTCACTGTCCAAGGGATTAAAAAATTGAGTCATTTACAATTAGTCTCAACAGCATGGATGGATCCCATGCATGAATCTGACCAAAAGAAGGTAGATACCAGAGTACATATCTATGGTTCTATCCTAAGTCAACACCAAGTGTCTCCAAATGATAGTGCTGACATTTTATCTATGACTTTGTCTCTACTAATATCCCTTTGCCTGACCACTGACAGAGCACAGCTCTGTGTGATTTCCCTTTCATTACGGTGTGAATCAAAGGTAGCAGAAAACATCCATGTAAGTAGCAGCCCTCCCAAGAAAGCCATGTTTCATTGGAGAGACCCCAAGTGCTGTTTAAGACAAATCCAACAGATACTTTCCCTTGGGACTGGTGTTTGATTTCAAGGGTATTAGTGGGAGTTGCTATAGGCCTCTCTTCTGCATCAAATCTCCTTTGACCAGTACTCAGAGGGATTGCCACAAGCGATGTTTCTAAAATGAGGTTCTTAATGTACAGGTCATGCCCTGAGGGCTCTGGTAGCCCAGTGGGAGGGCCAGCCACATAGCAGCTCTGGGAAGGAAGACAGGATCAGAGATGCAGGAATGGAGTGGGTTGGGAAAAGGGTCTACCTTGAGCAGGCTGAAGCATCCCAGCTGGAGGGAAGACAGGAACCATGGTTTATGGAGAGGTCAAGGCCGTAGCCATAAAGCTGGGGCTAAGCCTAAAGCCTCAGGGAAAGGGCAAAGCCAAAACTGGGGAAGTAAAGGTCAAATCAGAAGTCAGGAGGATGAAGGACAGTGGGCAGAAGAAGGCAATGCCAGCAATGGAGGTGTGGGCAGCTCAGAATCAAGAGTCTGAATAGGAGGAGCAGAAGACTCACTCTCTTAATGATGCCTCGTGTGGCAGTGGGTAAATTAAAAAAAAAAAAATAGAATAGGACGTTGAAAGAGCAGGTCACCTAGACTTACAAAATAAGTATCCAAGCAACTGTTTCCATCAAGTGTTTTTTTCTCTCTGTTCCTCTGAACCAAATCAACCCCCAAGTAATTGGGGGTCACCAATGATGAGCCTGGCTTTGTGGGATATGGAGCAGTGGGACCTGGACCTGTCCTCACTGAGAGAAGAGCATTCTGAGAAACACTACAAGCGTCACAGGATGCAGGCAAAGGGTGCCCATTTAAGGGAGGCTTCCAACAGTCTGGGGAACTTGAACTTGTCCATGAACTGGGGACTCTAGTGACCCTACTTAGATAGGCATACCACCAGCCAGAGTATATGAACCCTAGCTGCACCTGGGACCCTATACTGCCATTTGCTCTATAACGCAAGTGCTTCCAAAAGCACTTGGCTAGATTCTTAAATGCAAGTCGCATATTTCCTGGAAGATGGTATCTCTTGAGTGATTTATTCAAGGGCAGTACCTGAGTGCAATTAATCATAAAAGCCAGAGACTGGGGAGGTATTCAGACGAGATCGGGCGCGTTCAGGGTGGTATGGCCGTAGACGTGGGGAGGTATTCAGAAGAGCACCCATCCAACAGAGCAAATGCGGGCCCAATCAGAACGGAGGTCCATACACGTGTACCCGACATAAATATATATATAAGAAGAGTGCCATGATAGGATTCTAGGACATCAGAGCTGGAAACTATCATAAAGACTTTCTTACCTCTTCACCCAAGTCCCCCCGGTCAGGGGCTCTCATTTTACCAGGGTCTGCTCTGCCACGGACATTGGGTTTACCCAAGAGCTCTGCTCATCAGGTTTGCTTTGGTACAACTGGAGGATTTTTGTGTTTTGCCTACAGGCAGCGAGTAATATAATTAGGAAACATAATTATATAGAAGCATCTTAGTTTAAATTCTATTTATTGAAAGCAAGCTGATCTGCCTCTCCTTCCAAAGAGAAATCTTGGTGCCAGACACGGACACTTACCATATCCCGGATGGGATGGGAAAGCCGGTCTAGCGTTGTGTGCCTGGGACTTAATGTTCTGTTGAGGACCATCTCCAGAGAGTCACCAGGGTCCCTGTGCTGGAGTTGAGAGTTGAAATTCTGGGTTTCCATGAAAACACTTCATCTAGCAAGAGCATCTAATATTAAGCTGGCTGGAAAATCAGAGTATGAAAAAGCACGAGGGGAACAGGGAATGAATTCTGGACTCAGAAAGTTGTCATTACCCCAGCGTGCCATGAAGACCAGCACCATGAGGGGAGAAGCCGTGACTGACAGCACAGTCCAAATCCCAGCCACAGACGAGCATGAATCCAGCTTGGAATGCGATCCTAGGCCTCAAACCTGGGGACCTGCACATCTCAGGGTAAGGCTCTGCAGTGGTGCCCGGAGAGCAGGCTTGGGGTCATGGTTCCTTGCTATGGAAGATCAAGGCTCTGCCCTCCTCTGTCTTGGTCTCGTCTGCCTGGTGGTGGCCAAGTCTCCAAGCTAGTCTGACCACACACCAAAGATGTTCATTCAAAGGCTCCTGCTGCCCATTCAAAGACGAAGTAAGCGCTGATGTCTGTTACCCCTGGACACATCACTTACTCTAGGACACTGAGAGCAGTCAAGACGGCCCCTGCTCCCAAGGAGCTTACAATGCAGTCAGGGTAAGAGAACATGCAACAGTGTCAGGTGACAAGGCCAGGCTGAGAAGAAGCTGCTGGGATGTGGAGGAAGACCCACAGATCTGACTGGCAGCATCGTTACACCAATGTTTTGGTACTGATCAATGGCATGTTTTTTTAGGGTCCTATAGCTTGGCAGGGAAGAAACACAGTAACAGAAGAATCAAACGCATAAAGGTTTGAGAGTAGAAAGTCGTGACTCTGATCATGGCCCTTGGACCTCCGAACCATGTGACTGTGGGCAAGTCACTTCACATCTTCGAGCTTCAGCCTCATCAGGTACATTAGACACAACACCCCCCATCTCTTGGATCCCACCCCCCCAGTGATGACTAAATGAGATCACAGACCCAAAGGACCTCGCACCATTCCTGGAAAATACACTCGGCCATTCCTGGAAAAATATACTCAACAAATATTTGCTCTTAAGAATCTTATTTCTCAGCAGAAAAAAGCTACCTGAGCAAACAACTGCTTTTCAGAATTAAAGCACTAAAAAGAGTAGCAAAACGACCAAATGGGACAGACCCCAGATTTAACCCAGATAAGTCGATTTACCGAGTGATCCAATTCTGATTCAAACCAAAAAGCTGATCTAATACTCCTTGCCCTGGTCAGACCCTAAATGAATACCAATGTATTATTCATCACACCTGAGCCAAAGCCAGACTGTATTCACTAAAGCCAAATTAATGTTTGCTCTGGTGGTGGTCCTGGAATTCAGGTCAGTAGAGATGCGAACATCATGGCAACATGTTGGAGCCCCGGGCAGAGTTCTTTGATCCTGAAGCCACTTCAAGTACAGGAACCTGATTTTCTCCCATGTGTGAGGAGTTTAAGAAACTCACTCCCTGTCTCACACCAGCAGGGAACTTCCTAAATAGTTCCTTTCTGAATGGAGCACACTCTTTAAAAGGACCTTCTAGGAAGCCCAGATTTTCAAGGGGCTGGGAGGGTTCCAGGCTTCACTTTCAGAGACCGGCATTAGCTCTCGATAATGGCAGGGTTTTTAATGAATAGTCAAGGGCTTTTCTTTGAAGAAGAGCCGGCTGGTTAGTATTTTGCCTCTCTGTATTGCCTTAAGCGACAACCACCATCGGGGTGACCATATATTTTGTCGTGGAACCTGGGACAGTTGAGTATAAAAGGAGCACTGTTAATAATTCAGGTAGGACCACCCCCAAAACTCACATGGTCACCCTATAATATGCTCATGGTATATCTTCTGTGGTTATCAGTTCATTTATCTGAGACATTGCAGAGAAGTGTCTACACCCCTCCCCAAATTTTCCTAGTGACTACATCCAGCCTCATTTAAGAACTATATTTTTAACATCTTGTCTACAGCGACACTCTCTCAAATACTCAATTCCCTTCTCACATACACACTTTCTTTTTGTGCTCATATTGCATCTGTTTATATAATAATCAAATTGTGTGGCATACACACAACAGACTTTTTTTTAAAGATTTATTTATTTGAGTGGGAGGGGAGCAGAAGCAGGGGGAGGAGCAGAAGGAGAAGCAGGCTCCGCGATGAGCAGGGAACCTGACACGGGACTCGATCCCAGGACCCTGGGATCATGACCTGAGCTGAAGGCAGATGCTTCACCAACTGAGCCACCCAGGCACCCCGAACTAACACTAATAGGACATTCAACTGTTGAGGGTAGTGATGTGTGGCTCAGCAAGCAGCCTAGTAGCTGTAAGAGGTCATGATGTGCTTCCCAGGGTGAGAGGCAGTAAGCCGGTGGCTGAGTTCAAGTCCCAGCTTTGCCACTTATTAGCTGTACGAACTTGGGCAAGTACCTAAAAAAAAAATCTCTGTTCCTCAGTTTCCCCATCTACAAGACGGGGTTACAATAGCATCTACTTCATATTGTTGTTGTGAGGACCAAATGACTGAGGAGAAGTAAAGTATTTAGAATATGCTTAGAATGTAGCAAGTGCTGTCTTTGCTATTATCATTTCATTGGTCAAGTAGTTGAAGGAGTTTTGCTCTATGTGGCAAAAAATAAATAAATAAAAATTTTAAAAGTCTATGTTGTCCAGAAATATACATATAGAATATAGGGAGGCAGCCTTGAATTCAGAGCTAAGTCATTCTATCAACAGAGACTGAGAGAGGCCCACCCTCATCATCAATTGGGAGAGGTCAGAACATCTAGAAATGGCGCTTGGATGGGGACTCCATTAAGAATTTGGGGACTACCTAAAGAAGGGCACTCTAGCTCAAGGATTCAGCTCGCACTAAGCTCGAGTGACTCAAGAGATCCTGCCATCTTCAAAAATGGTTGCAGTTGTGGGAGAAAGCCTCCAGAGCAGCTCTGGTTATGGGCAGAGAGTTCCCGGGGCGGGGGTCTATTTAGCAAGGAGGGCAGGTCACGGCCATACAGGCACCCAGCCTAGAAGCCAACAAAACTACCCCAACCTGAAACCTGAGTAACACATTTGAATCCAAATGTACAAGAACAGTCCAGGTCTCTGTGCAAGCTGTCCATCACATCTGGTTGTTAGCATGTTTACAGCAGGATGTAAACTGATGTTCAATTACCCACGGAACTTTATCATTAAAACAGAACTTTAAAATATGCATGTAGAATTAAAAAAAAATAGCTTGCACTAACGAAACCAATTCTTAAAAGTCTGAAACAGGGCTTTGCCAGGTTTTCAAAGCCATCTGTTTTCAAAGCCTACCTTCCACCTTGTTTACCACAGTCTGTCTGCTGTTTTAACAACCTCCAGTGGGATTTCACACGCCTCATTATGCAAAATCACTGCTTATGCATTCACTCTGCCACTTGCCTAACTAATCTCAACTCATAACACCTTTCTGAGGAAGATCCCCAGTCTGAAGTTCTCCTACAGGGCTGTAGATCAAGAACAGCGGTAGGGAGTGTTGAAGCAAGACAAAATGCATCCTCCTGTGTATTACTGTTAGGAGACAGGCTTGATCTGAGACCTGACTTGAGGTGAGAAGCAAAAAAAAACCCACTAATGATTATAATATAAATTCGAATCTCTCTATTCCAAAAAATCAAAACAAAACAAAACAAAAACCAGGGTGGGGGGAATATTTTGCATTGGCTACCAGTTAAAAAGGCAAGTATGATTCACTTCTCATCTACTGCTTCCCTCCTATAAATTACCTACTCAAATATTTTTCATGTCTTCCTCTGCATAGGCTTTGGGGCTTTCATCTCTTGGTTCAAAATAGTCAGGAGCCTTCAAATCCTAGCTCTTCTGTTTCTCAGCTGGATGACTGTAGGCGAGACACTTAGGATGGCTAAGAGCCGTTCAGCCATTGTCTAAATGGTGAACCAGGAAGATAGGCATCAGTGGTAGAACCAGTCACGTTAAATGGCCATCAGAGCAAAGCCTGGATTTCCCAAGGATGGATGAGAGTGTCCACACACCTTCAGAGGTCTAACCTGGGCTAGGCTCCCACACCAGAGGCACACAGGGTGAAGTAATGAGTGATAACTATGTGAAGTACGTTGGTTCTTGGTCTAGAGTAGGGATTCTCAACACTGGCTGCACATAAGCATCATCTGGACAGTCCTACGTTCTCATTCAGTGCAGAGTGAGGTCTGAGGGCCAGCATTTATTTTGTAAAAACTTCCATATGAAAGAATAGCAAGATACAATAAATGACACAAATCTTCAATGTACAGCACCATACAATTTTTCGGAAAGTGAACTTAGCCGTGGAACCACTGCCTAGTGGAAGATCTAGAACAGCGTCAGCCCTCCCAAAAGCTTGCATCCTGTACTTTCCCAACCCTTGATCCCTGCCCTGCAGGTAGCCACTATGCTGATTTCCATCATCACAAAATTGCCTGCTGTCAAACATCGTAGAAATGGAATCATATGGTCTATTTTCTTCATTATGAATAATGTTGCAATGAGCCTTCCCGTACCTGTCGCCTGGTGCCCCCCTTGTAGATGCGGATTTCTTGGATGGATAGAACGAGGACTGGAATCGCTGGGTCATAGCATATATGTGGGTTCATCTCCAGGAGCAAATGCCAGTTTTCCAAAGGAATTAAACCAATTCCTTTCCCACAAGCAGCGCATGACAATCTAACTGCTCCACATCCTCACAGTCTTAGAACTGTTGGTGTAGAGTGGTACCATATTTTGAGTTTAATTTGCATTTCCCCGATGACATGATGTGGAACACACTGCCCACGCTCACTGGTGTTTGGATATGTTCTCTTGTGAAGAGCCTCTTTTGTTCAACTTTTAAACTGGGGTACCAGGGAAGCCTGGGTGGCTTAGTCGGTTGAGCATCTGCCTTCGGTTCAGGTCATGCTCTTAGGGTCCTGGGGTCGAGCCCTAAATCAGGCTCCCTGCTCAGCAGGGAGTCTGCTTATCCCTCTCCCTCTGCCCTCCGCACCCCCGCTCCTGTGCGCACCATGCTCTCAAATACATAAATAAAATCTTTTTAAAAATTGGAGTACAAGTGTCTTTATATAGATTTATCATTCAATAAGTATTTGTTATGTGAGTCTTTTGGGATATACTTATGGCATATGTCTTTCCTCACTCCCTGGTTTGCCTTTTTGCTTCCTTAATTCATGTCTCTTGATGATCAGAACCTCTTAATTTTAGTGAACCCTAATCCATACATCCTTTCCTTTGTGGCAAGTGTTTTTTGAGACTTACATAATTTTTGCCCACCCCAAAGCTACTCCTGCAAAGATGCTCCTGTATTACCTTCCATAAGTGATGTGTTTCTCCTTTTACATTTAACTCTCTGATCCAGCTAAAATGGATTTGGGGATATTGTTTGAGGTAAGGGTCAAGGTTCATTTTTCTGAGAGAGATACCTAACTGACCCAGTTTTTGAAAAGACCAGTCTTGTCCACTCCCTTATGGCAGCAGTCAGTATTTCTTTCAACGTTCATGGTGGGAAAGCTGATTTTAATATGCTTTCAAGGGGAGATTTACTGCTCTAGAGCATAGAAAAATCAGAAGTCCTCAAGTGTGAAGCAAAACTGCAACTAGATGTAGACTTCTAGAAAAACTGCCAATATCTTTGAGTGTAAGTTTAGGGAAAATTGACACTTCAGGGCTTAGTTGAGAAGTCGAAATATCCACAAAACAAAGCAGCAACAACACCCGGAAATGACTGAGCTCAGAGCCCAGCCCTGATTCTTTCTAGATTCCTCTCCAAGGGTCCATAAGAAAATGATGACCACAGAGCTAGTTCCAGGCCAGGAGATACTTGATGGTGAAGCAGAGGAATGCTTTTTGACTGCTCCCAGGAGCAGCAAGAAAGCCTAGCAAAAAGAGAAGGGGGTGTATCACAACCCACAAATCTTGTTTCTCCTGATCATTGGTTCTTAGGAACTCAATGAGGCAAGAACTGCTCGTCTTTCCCAGGAAAGAAAACCAAGAGCTGGGCAGGTTGAAGAATTTGTCCGAAGTCACCAGCAACCTGGACATGAGCCAGAGCCAGAGTGGGTCATGGAAAACAAGGTCCCAAAAGAGGCCGTGTCTCCAAGCCTTCAGAACAAAGCTCCATTCTTGGAGGTATAACTTTCCTTCCTAAGGCTCACTGAGGAGACTTTAGTAATTAATTACTAGTTGCAAACTGGTAAATTGGAGTTAATTATCTGGACAGATCTAATTGCAGCTCCAACTTTGTTGAAATTAAATAAAACCACCACTTTAAAGTGCACAAAGACTTTTAAAGTCATTACTCAAGGGCATCTGAATATATCCAGCAGAGACTGGGAGTTCACTGGGGCCCTGAAGTTGAAGAATTGGTCTATAACATACCTGTCCTTGGTGTACCCACCTCTGACTCACCCACCTTCTGGGAAGGAAAGAGCAACTCCTCCTTTCTGCCTCTGTCCCATGGTAGGTCCAATTCAAGCCCAAAGGGCTGGCATAATCTGGTGGGTTCTTCCCCATTGCTCCCATTTCCACCCCCACCTGGAACACAATCCTGTTTGGGACCATTGGCTCTCACTCCAACAGAGGCTCTTCAGGAAGGCACCCACCTCAATAGCCTCAGCAACTGAGGGACACACAGCTTCCAGGAGGGTGTGCTGAGTCTGGCTGAGGCCTGGAGGAAGAACAGGAGTAAGCCAGATAAAGGATATAAAGGCACCCACACAGAGGAAAGGGGACATGCAAAGCACTGAAGGCAAAGAGTCTGGAGCACATGAGAATCACAGCTTATCCAGTGTGGTTGCAGATGAACGAGCTGTGCATGCCACGAGGCTGGAGAGTTTGCTCAGGAAGAGGGAGAAACATGTAGACCATCCAGAAGAGTTAAGATCCCAAAGAACGTTCTGACTCTAAGAATGTATTGAAACAGTGCAACATTGGAGGACTTCTCACCGTAGGAGAAAGTTGTGTAGTTGTTAATGCTCTTGGTTGGGAATCAGGACACTTAGTTCTTGTCCCCTGTTGGCCAAAGGCCAGCTGTATGATTTCTCTACTTCCTCCTTTCCTCATCTATAAAATGGGAATGAATGCTTGTCTAACTTCCCTCCCAGGAGAACACTGGGAAACACTGATCCTCTTCCTGGCTGAGTTGAGAAAGTCAGACATCCACAAAACAAAGCAGAGTTGAATGGCAGTACCAACCCCCAAGAACAGTGACTGAGCCTGGAGCCTGGCCCTGATTGTCCGCAGATTCCTCTCCAAGGGCCCGTAAGCAAATGGCAGCCATGGCACCAGTTCCAGGCCCAGGAGATGCTCAGTGGCAAAGCAGGTGAATCCTTTCCAACAGCAACCAGAAATAGGGTCTAAGATGAGGTTGTGCACATACACCTGGAATTCCCCCAACACTACATCCCAGACACCTAAAGCTGGAACGTAGCTTGTATTTGAAGCCATAGACCACCCATCAGATCCTGCCTTCCCTATCACACCCTTGAGAATCACCATGGCCAAACCCACAAGCCCCCCAACCCCAAAGTCCATCCTAGCAAAGCATGGAGTCCATCACTGGCTTCACCTTCTGTCAGGTGTGGAGTCACTCTGCTGATGGATCTGTCCAGATAATGGAGGGGATCCAAGCCTACCCATGTTTCCCCCTGCTCCCATCCCCAGTGGGTTGGCCCACACCACGTAACCGGTCTCTGGATTCCATCTCTGTTTAAACTCTGACTTACCACTGAGGCTGTGGCCTGCTAAAACTCGACCCACTTGTCTGGCATCATTTCTACTGTGTCTGTCCCAACTCTTGAGAAGGACCTCAAACCTGCCACCAAAGGCTAAGCCAATGGCATTGCCCTCAGTCAAGATGGAGCCAGATCTGACCTCTGCCCAGTAACCAGAGCCCTGCAAGGGTCAGTTCAGCCTATGCAGGGACATGTGCCAAACTCAGATGGGCAGTGAGATAGAGAAGTGGGGAGGGGAGGGAGAGCCCACTATGAGGAGCAGGATTCCTTATCCAATTGCTGTGTGACTTTGAGCAAGACACTTAACATGTCTGAGCTCCTATTTCCTCTCCTTATAAGAGACCCTTGTTTGCTTAAAATTCCCTGAACACAATCATTTGGTGCCTTGCACGCAGGGAGAACAAAGATGTGGAACAGAGCAGAGGGAATCCCTAGGGTCCAGACTCACCTCTTATCACTCTGCAGTGAGGGTGTCTTGGGTGGACAGGGCAGCAGCAGTGACCATGCAGCCTCGGGACCGACAAAGAGAGACACCGAGCTGACGCCTACCTCGAAATGGCTCACGGTGCGGCCACCACCATCTGAGCACCTCATGTCCAAAATGCCAGCAGTGTGGGGGGAAAAAAAAAAAGTACTCTGGCCTGGACCCTAGCACCCCTGGGTTCTGTTCCCCAAGTCCCCACAGCAATGGGTGCAGGTGTCTCTGCCCGTGAGTCTCACCCAGCACCCCCCCCCCCCACTGCCCTAGGTCTTAGTTCCAAAAGCTCCTTTCCCTTGAGGTTGTCCCAGTGTGTGGTTTCCTGAGTCCTACACCAGCGGAGGCCCAACCATATTCAAACACCAGCAAGAAGTAAGCTGTGGTCTTGAAATCTGATAGGCTTCAGAGAGACTCTTTAGACCAGGAAAAAGACACCCCCCTAGGGAAATTGCCTGTGGTTAGCCAGAAGTCAGAAAGCTGGATTTGCAAGTCCCAAGCAGCCCTTTGGGACCGGGGAAAGAATTGGAGTGAACCAAACCCAGCATCAGAACAAAATAAGACCCAGAAGGAGAAGCTCAGCCAAGATCAAGAGCTGCCCCCATTTGTCTGTGAGCCACTGGGGAGGCCGGGCACTCTGGAGAAGGCCCTGTCTGGCTAGTGGGTCCCTCCTTCCTGCTGACCCCAGCTAGGTGCCTGCTAGGCATTGTCCCACGCCAGGCACCATGGAAGCATCAGGCAGGGTCCCTGCTCCTGGGGATACAACAGTCTGCTAGGCGAAGGTTGGACCAGGTAGTTCCGCCCAAAGTACAGGGAGAAAAGTCAATGCTGACCAAATGAGCTGGGAACTGACAACGCCCCCAGAAGGACAAACTATCCTGCCCTCCAAGGTGGGAAAAGCTACAGAGAAGAAGTGATTTTTTGAGCCAATAATAGGATTTCAGGAGGCAAGAAAGAACATTTCAAGCAGAAAAGAAAGGAACAAAGTGGCAGAGATGTGAAGTGGGCATCGGGGAAGGGGGCAGCCAGGGCTGGCCATGCACGGGAGGGTCCAGGGTAGGGAGGCTCGGAAGACCAGGAAAGGAGGCAGCAAATGCCACGCGCAGGAGTGCGGACGCTCCTTCAACCTTGAAAGGTCGGAAGCAGGAGAGCTGCTTTGAGAACAGCCAACCGGACCGCCGAGAGCAGAGTGGAGGGTAGATTGGGACACCAGGAGCTCCAGGCACGGAGACCCCACCCCCCAGCCAGGACAGGCGTGGAGAGGAGACCACAGATCCAAAAGGCAACTCAGAGCCGAGATGTCCGGCCTGGTTGGTGGAGTCGGGTAGGGGACAGAGGAGCTGAACTCAGAGGCTTTTATGCCCCAGCCCTGCACCCAGAGGCAGCTGCCCTGTGGGGGACCAAGCACAGCCAGCCTGGAGCCGACACTCAGGATGGGGGCAGCTGTTCACTTAGCTTCTCCCGAGGCTCGTTGCTGCCACTCAAGGCAGCTCAAACTGGCACTCAGAGATCTGGCAGCTGGCTGCCTAGCAACCTGGCTCCTCAGCACTGAACCTGCCACACACATGCCCACAGTCACCCGCACGCATGCACGCACGCACAGTCACACATGCACCCATGCACACATGCACGTGTGCACACGTGCACATGCCCACGCTGTTGCACGCTCGTGCGTGCACACACACATGCACACCATCACACAGGCTTGCACACAGACGTGGGTACATGTACGCGTGCACGGTCACGCACATAGGCGATG